>NW_021604564.1:4946628-4963861 GCF_004785775.1 Grammomys surdaster | reverse complement strand
ATAGGCATAGGCATAGGCATAGGCATAGGCATAGGCATAGGCATAGGTATAGGTATAAGTATACTTATAGGTATAGGCACATAGTCTCTCTGGTGAAGGGATTTCTAGCATGCACTGCCACCCCTGGATTTTCTGTTTATTCCCTTGAGCACAGTAAATGAACTATTTTACATTTCCAAAGGTATCACACATGATCCCTTTTTATATCCTTATCAACATTTGTTATCATGTAACTATTATAAGTATCATAGTAGACATGAAGTGATGTCTCACGCTGTTTTGATTTGCAACCACCTAGTAGCTAACAGTTATTGAACATCTTTTCTGGTGCTTATTGGCTTTTTTGAGGAAATATTAACTACTGCATATAATATAAGGGTCTAGTTCTGTTGTTGCTGTTTTCTATTGCTGGTATAATAACCTATACCACCACTCTGGTAGCTCAAAACAACATAAAAGTATCCTATAGTACCTGTCAGAAGATTTACATGGGCATCACTAAAACACCAAAATATTCTTTCCTACATATCTTTAGTAGGATTCATTTCTTCTCCTTTTCTAGTTTCTAGACTGTATCTACATTCCGCTGCTCTTTGGACCTCCTTACTCACTGTCAAAGCTAGCAAGCAGGTCCTCACATCTCATCTCTCTGACCTCTGCTGCCTTGGCCACTGTCAGTGTTAAAGAAATACCTCTAATTATATTGGATTTATCCAGATATTTTAAAAATAGATGACTAGCAACTTGAGTGCCACCATGATTTTCCTTTACCATATAAGATAGCATGCTTGCAGGTTGCAGAGATTGGACTCAGAACATTTTGGGGGATCTGATGTAGTTTAGATCCCCTTTGAGATTCTCAAAGGTCCACACACAAAAGACTTGGTTCCCAAAGGTGGTAGTAGAATGTTTAGACAATGGGACCTGGGGTAAGAAAGTGAACTCAGTGGGGAGATGCCTTTGAATGCAATGTTAGGACCTTAACCCTTCCTCTCTCATTTCCTAGCCACCATGGGATGAATTAGCTGCCTCTTCTGCATCCTCCTGCCATGATATACTACCCACCATAGGCCCTAAAGCAATGGGCCCAACAACTATGGACAAATACACCATCCTCTTTTTAGGTTGATTTATCTCAGGTGTTTGTCACAGTGACAGAGATATGACCATCATATTGGTGATTAGTTTACCTATCATTCCTGTAAAGTGGTTTCTATCATTTATAATCTAACACTGAACATGTTTCTCAACCAGGATGATTCTTCTGGGGAAAAGTACTTCCAGAGTTAACTGGGCAGAGATGATAGAAATCCCACCATGCACAAGACATCCTCACTGCAAAGAATCACTTGCTCCAAAAAACGTTACCAGTTTTTGAATTGAGCAACCTTTTTAAAATCCAAGACTTGCAGAAGATGAGTTTTTCTCACCACAGTCGCAGCCGATAAATCTATGTGAGCATGGATTGCTGACCAGGCGAGTTAGTGCCATGAACCTAGAAAAGCAGGACCTAAAAATGAGGTGACCCAAGTCTCATGCAATAGCCAACTTTACTCAGAACATCAGACAATTTATACTCTCAGAGTTAAGAACAGTCACATGAGTAAAGTGTACAATCACAAGGACACATCACATGTGGAAAAACATGTTTTCCAACGAGACACATGAATAACAACAGTTAACGTAAACTCACTTCTATCTGCTACACCTGGGAGGAGGGAAAACATATTCCAAGAACAATTCTGTGTTTTTGAAGATACTGGGGTCACAAGACCCTTGATTCTTGCTGTTTTCTTGGAAGTTTTCTCACAAGCACTCAGATTTCCCCTCACACGACTCCATTTTTTGACTGTATCACAACAGTGGATTATAACAGCATCCAATTTGACCTTCACAAAGCATTATATATTGAGTCATCCTATAGCAAGCCAAAAGTAAATGTCCTCTGTTGTGTAATTAAATGAGAGTATCTGAAGATGCAATAGTCTATTTCCAGGGAGCTATTACTTGGGGACTTGGATAAAGCCATTTTGTTTCGTAGGTTAAGTATCTATAGTTAGTACACAGAAGTTTCCAGAACAGATAACTCAGTAACATGGAAGAGCAGTGCACTCTCTTGGCACTTCAGGAAAGTGAGAGAACCCAGCAAGGAGCAAGGTAGCATGCCAGTCTTGCTTCTTTTGACCTCTCTCCTTAATTCTTGCTGCTTCACTTACCAGAATATCAGTAGTTGAGGAAAAAAAACACAGAAATATGTGTTATCTGTGAAGGTAAGTGGGACAGGTGGTCAAGTGGTTAAGGCAATGGACTGCTATGAAGATAAATGCAGACCAGAATTGTGGTGGTTTGTATATTCGTGGTCCAGGGAGTAGCACTATTAGGAGGTGTGGCCTTGTTGGAATAGGTGTGTCATCATGGGAGTGGGTTTTAATACCCTTATCCTAGATGCCTGGAAGCTAGTCTCCTCATAGCAGCCTTCAGATGAAGATGGAGAACTCTCTGGTCCACCTGCACCATGCCTGCCTGGATGCTGCCATGATCCTGCCTTGATGATTATGGACTGAATCTCTAAACCTGTAAGCCAGCCCCAGTTAAATGTTGTCCTTATAAGAGTTGCCTTGGTCAAGGTGTCTGTTCACCACAGTCAAAACCTAAAACACAGATCTACCTTCTTAATGCCTACTACACTAAAGCCTCTGAAAGCCAGACTGTTACACAGCTGATAGACTGTGAAGCTTCAGTTTCTTTTTTGATTTATTTTTTATTTTATATGTATTAGTGTTTTACTTGCATGTCTGTGGGATGGTGCCAGATCCCCTAGAACTGGAGTTACGGACAATTGTGAGCAACCATGTGAGTGCTAGAAATCGAACCTGAGTCCTCTGGGAGAACAGCCAGTTCTCTTAACCACTGAGCCATCTCTCCAGCCCAGCTGATGGACAATGAATGGAAGCAAATCTTGATACTTACCATTTAACTTGTGAAAACTTCAGCAGAATTTAACAAATGTGGATTTTTCAGTCACAGAAGCAACTTACAGTATACTTAACATTTCAATGATTCTATCAACAACCCATGTTATCTGACCGTTAGCACTGCCCGAGTAAAGCATACTGAATCATGAATAAACAGTGAAAATCATTACAGCAGCAGCAGTACCTTCTACAGCTATGTGTTCCCCCCAAGAACCACAAATGCATGTGAAGATAATTACTGCATCACAATTACACAAACATCAGCACATATTTGAAAGACATTAATTGGGGCACACCTTTAGCTTTTACTGCATGAGCAGTTACATGCCAACAGCAATAGCAGCAATTCACCTAATTACACATCTGTGTATAGGATTTACTTAGCCTAAGTTATTTGACAGTTCAAATACATTTTACTGCCTGGTAAAGTTTCAAATTTCAGACTGTTACCATGCCACCAGAATAAAAAATAATGACAACTCAACAAGACACACTGTGTATAGAAAGGAAGTTGTGTAGCTTTTAGGAATGGCGCCTATCAACTTAAAGCTCCTACAAACTCAGGCACCATGCTACTAATCTCTGAATTCTGCTGATGAGAAACTCGGTTTAACAAGAAATTCTAAGAAGATAAGTGACAGATCACCAGACTTCTAAAATCAGAACCAAAAGCAAATCTCTGATCTGCCAGTTCCAGGATCCTGATGAAGAGACACTGCGTCTTACTTGCTCCTGTTCTGTATGGAGGGGTGGACACAGCACCTTCTACAATCACTGTCTATTGAACTGGAGTTGCACCCTGAAGCTCTACTTATTTAGGCCTTAAAAGGATTACATGGTATGATCACAGCTACTATTCAGACAGCAGGCCATTTCTCAGCCTCTCTGATCTTCTCCTGTGACCCAGATCCCACACACAATCCAGGGACAAGAGAGAATTTACTGGCCATCTGCACCTGCTTATGGGTTATTAACAGTGTCCATTCCTAGTTCCTGGTGTTGGGTATTTTTAATCATTCCTACTGTCAAAGACGTTACCATCACTCTGGCTTATGATAACAAACTTCAAACTTGACTTGAGTGAATTACACTACTCATTTTTGTGGTGTGCATGTATATATGGTAGATGGGCATGTATTGTGCAAGGGTGTGTGCTCACATACAGAGAGAGAGAGAGAGAGAGAGAGAGAGAGAGAGAGAGAGAGAGAGAGAGAGGGGGGGGGGGGGAGGGAGAAGAGAAGGGGGGGGGGGGGAGGAGGAGGGAGGGAGGGACCAGGGACCAGGGGAGGACATCAAGTGTCATCTATTACTTCACATCTTTCTTTGAGACAAGGTTTTCACTGAACTAGAACCTTTTGGTTTTGTGTAGACTGTCCAGGCAGCAATCTCCAGGAACCCAGATGTCTCCAGCATCCAATGCGGGGATTATAGGCACCTGAAGAAATGGGGGACTTTTATGTTGGTGCTAGGGATTTAAACTCAGTCCTTCTTGCTTTCACAGCAAGCCCTCTAACCATGGAGCCATCTTTCCAGGCTCTATTCTCATTTTAAAATAAGGATAGACTCTAAAACAGAGAGACAGAGACCGACAGAGGCAGACACAGAGCCACAGAGTCAGAGAGGGAGAATGGAAAATTAACATGTCTTATTCATAGGGAAAGAATTGCTTGAAAAACTTTGCAAAAGGTTCCCAACACAATACCTGAACTTTCATAGGTTCTCAATAAAGTAATATGGTAACTAATTACTATTACTATTATTTTTGTTAGAATGTAGATTCTTCAAAGAAGGTACTAAGTCTGTTTTACACAACTACTATACCTAATCCAAAATTACTAGTTTAGTGGCTTGGATATTATATATGCTCAATTAATAGATCCTTGGTAAGAGAACAAAGGACCAGCACAATTTCCTTTGACTGTAAAGACAGGCATTCTTTGCCAGTAAACTTAGACACTGTATGTAGTATTTGATTAAACTTGAAACATGAGCTTAGATGTGCAGAGCTATTTGAGATGCTCAAAACACACAAATTTAAGGTTTGTTACAATTACAGTTTAAATGTTATTTACATAATTGCAGTGATAAAAAAGTATACCCATTGTTGGATGCAATACCTACTAAGTATTATAAGATATTTACCAAGAGCTTTTAACTTGAGAAAACCTAAATAAAACTCAATGTATAACCTCAATGCCACTATGTTGATTTTCATCTTTGTATTTAAAGTAACAGCTTTGCTTCTGTTCCTTCTCTATAGTGAGGTCACTCTCCATTATTGACGACTGTGGCAAAAGGCACACATTTTTAAAAGATGTGTATCATGCCTGAAAAATGATCTGAAAGTGCTTAATATAACATATAACAGGAAATTAGAGATAAAAATGGAACAGAAAGGTTTATATCCATAGGTCTAGACTGTTCTCTTCAACCTTGGTCAGAGAAGTTTCTTTTGCAATGGTCAGCAGTTGGCAGAGAGAAGCAAAACTGGAGAAATGCTGAGAATAACTATGCTGGCTAGTTTTATGTCAACTTGACACAAGCTGTAGTCATCAGAGAGGATTTAACTTTGACTGAGAAAATGTCTCCACAATATTAGCTTGTAGGCAGACCTGTAGAGCGATTTCATAATTAGTGACTAATAGGTGAGGGCCCTGCCCATTGCAGGTGGTTCCATCCCTGGGCTGGTGGTCCTGGTGTCTTATAATAAAAAAGGAGGCTGAGAAAACCATGAGTAGCAAGCCAGAAATCAGCACTCCTTCATGGCCTCTGCATCTGCTCCTACTTTCAGGTTTCTGACCTGTTTCAGTTCCCATCCTGACTTTCTTCAACAATGAACAATAATGTGGATGTGTAAGACAAATAATCCCAACTTGCTTTTGGTCATGGAGTTTCATCACACCTATAGTAATCTTGACTAGAACAATAGTGGTCAACTCCAGATGGGATGTCTACGTTATTCCATCACTATCATAACCAACACTCAGGCAATACTGTGGACAAGGAATAAAAAAGAACTGTAAGAATCAGTGGATGGAGAGAGGTACAGAGAAATGCTGCCTTCTGCACATGACATGGCTATTGCAATCATGATCTCACAGCAGCTGTGGTTACCAGCACAAGATCTACACAAGAGCAAGCCAGTCAAAATTTTGATGTAAATGGAACACATGATATCCAGTCCCTACTCTGTCCTGGGGGGCTGTTGACAGTAGATGGTTTCAGGGGAAGGAAGATTACTTTTCTCTGAGGGTGTGGCCACTGGTAGGTTTCCCATGCTCCTGTGGATGACCTGTCACCATGCTTGGGCAGCACTCATGTGAAGTGGGACTGAATATGTTGGAAAGGATGTGGTAAAAGTTGTTCCTGTGGAAAAATAGGAGTAAATGCAGTCATGTTTCATTATATGCATGAATGCAATTTTCGAAAGTAAAAATAGTTTAAAACAAGAAAAGTAGAATAGAAGATACCAGGTTTGAAGAATTTAAAATTGAATACTGTATTATAGTAGTATCTTTGAAACTATGGCAGAAATAGGAAAACCTGGCATAACATAGTGTATATGTTTCTGACAAACAACAACAACAACAAAATTCCAACAACCATAGTTGTCCACAAACACGTATTTCCTGGGAGCAAGTAGTATCAGAGGTAGTATCAGGAGGATTTTTAACTTTTCTGATTTGAATGTGAATCTGTTGTAAATTGAGACATCTTAGGTCAGAGAGGTCAGGTGAGGAATTTAGAACTCTCTACATGGTGAAGATTCCTGTTGAAGTCAGGTGAAAAATCTTTCTGCCTATGCCCAACAAAACTAGGCTCTGCCTCTGCATGTCATAGCAAACTACAAAGGAGGCAAACGTTAGCTCAGATAGTAAATGAAGATGTACCACAATTAATTTAACACACACAGACTCCATTTGTATAAAACTTCACAGTTTATAAAAATTGTCTTCCCACATTACTGAAATACTCTAGATCCTTCAACAGAGATTAGACACAGATAAGTATGCATGAACAGAGAATCATTTACAATATAATTTGATTCTTGTACTCCACAGCTCAGTTTTTAGTGGAATACATAGTATGTGGAAAAATTCCCAAGTGATTATGAAATCCTGTCTGTGCTGAGTGATGGAGATGGAGAGAGCCACAGTTTGGGTCTTGAGTGCACCCCAAAAGTACTATTCGCTAAAGGTCTGGATCCCAGCCCAAGTCATTTCTGAGAAGTTGTGGGATCGTTAAGTTTGGGGTAAATGAAAGAAGATTATGTCACTGGAAACGAGCCCTTAAGGAAGATGCTGGAACTCCTGTCCTCCTCTTTCACTTCCCTTTTGCTTCATAAGGTGACCAGCTTCTTCAACCACATCTTCAACAATGATGCCCTTGCTGTCCCCAAAACATAATGCTAAGAGATGATGGGCTGAAACCTCAGAACTGTGACTCAGAAGAGACTTTTCATCTTTTTAAGCACACTGTCTCATGTGTTTTGTTGTAGTATGGAAAGCTGACAATACAAGTACAGAAGATTATGAGTACCCAACAGCAGAGCATGGCCTAGATAATGGTTAGGGAGTGAGAGTAAGGCTGACACCTGAGGAGTGCCTGAGATGGAAAAAAAATCACAGTTCGTGCTAGGAAATGAGAGCATGCTTGCTTTAACTTTTTTAAAATCTTTTTATTGGGTATTATCTTTATTTACAATTGAATTGGTTTCTCCTTTCCAGGTCTCCCTTTTGGAAACCCCTATCCCATTCTCCCCGGGTCCTCAGGTAGTACTATGTCCAATTTTCTGAGTGGTTATACCAGCTTGCAAATCCCACCAACAATGGAGGGGTGTTCCTCTTTCTCCACATCCTTGTCAGCATCTGTTGTCACCTAAGTTTTTGATCTAGCTATTCTGACTAGTGTGAGGTAGAATCTCAGGGTTGTTTTGATTTGGATTTCCCTGATGACTAAGGATGCTGAACATTTCTTAGGTGCTTCTTGGACATTCCTCAGTTAAGAATTCTCTGTTTAGCTGTGTTCCCCATTTTTAATAGGGTTATTTTGTTCTTTGGAGTATAACTTCTTGAATCCTTTATATATATTGGATATTAGTTCTCTATCAGATGTGGGATTAGTAAAGATCTTTTCTCAATATGTTGGTTGCTGTTTTGTCCTATTGACAGTGTCCTTTGACTTACAGAAGTTTTGCAATTTTATGAGGTCCCATTTGTTGATTGTTGATCTTTGAGCATAAGCCACTGGTGTTCTGTTCTAGAACTTTCCCCCTGTGCCCATGTGTTTGAGGCTTGTCCCCACTTTCTCTTCTATTAGTTTCAGTGTATCTGGTTTTATGTGGAGGTCTGTGATCCACTTGGACTTGAGCTCTCTACAGCAAGATAAGAATGGGTTGATCTGCATTCTTCTACATGTTCAACCAGCACCATTTGTTGAAAATGCTGTCTTGTTTCCACTTAATGGTTTTAGCTCCTTTAGAGAAAATGCTGTCTTTTTTCCACTTGATGGTTTTAGATCCTGTCAAAGATCAAGAGAAACTGGTCTGAAGTTCTCTTTCTTTGTTGGGTCTTTGTGTGGTTTTGCTATCAGTGCAGCTATGAATTTCTAGAACAAACTGGGTAGTGTTCCTTCTGTTTCTATTTTGTGGAATTGTTTTAAGAGTATTGGTATGAGGTCTTCTTTGAAGGTCTGATAGAATTTTGCCCTAACACCATCTGATTCTGGGCTTTTTTTGTTGTTGTTCTTAGTAGACTTTTAATGATTGCTTCTATTGCTTTAGGGGTTATGAGACTGTTTAGATGGTTTATCTGATCATGATTTAACTTTGGTACCTGGTATCTGTCTAGAAAATTGTCCATTTCATCCAGATTTTCCAGTTTTGCTGAGTATAGGCTTTTGAAGTAGAATCTAGTGATTTTTTTAAATTTCCTCAGTTTCTGTTATCCCTCCCTTTTCATTTCTGACTTTGTTAATTTGGATACTGTCTCTGTGCCCTCTGGTCATTGTGGCTAAGGGTTTATGTATCTTGTTGATTTTCTCAAAGAACCAGCTCTTTGTTTTGTTGATTCTTTGTATAGTTCTTTTTGTTTCTACTTGGTTGACTTCAGCCCTGAGTTTGATTATTTTCTGGTGTCTACTCCTCATGGGTGTATTTGCTTCTTTTTGTTCTAGAGCATTCAAGTGTGCCCTTAAGCTGCTAGTGTATGTGCTCTCCAGTTTCTTCTTGGAGACACTTAGGGCTATGAGTTTTCCTCTTAGCACTGCTTTCATTGTGTCCCATAAGTTTGGGTATTTTGTGCCTTCACTTTCATTAAATTCTGAAATCTTCTTGTATCTGTTGAGGCTTGTTTTGTGATTGATTATATGATTATATGGTCAATTTTTGAGAAAGGGCCACAAAAACATAAAAATATAAAAAATAACAGAAAGTAACAATCACTACTCCTTAATATCTCTTAACATCAATGGACTCAATTCACCAATAAAAAGACATAGACTAACAGAATGGATATGTGAGCACGATTCAGCATTTTGCTGCATACAAGAAGCGCAACTCAGTGACAAAGACAGACACTACTCCAGAGTAAAAGGCTAGAAAACAATTTTCCAAGCAAATGGTCCCAAGAAAGAAGCTGCAGTAGCCATTCTAATATTAAATAAAATCAACTTTCAACCAAAAGTTATCAAAAAAGATAAGAAAGGACAAATCATGCTCATCAAAGAAAAATCTACCAAGATGAACTCTCAATTCTGAACATCTATGTTCCAAATGAAAGTGCACCCACATTCATAAAAGAAACTTTAATAAAGCTCAAAGCACACATTGCACCTCACACAATAATAGTGGGGGATTTCAACACCCCACTCTCAGCAATGGACAGATTATCGAAACAGAAACTAAACAGAAACACAGTGAAACTAACAGAAGTTATGGACCAAATGGATTTAACAAATATCTATAGAACATTTCATCCTAAAACAAACAAAAAAAATACCTTATTTTCAGCACCTCATGGTACCTTCTCCAAAACTGACCATATAATCGGTCACAAAGAAGGCCTCAACAGATACAAAAAGATTGAAATAATCCCTTGCATCCTATCAGATCATCATGGACTAAGGCTGGTCTTCAGTAATAACAAAAACAATGGAAATCCCACATACACGTGGAAACTGAACAATGCTCTACTCAATGATAACTTTCTTGTTTTCTAAAGGAGGATACAAAGTGTAAGATACAGAGTTACTGCTTGGTTTCATTTATATTTCTCCACCCAGAAATAAGAATCATATTTCTACTGTACAAAAATCTAGAAATATCTTAGCAGAGTGGATTTGGTAACAAATCCAAGGTTCTTTCAAGAATACTAAGAAAAATAAAAGTAAATAAGAAACAAAACAAGAACGACAAAACAATGTCTTCTCAGCTAGCATGGCGATTGTGGAAGCCAAGACGTGTGCAACAGAGGCCATGACAGCAAACAAGCCGAACTGAAAGCTCACCACTTTAGCCTTTCCCAGGTGTCACCATCACTAAGGACAGCATCATCACTGTCCGTCCAGCACCACTATGTGTTTTCAGGATGTTAACATTCCCCAACTGCAACTCTATCTGCCAAATAATAACTCACTGTATTCTGCCAACCCTGTTGATCACCCCTGTGCCTTCAGCCCCTGTAAATATGATTTTTCATGTTTTTGTGCAAGTTAAATCAAACACTTTGTCCCTTTGTGTTTATTTCATATAGTACAGTGCTTTCAAGGTTCACTCATATTATTACAAATAGCAGAATTCTATTCTTCCATAGGCTAAGTAATATTCCATGATCTGCATGTTCTACATTTTGTTTATCTATTCTTCAGTTGATGTGTATTTTGACAGAACTTATTTTCTTCTTTCTTCTAGAAAAATGTTAAGATTCTGGTAAACTTCCTTTTCTATGCTTTGGTTTCCTTGACTACTCCTGTTCCTGGGTAGTGGTAGGCCCAGGCATATCTCAGCCACCTGTTCCCTTTAGGCCTGGAAATCTTCTTCAGTTCCTCAGCGTCAGCTGTTACATTATCAAGACCATTAGTTTCTTTTCCAGATGTTGTAACAAAATGCCCCAAGGAAAGTAGCTTAAGGCAGAGGCTGGGTGTTTTTATGGCTCATTTCCAGGTGCAGTCACCATCATGGCAAGGAAGTCAAGACAGAAGAAGCTGGAAGCTGCATGTCACATTGCAACCACAGTCAGTAAGTAAAAGATGGATGAGCTCTTATGTCGGCTCACCTTCTCTGTTTTATCCAGTCCAAGATCTCATCCAGGAAAATGCTGCCACCCACTGTAGGAAGATCTTCTCACTGAAAATAAGAATTTCCCCAAAGGCATTCCGGGAGGCCCATCTCCCAGATGATTGGAGATTCTGTCAAACTGACAGTTCACACGGACTATCACAAAGACCTAAGGTATGAGTAGGTCCTGGCCCTGGCTCTAACAACCCCTTTCAATTGCCCACTAATGTTACATTTTAGACAATTTGCAATCTTTCATATAATACTTGGAAAATTAGTTTTCAAACTCCTTTCTTTTGGATATTTCCAGTCCATTTTATGTCACTGTAATCTAGTGGGGCCAAGATGTGGCCCTTTATTCTCATTACAAGATTCCCAGATCTGATCATCCAGCAATACCACTCAGTCCTTCATCTCATTGTACACCTTGCTGTCCTCGCTATCTCTTAGTCTCTCATGCTGCCTGCCCTACCTGCATATATTCAACTCTAGTATCTGTCTCCGAGTTTCTCCTGGTCACCAGTATTTTCTTTTTGTCAATTCCTGCCTAACTTGGCATGCTTCTGCCATCGTGGCTACATCTGACTACAGTGCTTGCTCTTCCTTCCTGGTCCCTCCTGGGAGTATACTTGGAACATACAAAGTGATCAGCACTATTTTTTATGCTGAGTTGTCTATCTTGGGCATCCCACAAATCACTTAAGATAGGAGCTGATCACTAGAAAGGCCATGGCAAGATTAGAAGGTTAGGACTTTTACCCTCACAACCTCAATCCAAGGAGAAAGGGAACATTACAAGTTAAATTCATTGTGTCCATGATTTAATCAATCATGCTTGTGCAATGAAGCTTCTATAGAAGTCCAAGGACAGTGTTCACAGAGTTTCCCAATATCAGGACATGTGGAAGTTCCTGGAAGGTGGAGGCCTTAGACTACAGAAGCTTCATACTGCTTCTCATGCCTATCCTGTGCATCACTTCAGCTGTGTCTCTTGAAATATCCTTCAAAATAAATCAGTAAACACGTTTCCTACATTTTTCTGAGCCCTTCAAGAAATTGTTTAAATCTGCCAAGAGGAGGTAGGAGCCCTGCTTTATGGCTAACTGGCATGAAACAAGACTGAAACAGTCTGGGTCTTACAAAGCACCAGGCAAAGAGACTTTGAAGTCACGGAAACCCAGGCTTCCTTCTGCGGAACTGATGCCATCTCCAGGTAGACCAACTCTCGCTGAATCGGGCTGGTGTGCCCACTGGACGGTGGGATGTGTGCATTGTTCTGACTAAAAGCTGGCATTTGTGTCATAAAACAAATATTGAAATTTAGCACAAATATAAAGCATCATTTTAAGAGACTAGAGACAATGTTGTGGATCTAACAACTAGGTTAAGAATTTAAACTGAAATACACTTTTAAAGTAAAAGAATGAACATGGCTGTATACAAAAATATCAAATTCTATAATATGAAAAAACGTAGAAGGACCTGTTAGGTAAGCATTTCTATTTTTATTTACTTACTTTTAAAATTACATTTATTATTCATTTGTAGATGTGTATGTGGGTGAGCATGCTTACTCCACACAATACATGTGCACATCAGAGAAAATCTACCATGTACATTTTGAGGTCAAGCTCAGGGTATCAGGTTTGACAGCACATGCCTTTACCCACTGAGCTATCATTCCTGCTTTGACTTTTCTCTTTATGACTTTATTGACTTGTATTTTACATAACCATGAACCCACCCATTTAAAATTTGCAGGTTTATCCTGGCTTGGTACATGCCTTAAATTCTAGCGCTTAGGAGGCAGAGGTAGGCAGATCTCTGTTGAGTTTGAGGAGAGCCCATTCTATAAAGCAAGTCCAAGACAGCCAGAGCTTGTTACACAAAGAAATTCTGTCTTGAAAAAAATAGTATAGGTCAATAATTCTGAGCATATTCACAGGGTTGAGCAATCAATCACACTAGACTCTCACCCTAAAGAACAGACACTCTCTAGAACCTTGCAACCAACCATTACTCTGCTCTTTGTCCCCACAGGTTTTCCTTTTCTTGACCTTTCTTATACCCAGAGTCATAGTCTATGTCTTTCTACCTGCTGTATTTTTAAAAGTCATTGCTGTTGTAGTGCATAACATTGCTTCATTCCTTTTCCCTGGTGCACAATGTCACTGGTATAGATACAAGTTATCTGTTAAAATCCTCCTAGGCATCTAGGTTATTCCCACCTCTTTCGTACACTTTAATGTGGCATTATCTTCCATTTCTCTCACTGTACTCCTGGCAGTGCAGCTGCTCACTTATGGTAATGTTATATTTGACCATTTGACAAATAATAACTACACTGATTTAGATTCCTGCTAGCAATACAGTAATACTGTTCCAAGTGTATCTTCACTGCCACTTGTTATGATAATGTCTCTCATTTCATTTTTGCAACTTCAGCCAATATAAAGTAGATCTTTCACTATAGAGTTGGATTATTTTCTTTTGGAAAACTGAAGCCTTGGAGTCTTATGTCCCATGAAGTCACAACCAAAATCTACAAACCCATGCTGCTTTAAAGATATAAAAGGATGGCTACCTACCACTTGGTTATTCAAAAAGTTTACAGGGAGAGATGGAAGTAGATACACTCAACTTTGTCCTAATACGCTCACTTATCAAAGAAAGAGGGTGTAACTCTTTATGCATTACTTTAATAAAATAAAAAATTATTAAAACAATATGATAATCTCCATGTCTTCTGACTTCCAGTTCTTCTGTTAATCCTTTAAAAGTTTGGATGTGCAAAACACATGAATGTGTGTGTGTGTGTTTGTAGATAGATAGATAGATAGATAGATATCAATATATTTAGAATACTATATATACATAGATATATAAATAAATTTAAAATACCAGCAAGGTCAGTTGCCTAGAATGCATGAAGCCTTATGGACTGTCCTCAGCATCACATAGCCAGGCTTCCTGGGCATGCCTGTGCTCTCAGCACTCAAGCTTCTGGAGGCAGAATGATAAGGAGTTCAAGACAATCCCTGGCTACACAGTAAGTTCAAGGCCAGTCTGAACTATAGGAAGTCCTGCCTCAAAAATGGATGAATAGATAAGCAAAAGATTAAAACTAACAAAAAATATGTAAGCAAGGTCAAATTTTCCAAATAAAACATAATTATTCTGTGTTGAGTTTTACACTATGGATAATGATATGCAGAGATGTTTGCATAAAAGCTGTGCTGTTTTCAGAGTTCAAAAGATTCAAATATTTGATTAAGATGAAATTGGGCCATACCCTCCTACAGGCCTTGTATACAGTATAATAAGTAGGAAAGCTTTGTAATCTGAGGACAAAGTTGTTTCATTTAGCAGACTTGTTAGCATGCTTCTGGAGCAATATATTTTGATCTGGTGTGACAGTCTATAGAAAATAATTTACACTTGTTTAATCGTTCATAAACCCCAGTTGAGTCATTCTTCTAATACAAGGAACACAGCAGATTTAGCCAATGTCAAATAATTAAAGGCACTATCCAACATGGCCTTATAATATTTTAAAGCAAAAGATAGTGTGCTTCTGTATCCTGTGTGTGTGTGTGTGTGTGTGTGTGTGTGTGTGTGTGTGTGTATGCATGTGTGTGATGTATGTGCATGGAGCATGCAGTGGACAACAAATACTGAACACACTCCTTCATGTACATGCACAAGTTAGGAAAGGCTTTGAGTGTCCTACTCTATCATTCTCTGCCTTATTCATCTGAGGCAGGATCTTTCACAGAACCTAAAGCTCAGCATTTTGGCTAGACTGGCTGGCCAATAAGTCCCAGCAATACTTCTGCCCTGCACAACACTGGGATAACAGTCTTGATAGCAGGATTTTTACAAGGACTCTGAGAATACCAATTTGGTTCCTCCTGCTTGTATAGTGAGCACTCTTATCCACTGAGCCAACTTTCTGGTACCTGCTTCTATATATTTTACACACACACACACACACACACACACACATATATATACCATAACATCAAGATGTATAGAAAAGAGGACAGATACTATTGTTCTCCATAAATTCGTTGTAAGAACTATGTCCAGTAGTTTTTGCTTTTACAACTGAACCCAGGTAAACGTACAATAGACAGACGAGTGCAGTTATTATAAATACTCAACTCTAGACTACATGCAAACATTATGTTGAAAGAAGCAAAACTGATCTTAAGTACTCAAGGAAAAGAGTCAAACTCAGGGATGAAAATCTTCATACACTTGTGAAAGGAAGGTTTCTCAACATTCTTCCTGCAGCCCATGACTCTGCATCGTGAAAGTTGAGAGTAAACATAGTGAGGAGTACTCTGTGAGACCTTGGCTAGGTGTTTGGAGAAGGGAGGGAGAGTCCCTGATCTCACATGATAACAAGGAAAGCAAATTCCAGAGACAAGATTCCACAACCAGCAATGTGCCTTTGCTTGCCCCACTTGCCCCAAGCTGCAGTAGTTTGGAATGAAGAGTAGGGATTAACTGGTTATTACAACAAAAATTTATAGAGCTCCCTCCCCAAGGAAACTGGTTCTAGGACACTCCAGTAGTGTGTATATACCTGATATGTCACCATCACTAACCACATTGTCTAAAGACATAAACTTACAAGTACAGTTGGAATGAAATTCGTTCCTATTGGCAGGTTTCGAGTAAGTCAGGGAGACAATTCAACACAGCAAAGTGACTCTTACTATGTATGTTTTAGAGTCTTATAGGTTAGAGAAAATTCCTTTTCCATAAATGGGAGAATCTATTTTAAAATCAAGGAGAAAAAAATTAGCTGTTGTCATGTTTTAGAGCTTGGGAGACAGAGACAGGAGGACGGAAGCAAACTCAATGCAAGCTTTGTCTTTGTAGAAGTTCCAGGACAGCCAAGACTACAGAGTGAGGCCCTGTCTCAGAAAAACAAAACAAACACATTAAAATAAAAATTGAAGCATACTTCAGCTTTAGAAAACATGTAAGCTTTAGGGTTGCTCCATTGTTAAACAACTAATAAGATATTCAGAATGGGAGGGGGAAGCAGAGCCAAACAGACATTAAAATTAAAACATACTGCTAGTTCATATACTTTCTCTTAGAAAGGAACTCCATTCATATGCCAACAATATCTACCATCAGAAAATGTTATGATTACTTTTATTTGTTCATTTTTATTTCATATGTAAAATTGTTTTTCTGAATGTATGTCTGTGTATTGAATGCATGCTGTACTTGCAGAAGCCAGAAGAGGTGTTGGATCCCTGGGACTAGAGTTACTAGAGTAAGCTGCCATCTGAGTCCTCTGGAAGAGCAGCTGAGCCATCTCTCCAGACCTATGATTAGTATTTTAAGCACACATTTGGCTTCTCACCTGGCTTCCAGTACTTTGGTTGTTCTGACCTTCTCTACTGACTTCAATTCTCATTGATTGCTTCAGTGTAGCAGATGCCGGAGATTTTCTTAACTTATCTCATTCACAGGCAAATTCAAGATTTGGAGAGAAGGTTAAACAATTTGGAGTTGGGAAGTTGTTTAAATGACACAAAATCACAAATGCATAATCACAGAAAAATTAGAGGTTGTGGGCAAGATAGATGGCTCATGGGTAAAAACCCTTGCTGTACTACCATGATAGCCCAAATGAAGTCCTCACAACCCATGCAAAAATCTAGGTATGGCAATGCCCAGTGGAGGGTATGGTGGGAGAGACAGACTAAAGTTCTCCAGGGCTTGTTGGCTGCTAGACTATCACATGTCCATGACAGACCCTGTGTCTAAAGGAACAAGGCAAATAAGGGATAGAGTAGGGTACATGGCATCTTTCTCTGGCCTATACACACCTCCACATGTATGCATAGATTCATTCCCCACCTCTCCCTCTCTCTCTCTCTCTCTCTCTCTCTCTCTCTCTCTCTCTCTCTCACACACACACACACACACACACACACACAAACACACATACACACGC
>NW_021604564.1:4933426-4946528 GCF_004785775.1 Grammomys surdaster | reverse complement strand
ATATTTTTCTTCTATAATTTTTGTTATAATGCTCTTTTGTGGCCTCTTAACAATAGCTATTTTGTAATAGTATCTTAAATAATGAGACCAAAAATCACTTTGCTTTTCTTGCATTATTGTTGATCAAAAGATGTTCTTCGTATTAATGTCTGGACATATAGGCCATATTGTACACAAACATATCTGCTGCTTGGGGTACTGCTACAGGGTTTTTCCCTGACTGTTAAAAGATTCTGACCAACTCTCCTTCACATAATGCCCATTGCAAAAGTTAGAAACCTTGTATATGAGTGTGATGATGACTACCACTGTGGCATAATTCTGGTTTTGGAGCAGAAAGGTAGTCATATCCAGGTTAGTGCAATTGATTCCTCTTTTTACAAATGGGATTCTCTAGAAAATCAGGAATTCTCCCACAGACAAGCTTGAGACACTTCTCTACCTCCTCACCTACACCCTCCTTATAAGAAGTAGAATAGGGCATAATCATGATGTCTGAATACTGGCTTTGACCCTTTGTACTATGGACCTAGGTGGCTCAGCCACAGAGGGTGGCAAATGCAATTTAGAACTTATTCATTAATCAAAAACCAAAAATCTAGCTATAGCTAAACTAATAACAGAAATGGCTATAAACCACATAAAGATCCATACTTCAAGATCTACATCTTAGGTTTTTGTGTAACAATGGGTGGAACAAACGAAGGGTGGGAATATTTTTAAATGTATACATATTGAACATATACAATTTTGAGTATATGCTTTTTCTTATCATTATTCCTCAAATAATACAATGTAACAATTTCGTATAATATAGCACTGCATTGTCTCACCCAGAGATTTCAAACATATAGGAGGATGTACAGAGATCATGTATAGATACTACTTCATCTTGTATAAGGATCTTTGGCTTCAGACTCTGGATTGACATGGCTCACAAATACCACAGAGTGATTGCTAAATTAATTTCTACTTATCAAGATCCTAAAATACCACATCTTCTCTAACACCTCCAAATACCAAGGCAAGCACTGCAGAAACAAGGTCAATGGGGGCAAGAGAGCCCCATATTTAGCAATGGGTAAACCTTTCTTTAGCAAATTGTATAAACACCTCCTACATGGGAACACAATATTTCAGACTCTCTTGAAGCCTTCAGAGGATCAGTGAAGAAGGAATTCAAAATATCTGCATTACCAGATTCTATAAACATGTTTTTTACCTCTCCTGGTGCCACTTACAAAAAGGCTTTGGTGTAAGTAGCACATGGCAAGGCTGGGTGTCCAAACAAGCATAACTGGAAAGAATTCTGCCTCATTCTCCAAAGAGGCCTTCACTTCCACTAACAGCAAATAAACTTTTGAGGTAGAACTATCTTCCCTTTAGTCTTCAGAAATCCTCAGTAAAATGACCTTGGGCTCGTCAAGGGAACTTAACTTAGATGTAAAGAATGGGAACAGAAGCTACGAAACTCAGCTCTGTAACTCAGCAAGAGCGATCAGCTAGCCAGCTGGCCAGGCTTCACAGAGCATGGACCCAGCCCTGTCCTTACCACTGTGTAGTAGGCAGGGCAGGTGGGGTCTGAAGGAAGAAGCCCCACAAAAGGCAAAGGAAAACATCACAGATGAACTGTGCTATCTCAACAATGAGTGTAAAAGCCATATTTCATCAGATACTAAAATAAGTCTAAATGGAGAACTGGAGGTCAGACCAGCAAGTTAAATATAACAACTGGGGGAAAATTAACTTTAAAATGTCTTTAAAGGCTAGGTATAGTGTGGCACACTTTGAATTCCAGCACTCAGGAGCAGAGGTAAGCAAATATCTGTGAGTTTGAAACCAGCCTGGTCCAAATAAGTGACTTCCAAGGCAGCCAAGGATTTATAGTAAGATTTCAACAAATATATATATTGTCCTTTCAAGAAGTTTGTGAACCTAGAACTAGAGACATGATTTCATGGTTTCTCAGGCATTAACTGTCAGCTGAGATAGCATATGAAAGATGAAAATGCATTTTCAGAAAAAAGGGAATCTCAAATATTATCGGTTACAGGACGTACGTGTGTGTGTGTGTGTGTGTGTGTGTGTGTGTGTGTGTGTTGTTGTTGTTGTTGTTTTTCAATATGGTGTGTTCCTGTGTAATTCAGGCTGGACTGGAAGTCACAATTCTCTGACCCTTTCCTCCCAAGTGTTGGCATTATAGGTGTGTGCTACCATATTCAGGTTTAGGATTATTCTTTCAATGCCGTTTACTAATATGGAAGTGTTAAATTTTTTCCACTAAAGAAAGAAGGAAGGAAGGAAAGAAAGAAAAAAGAGAAAGAAAGAAAAGAATCCATAAAAAATGTTAATGAGCCATTAAAAAGGAAACAGACAAATCTTCCAAATAGTATCCTAACATTTCCTAATAGGCTCTTCTTGAGTCATGGTTCCATTCCTACGTGAAGAATAAATAAAACTTTGTAAACTTAAATAATAAAAAAGTGAATTCCTAATGGGCAATTAAGCTAAGAAAACCAAATCTTTTTTATATCATTCTCTCCAAATTAAAAAAAGTATAGCTTTAATGATCTTTAAAACAATAAATGAGGAAAAATAAACCATAAAACTTAGAATATTCCCTAGGCTGTTGGGATCCTAGAGAGTAAAGCCTCCTTTTCCTTTTCCTATTGCAGCAGTGACCTCCAGTCTGCTCACATTCCTTGTCATGGTAATAGCTCCTCTTCCACAGCCACTCTATTGCAAACATGTTAAACCAACTCTCTTAGCCATTTCCTTATTAACTGATCAAGTACAGCAGCATGTGGTCACAGTGGGACAGACTTGGATTACAAAGTGAACAGTTAGGCAACATCTAAGAACTCTGAAAAAGCCTCTGCATACTCTTCACAAACATCCTTTCAGGGCAAATAATACAGTACTAGCCATTGACCCAGCATACAAATGCACAGAAGAGGAAAAGACACAATGAGAACACAGGAATGGAAGAAGGAACAATGCTTTCAAAACAATGAAAACATTTTCGGTTTCTCCCCTTGAGTTCCTAGAACATCCTATAGTCTGATCTACATATCTGTATAATCCTACATCAGCTTCTGAAATATTTGTTAGCAGGGGGAAGTAAACTGACATTGGCCAATTCAGTGTTTGGACTGTACAGTCTTTGGAAGGCACGGGGAGAATAAGTTACTCAGCTAGCGTCTGATCCACACGATCTTTGCATTCTTCTTTCATTATCTATTCAATGTCACTTCAACCTGCTTGCCTTCCTAAAAGCATTCCAGCCTGGGCTCCATTTCTACTTCTGGTTCTCTTTATTGCTGAAGGTGTTCTCTTTATGGCTTACACGCACACACATGCACACATACATACACACACACACACAGCTTTAAGTGTTCAGCTTCATGAAATTTGTCTCTTTCTTGTTTCTTCTGCAGCTTCTAGTTTCTTCTCAGTTTTTCTCTTCTTTCGAGGAGACATTAATCTGAGCAGATTTTGACAAAGGGCAAAGCAATTCTTTACTTGAATATCATAGGAAGCTACTGTGAACTGAAGAGGCTGCAAGGTGTTTATTACTTCACAGGTAAGAAAAGACCTGCTCCATTAGGGTTGCCTGGCCCCAGGCTCACTGTAAATATATAAATGTATATTATCTATGTTTATGTATATGTATATATATATATATATATGCACACATGTATGTATATATGCATATATGTATGTATATAAATATTGAAATTTTCAAATGCTGTATCTATTTACATTCACACACACTGAAATACTAGAGGAAATTTCCTCCCTAATTGTGTGTTTGTTGCAGTGCTGAGGAAAAACCCAGGGCACATGCTAAGCAAACACTCTTGACTGACCAATACCACTGGCCCAGGGTACTGAAAGCTTAAAACATGAGTATAAAATGAAAATTATGTCATTCTCGTAAGGCTAGATAACAAGAAATACATGCCAAGGTTATATAAGGATGTGAGCTAGTTTCCAGACCCTCATTCTGTATGTGCACAGATTTAGTTAGAAGTCACCTAACTTTTAACTAAACAGGCAAACAGCAATAGAGGCTTTAGAAAGAAACAGCTTTCAAATGTTATTATTTTAAGAAAGAAGATCTGAAAGTGCAGCATAAAAATATACTTACCTGTTGACAAGGAAGTAATACGCAAAAGAGAAAATAATTTGAGTGCCTCTGAGTAAGACAGTAGTGTTGCTTTTTAAAGACTTAAAATCTGTGATCTCACAGGATTCTAGTTAACTGTTGTTGGACAATGGGTGCATGCGGCACCTAGGTTAAAGGAGAGGTAAGGCATATAACTTTCCAATAGGAAAGTTCTCAGCTATGGGCATGGGGAAACCTCTTAGACAGAAACTGTACCCTTGAAGGAACGGAGGAATTTAATCTGGACTTTATTTTAGAAGCTTCCTATAGAGAAATGACAACAGAAATCTTTTTACACATTCAAGCTCTCAGAAGAGAGGGTTCGAGAGAACTTGCCAAGCCTAATCACCCATAATGTCCCCAGAAGGACCCTTTGATGAGTAGCTCTGAAAGAGAAAAGCAGACTCTCTCCCCAGCAACAACCATCTATGACAGTGGCCATATGGGCTTTAATGCCAGGCTCAGAAGACACATCTACACAATGGGATTCGTAAGACTTTGGTAAAATCAGAATATATGATCACTTATATTCTTAAAAGGTTGGTAGAGAGACCAGCATGAAATAAAAGTAAGTGATATTATACCATCCATTCAAGTGCCAACTAAATTTAAATGAAACAAGTGTCATTTCATTGAAAGGTTTAGGTTAGTAAATCAGGAATAAAGCCGTGGAGCAAGGGACTATTTTCTGAATTACAACATACTCCATGAATTAATAAGCTTGACATCACAGAGAGTCAGAGACCATAGGATTCGCTTTCCAAGTCTGCTTGTGTTCTGCCGATTCTGTCTAATCTGAAGATGACTGACTTGGGTAGCAAAACCTTTGGGTTTTATTATTATTACTTCTTTTCTATCCCCTGCCTGCCTGGCCTCCTCTTCCCATTTCTCCCTATCTCCTTTGCTTCCTGATTTTCCTTTCTTTTCTAATAATTCATCAGATTTCTACCTATCTCTGGTCACTGTCCCAAATTATCTCTTTACCAGGGAATCAGAAAGCTAAATTATTGCTATGGATATGTCAATGACAAGGTGATGACAGGGAGACATCCTCATTGACAATATAAGACATCTACAATAACACTTTGCCCAGCACTGACTCTGGCAGAGACTAAATCTCCCAAGCCAGGCTGGCTGGACAGAACCCCAAATATGAGGTCAAACACAAAAAAGACTTTTTAGTCCCTATGAATGACGTCACTTTTAAGAAAAGATGAAAATTTCAATACTTTTGATGTTCACTATTCCAGCCTTAGTTATTGTATTAGTTATTTTTCTTAATATTATGACAAAATCAACTTAAGAAATAAAAGGCTTTTCTGCACAGTGTGGAGATGAAGCCCACTGTAGTGTGGACTATGGTGGCAGGAGCCTGAGGTGCCAGGTGCACTGCACTCACAGGACATAGGGGGCTGTCTGCTTGTTCTTTCCTTTTTATTTAGTCTGGGACCCTGAGTGGTGCTGTCCACATTCTCAAGGAGTGTCTTTTCTCCTCAGTCAAACATCTCTAAAAATGCTTTCACAGATGTGCCCAGAGGTGTGTCTCCTAGGTGCTTCTAAAACCCAAGCAAGATGAAATGAAGATAGACCATCACAATATCTGTGTTACATCTCTTTTGCTTTGGTAAGTAACACAATTACAAAGCTAGAAAGTCCAAAGGTTCTCATTTTGTTGTCCCCAAACACTGTCTCATTATTTGGTATTCTCCAACTTAAAATTTTAATTACTTTTATTTTTTGTTTTGTGTGATGGAAAATCTACATGACAGAAGGAAATAACTTAGGTGTCCATCTCCAATGTTTAGCTGAAAAAAAATTGAAGCAGTCAAATAACAAGGATATGATTATGATTGGTAAACTGAAACTCTACTGGGAATTTTAGGGAAGTATTATTCTTTAAAAAAAAAAAGTCTTAGAGAAAAAAATAAGTAAGGAAATAAATGAAACCTAGAGTGAGGAAAAAACAAGTGTTGGAAAAAAGAAGTAAGGGGGTGCCCACACAACTGAAGACAGGGCTCCCCGGGAAAAGGCAAATCTCAAGAAAACAAATGTTATGCAACAGATTCTCCTGCTAAAATTATCGTGTAGCATAAATTTTCCTAACCTCAGATGAGTGAAAATTTTCCAGGTTCCATCCACACCACCACAGGAAACAGGTTAGATGGTATATCCTAGGCTCAATGAGATCCTGTTTCAAATAAATAAATAGGTAGACCAAAGATGATAGACACACAGATAGATCAAATTTAAAAAGGAATCTATTAATGACATGTTGCTATGCTTGCAGACAGGAGCCTAGCATAACTGTCTCCTGAGAAGCCTCCTCCAGCCGCAGATAGAGGCAGATGCAGAGACTCATAGTTGAACATCAGGTGGAGCTCAGGGAGTCTCGTGGAAGAGTTGGGGATAGACCTGAGCAAGCAGGAGGGGTCAAGCACACCACAAGAAGACCTACAGAGTGAGCTAACCTGGATCTGTGGGCGTCCACAACACTGGACCACCGACCAGGGAACAAACAGGGGCCTACATATTTTAGCAAATGTGCAACTTGGTCTCCGTGTGGGTTCCCTAACAAATGGAGCAAAAGCTGTCTCAGTCTCTGTTCTCTGCCACTGGACCCCCTTCTCCCTACTTGGACTGCCTGGTTGGGCTGCAGTGGGAGAGAATGTGCCTAGACCTACTGGGACTAGATGCCACAGGGGGAGGGAGTAATAGGGAAGAGATTTGTAAGGATGGGTCTGGAAGAGAAGAGGGAAGGGGCTGTGATCAGGATATAAGTGAATTTAAAAAATAAACTACTGTGAAAAAATGGATCCAGAGAGATATCTCAGTGGCTAAGAGTGCTCAATGCTACTTCAGAGAACCCATGTTTAGTTCCAGCACCCAAGTCTAGCAGCTTACAATCACTTGTAACCCCAGCCCAGGGGATTTTGACATCTGCCTTTTTTGGTTTACCCATGTGCACACACACACACACATACAGAGAGAGAGAGAGAGAGAGAGAGAGAGAGAGAGAGAGAGAGAGAGAGAGAGAGAGAGAAATCATTTTTAAAAATTAAAGCAGAGATTATAAAATGCTAATTCTTTCCTGCCACAATTAAACTCTATTTGAAATAACTGAGGTCTACTAACACAGAGATCTAGAAGGTTAACAGCTGCAATGAATTCCTAAGAGTAAAAAGATTTCTCTTAGCAGGGAGATGGGACTGGGAGGATGTCTGGAGCACACCCTCATGAAAATAGCAGGAGGGGGTATGGGATATGGGGTTTGGGGGGAGAATGGGAGAAGAGATAACATTGAAAGGTAAATACGTAAAATATCCAATAAAAAAAAAGATAAAGGGTCTAAAAAAAAGGAGTTTACTTATTTCAAATTATTTTCAAAAGTTTCTAGGAGTTGCTAATTGGATAAGATCCTATTTTAAGCTCTCCACAAAAGAATTTAAGTCTCTGTTTAATATTCTCAAGAGAGATGTAAATCCTAATTTCCCTCAACAATTAATTGACAAAAGAGAAGTAATCTCACAAAAAGTAGAAGAAGCTATTACTAATCGATATATTATATAGTCTGATTAGTTGTCGGCTGTGCTATAAAGTCCTTTAATAAAAGAAATTATTAATATAGATTTATATTTCTTTAAATAGTGTCTTCATGACTCTCTGAGTGTGGAAGGAGCGACTGTTGGCGCTTCTGCCGTGATTTTACAAGAACTCTGAAAAATTGGCTTTAAAAACAAAAGAGAGGGAACGGTACCCCCTCCCCCAGAAGGAGTCCCCCTGAAATACTCTCCATCATGCCTTGTTCACTTTTAACTCTCTAAAACTGAAAGGTCATGGCAAATCTGCTGCTGACTGCCTCTGGCATCACCGAGACCAATAAAAACTATGCCACAGATATGGAAAAGGACCCTCTTACTCTTAAAGCAAATGGCCCAGCCGGGCGGTGGTGGTGCACACCTTTAATCCCAGCACTTGGGAGGCAGAGGCAGGTGGATTTCTGGGTTCGAGGCCAGCCTGGTCTACTGAGTGAGTTCCAGGACAGCCAGGGCTACACAGAGAAACCCTGTCTCGGAAAACAAAAAACAAAAAAACAAAAAAAAACAAAACAAACAAACAAACAAACAAAAAACGAATGGCCCAGACACAGTTCTCTTATGCGGCCAAGGATTGATATGCCTGTTTGATACCACAGAAGGCACAGCTAACCGGCTACCAAAAAGATTAATGAAATAAATAGATACTCCCACAAAGCCAGGCCCAACCATAAATAAGATGAATTTACATCCAGGGAAGGGAAATCTCACTGAGAATTCCCTTCTTTTTCCTTTCCAGGTAAAAATGAATCACCCATGATGTCTGCTGTTAGAAGTTCTAATCCAGATGCTGGCCTCTGAACTTATACTACTCAGATCTTCAAAGGGCCACTGACAAGAACATCAAACAGCTAGAGATTGACATCACTAATCTGAAGAAATTCCTCGTTTCGCTGTCTGAAGAGACCTCCTAAAATCGCAAAGATCCTTATTGGACTTGATTTACTCTATTTCAATAGAAAAGGCTGTGTACAGCTCTTGACTGTGTACAACCCTTAAAGAAGAAGGTTGCCTTTACATAGACCAGACAGGAAGGTTAAAGAGAGCATGAAATAGGTCAGAGAAGGCCCTGAGAAAAGTCAGAGAGAGAAAGAGAAAGATGACTGCTGGTACAAGAATTGGTTTTCAGCCTCTCCAAGGTTGTCAACCCTACTTCCTCCCATCTTGGGACCATTATTTGGGTTATTTTTGCTTATTTCTGCTGGTCCCTGGACCTCAAATAGGCGGACTAACTCTGTGAAACAACAGATAAATAATTTGGTAGCAAAACCTATTCAGATACATTATCATAAGTTAGCTCTGGAGGACCACGAGACTCAAGATGAGGTTGTTACTCTATCCAGGCTGTTCCTAAAACCCATCTCCACACAACCTAAAAAGAGGGGACTTCTATCCCTAGACCAAGCAGAGAGGGGCCACCCAGAGCCCCCTCTGACTGGCGATCTGAATTCTTGCTTAGGCTGCGAGGCTAAGCACTGCAAGGGAATATAAATAAAAGTTAAAAATATCTCTCTGGGTTCCCTGAGGGACAAACCTGACTGAAAGAGCCGGTAACACTCTCCCGCATTTGGAGGCTGGGACAGAAGTCCTGCTCCGCGGGACTGAAAAGTGTGCTGTGCCCTAGCTCACAGCTGCGCTCTCCCTCTTCGCCGCTGCCGCCACCCCTGCCTCTGGGGGTCTCGAGCCGACCGGAGGCCGCCGCGGAGCACGAGCCCCACCGTCTCGCCGGCTGCTGAAGGCCGCAGGCCAGCTCGGGTGGCGCCTTCCATGCCCCGGACCCCAGATTCCGTCTGCCTGCCCTCGCCGGCCCAGCCTGGAGTGGATGCCCGCCACCGCCTTGCTCCTCCTCCTGCCCAGGCAGCCTGTGGCCGTCATTTCCCGCACCTGCCGCCCCGCACCCCAGGCTGCACAGCTGCTGCCGCCCTTAGTGCCCTGCGGCGTTTCGGCGTGAGCAGTCCCCGGCATCATACATGTATACTAACACCAAGTCTTGGGTCTCTGTGGAAAAACATTGAAACAGATAGCTATAAGCTATTGTAAACAGGCAGCTTTCATGGAAATTTACCAGCCCGAGTAGTCATAGACCTTGTAAATAGGTAGCCTTGGCAGACAATACCAACTTAGATAAGGGCAAGTGAATCATAGGCAGAGTCATAGTGACCTGTCTCCTGAACCTTCACCCAGCCGATACCCTGTTCTGAAAGGTATCTGTATTCCCCCTGAACATCCACACTCCAGTGTCATCCCCTTCCCCATGTCCTGCCTTTCTGTGTTTATAACCCCTGTGTGAATCAATTATGATTTGAAGAAAATAAATTATTAAAAAAAAAGAAAGCTAGAAAGAAAAAAAAAGATTTCTCTTGAATTTGTTATTCATTCTAGAAGGTTCCACTTCAAAGACAGCCTCTCTGATTTGCTAGAGCTTAGTGTTAAGGGTGTTCCACTGAAGATAGATGCCCTGATCTCCCATTCTTATCCTAACAACCATTACCAATAATAGTACAAATCTTTCCTTGAGGGAATGAAAAACTAGCTTTGTTTGTAGTACAAGCCATATATATATTCTTTTTTTGTTTGTTTGTTTTTTGTTTTTTGTTTGTAGTACAAGCCTTAAGGATGTGCGTGTTGAAATGTTAAATAAGGTAGTCATATGTACTGGTAGCCACCTACCTTCAAAAGATGGCTACTAGTCTCGGTGTTTTATATCCAATTTAAAGAATGCTGAAGGAAACCATCCTGTGTGGTCTTGAGCAATTTGCTGCACCTCTGAGGCTTGTTTTCTCAACTATAAAATGTGAATTAAATAGCTACATCATTAAGTGGTTGTGAGAAATTAATGAGATGTTTACAACACACTTAACAAAATGCCTACAGCAGAGACACGGCTTCAGCAAATGGGTAATAATAGCAATAACAGCTTAGTTCTGCTTTGTGGAAACTGTTGCCCGAGAACACTTTTGAGGTAGAGGCCTGATTTAAGCTAGGAAGAAAATTTCAGAAACCAAAGCCAAGGTGGTTGAGGAAGATCTGAGTAGAGGAAGGAAACAAAAAGCTTCTGACCAAGCAACAAGAAAAGGGAGAAAAGAGGCTCAGAGCTACTTCCTGCTAAGGGTGGCTAGGCAGGTCTTCATGGACTTCTCCAATCTCACTTTATACACAGCAAACAAAGGTCTGGAGACATTACATTTATTTCCCTTAGTTACATGATTTCTCTGTGGCAAGAAGGAATCAGAATCACTCTGTCTTTTCTCCTTCCTTCCATTTTTTTTTCTTTTTTATTGATTTTTTGAGACAGGGTTTCTCTGTGTAGCTCTGGCTGTCCTGGAACTTGCTCTGTAGGGCAGGCTGGCCTCTAACTCAGAGATCTCTAAGTAGCCATATTTTGAAGATAGATAACTCAGACTCAGGAGTGTTGAGATTAAAGGCGTGTACCACTACTGTCCAGCTCAGAATTGCTCTTTTGGTGCTGTTCTTTTAATTTTTTTCTATGAATTCACACCCTCTGTCATATTAAAGTGCAAAATTCTACCTGAAATGTTTACAAATGTCCAAGGGAAAGTTTTTGGTAGGAGGAAGGATTGTGGACTCTGAAGGGGATAGGAACTCCACAGGAAAACCAAGCAGAGTCAACGAACCTGGACCCTTGAGGTTCTCAGAGTCTGAACCACCAACCAAAAAACATACATGGTCTGAACTTAGGCCTCACTGCACATATGTAGCAGATGTGCAGTTTGATCTTCAAGTGGGTCCTGAACAACTGGAGCAGAGAGCATATCCCAAAAGCTACCTGAAAGTAGGATATGTTCTGCTAGCTGGGCTGCTTTGTCTGGCCTCAGTGGAAGAGGAAGCACCTAGCCTAGCAGAAACTTGAAGGGCTAAGGTTAGGGGAATACCTAGGGGAGTGGGGTGCAGCACCAGCTCAGAGGAGAAGGGAAGGGGGGAGGGGAGAAGGATTGTGGTTGTGGGAAGGGGTGGATAGGAGGGGGACAGTGATTGGGATGCAAAGTGAATAAGAAAAAACAAAAAGGAACAGGAGAGGCTGGAAAGGACTCCAGATTAAGAGTGTTGTTACTCCTGCAAGCCTCAGCACCCAGACCCTCCTGATGCTGCCTGACGCTGTGGGCAGCTGCCTCTAACTCCAGCTCCAGTGGATTTGCCACCTTTTCCTGATGTCTCCATACACCCACACTGACTCACTTCTACATACCTATACACAGACATGCATAATTTTCAAATAAGATTTTTTTTTAAAGAACAAGGAAGGAAGGCTGAATAAAACAGTTCATGTTGCTCTCAGTTCATTTTTTTAGTTTTCTCTTATGTTGATGGAAAGTCAAGACCATGACAAAGATATTTCCAAAGACTCACCGTACTATCAGATTTATAGATAGTGCATACTTAGTATGTGTGTGTGTGTGTGTGTGTTGGAATTAAAGGGATAATCCTAGTAATCTTAATGAATTTCCTTTGGGCATAAATTATGATAATCTGAGATCCAGCCCTTAACTTGCTAGATAAACTAGGGTAACATCAAAAATACTAAACAAGAAATAATTTGTCATAGTTTAAAAATTGTTACATTATAAATTTCAAGGGGAAAAACTAATAAACCTACAATTCTCTGATCCTTGAAACAAACTTCTTTGTTTTTTTTTAACAAACTTCTTTGTTAATATACAGCATTCATTTATGATACTTATCTTTATATAACTTTTAATTATTTTCCTTAGTCTTTTCCATGTGTTGACTTTCATGAATCAGTCTTATTGACTGTAGTATCCATTATATTATCAGATCTTAATTAGTGTATTTATCTTATCTCTTGTTTTCCATCTTCTACTACCATTTGAAAAACAAATACAAATATCTTATTTAAACATCCTTTACCACAGGGACAATTTTGAAGTTTTTCTAAAGTCTATTCTAGACTGTAGAATTACTAGGCCAAACAATATTAAAAACAGTAGTTTTGGTTTACTAATCATGTCAAACATGTGAAGAATGATAGGTTTTTACTAATGTGTTTCCTCTATGTGCTAGATGACGTATTGGCTGCCCCAGATATCATCACAGTTGTCCAAGATATCTCTGTGAGGTAGTTATCATTATTACTTCAACCTATTTGTCTGTAGGCACACTAGGATTAGAAGATGATATCAAACAGATGAACAATGATATCAAGAACAGCTGTTATAACTAGCCTCAAAAGCTAGTTCTGCCTCATTCAAACGCCTATGCTCACCAAAAATGCTAGTAGTTCTTAAATATTGGAATCTCAATACTTCTTTCATATTTAAAAATTATTGAAAGGGGGTCTGGAGAGATGTCTTGGTGGTTAAGA
>NW_021604564.1:4925132-4933326 GCF_004785775.1 Grammomys surdaster | reverse complement strand
AAAAATGAAAAGCTAAAGATAAAAACATTCAATTACTAGTAACAAACAATTAGAATTTGAACAAATAATGAAAGAGCTTTGTATAAATGTGACACAATATGTACAAAATTTATATGGGGAAATTTACAAATTCTTAACAAGACATCCAGGAGGAGCTAAATAAATAGATGGATGATCTATATACATGAATAGAAAGATTCAATATTGCCACAATATTCGTTCTTTCTAACTTGATCAGCAGCTTTAGTGGGAAAGCTCAACAAGGTTTTGTATATATCGGCCATATCAACAGCCAGGTTGATATGAGAAGACAAGATTGTGTTAAAGACCAAAGTTGAAGAACTGATGCTATCAACTCAGGATGTACTGCAAAACTATACTAATTAAGACAGTGGAGTTGGTCACAGATGAGATGGACCACAGAACAGAATGGAGAGCCTTGATATAGACCCATATTAAATCAACAAAAAAAAGCTGAGGAGAAAAGATAGTCTTTTCAACAAATAAGACTAGCTAGCACTGTTCATCCACATCCAAAAATATGGATCTAACCTAAATTTTATATAATTCACAAAAATTAACACAAAATTGAACATAGATCTGGTATAAATGCAAAACTATAAAACTCCTAGAAGCTAAAAGGGAAAAAATATCAGTGACCTTTAAACTGGTAGTGACTCTTTAGCTACAACACCAATAACATGATACATAATATATGAAAGAAAAGTCAGCAAGCTGGGTTTCATTTTAATTCAAAACTCTATATTCACAGAGATCATGGCAGCATACACAGGGCCTGCACAGGTTCCAGAACTGAAAGGGGACGTAGACATTATCCAGAAGCTACTTCTAATTGACAACTACTCACAAAAAAACAAACAGACAAACAAACAATGTTATCTCCAAGGGAGTCTCACTGAATACATAAACCACACCTATATTTAAGGGCAGTAGATATGGCTAACACAAAAGTGAATGGTATTTTTGGAGGACAGCAAAATGTTTACCTAACCTAGTGAAACTCTCAGAGGAGGCATTTTTTAATTCATGCTATTTTGTACTAGTGAACAGAGAAACTGAAAACAATCTCAACCAGACTTGAACCTAAGTCACTCCCATTGACCAGCTTGTTCATAACAAACAAGAGAGGTGCCAAGCATGATGGTACAGGCCTTTAATCTCACTTGGGGCTCAGGAAGGAAGGCAAAACTCTGTGAGTTCTAGACATGCCTGATCTACATAGTTCAGAGCAAGGATAGCTACACAGCAAGACCATGTTTCAAAATAAAACAAGACAGAGGCACCTATCTTCCAGCTTTTGATGTTCCTGCGGTGTACACAGTCCAAGAATACACAGAGAATGAGATGGACAGAGGTAGGGAATATGTACTTTTATCTGCATAATCTCCCTGGTGAAGAAAATCAATTTTGTTTTTAATTAAGACAAATCCTTCTCTTTCCTTCTTTCCCTCCCTTCTCTTCTTCCTCCTCCTCTTCCTTCTCCTCTTTAAAGCTTGCTGATTGGCTGGCTATTTGAGTATATGCGTTTTCAAAATTCTTCTCATGTATATGCATTCGTTTTTTAAAATGTACTACATTTATTTGTGTGAGTGAACATATGCCTTCGTGCACATGTGGATGTCAGAGAACAGCATACAGGAATCAGTTCTCTCCTTCCATCATTTGAGTCCCAGAAATCAAACTCAGGTCCTAAAGCTTGGTGGCTGTTGCCTTTACGAACTGAGCCATCTCACTGGCCTTTAGGGTCCATATATTATTGACACATTGTTTGGAAGTTCTAGTAGGGAATCGTGGATACTCTAAACACACGACTTAAGAACAGTCTTCCCTTATCCATGAAGGTCATCCTCTTCCACCAAGTAAACAGTTCAGGAAGAGACTGCATGGAACAGCTAAAGAGGAGGAAGATACCATGAGTCAGCCACCTCAATGGATTCTACCGTGATGGCCAGTAGGATGGCATGAGCCACAGCCAATCTGCCCTCACATTCAGATACACTTTTGTTGTTCATTTAGTCTTCTCCTTCTACAAGTACTGTTACTTTGATCCTTTGTGGTGTAGAAGAAAGTTTTGGAATTGTGTGTTTTAAGCTCTGAAAGAAAATATCCACAATCCTAGATTACTCTATTGAGGAAAGCTACTGAAGAATAAATAAAGAAATTATAAGATGATCATTAAACCCAAGGAATTCATTATCATGAAGCCAGGATTGCTAACAATACTTTTAATACTTAAAAGACTCCTACACAAAATAAGAAGAATACAACCACATAGTACAGGAAAAAATAAATTACAGTAAAAGAGTATATAAGAAATGAGAATCAGAGAAAAGGAATTAGTATATGCCTTTATGTTATAAACAGGAATGTAAATAACTTTACTGTGCCAGTTAAAAGATATTAGCTGGCTAACTGGGCAAAAGTAAGAGTCAACTGTTGCTACCTGTAAGAAATACACATTTATGTCTTATACAGAGAAACTGAATGTGAAAGGAAGGAAATGATACCCTTAACTAGAGTTTAGAAGCAAGCATAGGTAGCTGTAGACATACCTGACAAAGCAGATGCCATTCCAAAAGAAGGGGGAAAAGGAAGGTCACCATATATTGGTAAAGGGAAAATCAAGAAGCTCTAGTGATTGTAAGTGCAAATTATATATATATATATATATATATATATATATATATATTCCATGCACTAGATGCTATAAGACAAGCATTAGTGAACATAAGTTGACTGATATCTTTAGTACTCAATAAAAATGGTGTTTCCAGTCTATGCTCTCAAAATACAGATACAAAAATCAACCAAGGAACTTCAAAGTTTCAATTAAACTAATCTAAACCAGAAATCAAATGAACTTAACATATATATGTAACATATATATAATATATATAAATATATATAATATATATGCTATATATGTGAGATATATATATATCAGGCCTGTCATAGATATATATGGAGAGAGAGACAGAGAGAGAGACAGAGAGAGAGAGAGAGAGAGAGAGAGAGAGAGAGAGAGAGAGAAAGAAAATAGTCTGTTCAACAACTATAAAATACAGATTTTTTCCAGCACCTCACGTAACTTTCTCCAAAGCAGATCATCATTTTTAAGGCATACAAAAAATCTTAATTGAATTCAAAATATTGAAATGATTTTTTGCAACTTTCTAGATGATAGTGGAATCAAACTAGAAATTGGGAGCAAGATAAACAGTAAATGTAATTTGAATACATAGAGAGTGTACAATACACTTAAGAGTGTTTGATAAGTCATGAAGAAATTGAGAGGAAATTTTAAAAGTCTTAAAATCAGATGAAATGGAAGAACAACATATTAGAATTTGTATACATAGAATAATTCTAAGAGGAAAATGTATGGCCATGAGTAGCTACATTTAAAAAGCAAGAGAGGTTTCAATAAATTACCTAATGATGCATCTCAAGGTCTTAGAAAACAATAAACCAAACCAAACTCAAATCTAACAGAAGAGAAGAAATAATAAGAATTAAGGAAAAAGTAAATGAAATAGCGACTAAAAGAATAATACAAAAAAATCATTGAAACAAAGAGTTGGTTCTTAGAAAGAGTTAATAAGGTTGAGAAGCCCTTAACCAAACTAACCAAAAGAGAAGAAGAAAACGCAATTTCATAGAATCAGAGATAGAAAATGAGCTATTCCAATGGGTACCATCTGAATCTTATGATTCAGAGGATCACAAGCAATTATTTTGAAAACATATATTCTAATAAATAGGATAACTTTGATTTAGATACATTTCTAGTCACATATGATATACCAAAGCTGAACCAAGAAGCTCATAAGCAACTTAGATACATAATGAGCAATGAGAGTGAAACAGTAATTGTTTCCCAAAAAGGGAAAGGTGAGTAACCAAGGACTTACTGTTGAAATTCATAAGATGTTTAAAAAGAATTAAGATCAGTGCTCTTCAGATTAGTCCATAAAATGTAAAGGGAAGAAATACTTCCATATTTATTCTATGAAGCCAGTATCACCTTGACACCAAAACCAGTGAACACAAACAAAAATCATATACAAATATCTTTGATGAACATAAATCCTCAACAAAACACTTGCAAATAGAAGTCAATAATACATTAAGAAGATAATCTCACACACCATGGGTACTTAATCTTTTCCCCAGGCATCCTGACTATTGTTTTTTGGCTTTTGTTCTCTTAATAATGATAGCTATTCTGACTAGTGTGAACTGGAATCTTAAATGTAATTTGTATTTGTAGTTCTTGTATGGCTGAGAGTGTATGTACTTATTCAACACTTATATATCCTATTTTGAAAAATACTCAGTTTATTCACCCATATTTTAGTTGGATTATTTGTTCTTTTGATGATTTTTTTCAGTTTTTCATATTCTAAATATTATCCCTGTCAGGTGAATAACTGGCATAGATTTTCTTTTGTTCTGTAGACTGTCTCTTAACTCTGTTTTTCCTGTTATAAAAAAAGTCTTTCAATTTTATACAATTCCATTTGTCATTTCCTTCTCTTCTTTCTTGAGCTGTTGCACTACTATGCAGAGTCATTGCCTATGCCTCTATCTTGAAGTATTTTTACTATGCTTTCCTGTATAGTTTGAAGTTTCAAGTAGTCTAACTGCTATTAAAATCAGTATGAAGGCTCTTCAAAGACTAGATTTAAACTACCATATGATTCTGCCATGCAACCTCTGAATATATACCCAAAGGAATAAAAGGCAGCCAAAATAAATATCCATGCACACCATTGTTTATTGAGATACTGTTCACTATAGGTAAGTTATAGAATAAGCCTTAATGTCAATCAACAGGTGAATGGGTTAAGAAAGTGTGGTATTTAGCCAACAAAAAGAACAAAACTGCTGGGCGGTGGTGGCGCACGCCTTTAATCCCAGCACTTGGGAGGCAGGGGCAGGCAGATTTCTGAGTTCGAGAGTTCGAGGCTAGCCTGGTCTACAGAGTGAGTTCCAGGACAGCCAAGGCTACACAGAGAAACCCTGTCTTGAAAAAAACCAAAAAAAAAAAAAAAAAGAACAAAACTATATCATTTGCAACAAAATGGATGTAACTGGAAGTGATTTTATTAAGCAAAATAAGTCCTACTCAAAAAGACAGCTCTTGATTATTTCTCTCATATGTAAGATGAGAGAGTAAAAGTTGGCTATTAGGAAAAAGGATGTCAACAATGAGATGATTTTGAATAGTTGATAAACATTAATAAGAATTTTAAGTGTCAAAGTTGACTAATGTAGCTTGCAACAAGAACCCAGACTGTTTCAGAAATATGAGATTTACCCTCACACATGCAGGAAGAGTCTATTTGGACTGTACCTCAGTAAACACAGTGCAAATGAGCAGTGTAGCCCAGGATCAATAAGGAGAAAGAGAATAGGCTGTACAGTGCATCAGATGGGAAATTCATTCATGCTCTCATCCACTCTTCATCTTTACTGCTGGTTTTTGTTTTACTGTAAACAAGGTACCATTTTTGCTATAGTGGACATAGATGGACAAAATACAGTAACAGTCAGAAGTTTAGGTTGAAGTGGAAGAAAGAAGCAGGGTTGAAATTACAATAATTTAGAAATGAAATCAGCAAGCTTTGTAACAGGTATGGGCAGTAAGGATAGGTGAGGAGATTTATATTCACTGATCACAAGGGCAGTGGTGTCAAGGAATACAAGAAAAGTTAGATAGAGAATATCATAATTTCCATTGTAGACTTAAGTACTTGGCTTAAAGAACTCACACAGAGCAAAAACCTAGACTACAGTTAGAAACAAGAGAGTAAACTTCAAGGGAAGTTCAGGGCAGAAACATGAGAGAACTGGGGGGTCATTTTCATAGAGGCGGAAGGTTGTGAAGCAATGGCGAGTGGTCTAGTAGAGAGGTATGTGCATCTAGTGTAGCAGGAGAAAGATACAAAGCAGACCAGGAAAAGAAGAGAAACCAGTTGGAGGAAAATACGTATTCAGAATCCATCAAGACTATGAGTGTAAATAAAGGCAAATACTACTACACATGAATGCATTAAAAACAAACAAACAATAACATCTAATCATACAAAATGTAGTAAGAGATTGCTTCCTGCTGCAGGAGTCTGGGACGGGCTCACTGACATCTAACATGTAAACCAAGTCATTTGACTAGAGTTGTTCTTGGGGAGACTTGATGGGTTGTTCCATTTAGAGGAAGCACCACAAGCAAAAATGTACAGACAAGAGGAAAGGACACCTAAGGGACTAGACTCGCATGTTAGGTAACTGTGAAGAGCACTGCCTATGGGCTGTGAGGCATTTGCAATTAGGATGTCCACACACGACTTGTGTTTTGGATATTCTTGGTCTATGTACATAAACATTCCTTATCTTGTGCTAATATAAAAGTTAAACAAGCATCTCACCAAGCAGGGAACAGCTGTTTGGGCAAAAATGCTGCTACAAGGTTTCATGGGAGAATCTTCTCTGGTGAAGATGCTCTGGAAGTTTGCAGTCTCATCCTATGTCTACTGGGAAGTCCTTCAACTGTGACAGGTGGGGAGGATGGCACTGATAGAGGGCCAGGAAGTCATTGTGGGGACAGTCCAACAGCCATTGCTGACAAGCAGGAATGTGTGAGCCCAGTTGAACTCCAAATGCTGGGAGTCCAACAATCACCTAGGCCACAGCATGCACAGCCCCAAGTCCTCTTGTGAATGAGTATCAGCACAAAGGCTAGTAAAGCCCCATCTCCAGAGCACAGCAGCGAGATCTTAGAGATCATTCCAAAAATTCCAAATTTGTGTCATTTTATCAGATGGTACTTTTGGATTATCAGGGCTCACACTTGGGGCAGGTCCACTAGCAGCCCCACCTGCCACACCATCTTGGGGTTAGTTCATTAGCATATCAAGGCCTGCCTCTGGTCAGCTCTGCCTATTGGTAAGCTCAGTAATCTTTTATTCTGAGTCACAGAAAATGGCTTTTCACCTTACACATAACCGTTTTAGCTATGTCTCTAACAGTAACTTATCTGACTGATGCAACTGCCTGTTTCACTGATCATTTGTTTTTGTAGAAAGATCGGGATCATTTTTCCCATTGATAACTTTTTGCTGTGTTCAAGGTGTTACTATTTCTCTGTGAACTATCATTATTGTTGTTATGACCGGTATGAGCAGTCCAGGAACTGCACTTAAATGACATGGAGTGAAAGATGTTGATCTGGGGATATTTTAGCAGATGAAACTCCACAGGTAACATTTCTTCCAGCTATCTCTTTAAAATGACCAAATTTGTTAGGTGTACAAACAAATTTTCTTTTAGTTTGTTAAAGATTTTCTTCTTCTTAAAGGTATCTGGTTCTTTTTGTGTTTAAAAGAAAATAACACAAATAAGCAAGAAAACAAATTTTGTTGCTTGGCTTTCTTCTGCTCTTGTAAAAGACTGTATGTACTACATTTCCCAGAACTCACATTGGGCAGTTGATAAGCACCTGTAACACCAGCTCTAGGGAATCCTACATGATCTTTTGACCCCTGTGGTACCTGTATTCATGTGTATACACACATACACACACACACAGACACACACACGGTAATAATTAAAACTCAAATCTAAAAAAGAACCCGCCCTGATCTAGTTATAAGTATGTTTTATTAGTGTTTTGTTTGCTTTGTGGCTCATTTCTCTCAGCCCATTACCATGAGAACTACAGTTTCAGTGGTTCTTCCCAGTTGAATCCACATGGCTTATCATGTATCAGCAAGTAACTGTCAATTATATTACTTTGCCTGCTCAGACTTGATAAACTGTTCAAACTAAGGAAACACACACAGGAGCTAAGATATTAAGGCATACCACTTCCAACAACATGTGTGGTGCTGCAAACAAAATCTGTTCACGTGTCATAGGCCCAGTCTGAATTGAAGAATCAACAGATAAAGTATTGTGGAAAATCATACTTGTGCAGAGTTCAACACAGCAAACAACTTCACTAGTTTTGGTCGATTCAGACTATTTGAAATCAAAGAAAAAGTATCATGGATCTTGTGGAAAAGGTTTACAAAGTTGTCTGGGAAAACAGCAAGAAAGAAAGAAAGAAAGAAAGAAAGAAAGAAAGAAAGAAAGAAAGAAAGAAAGAAAGAAAGAAAGAAAGAAAGAGGGAGGG
>NW_021604564.1:4868752-4925032 GCF_004785775.1 Grammomys surdaster | reverse complement strand
GGGAGGGAGGGAGGGAGGGAGGGAAGGAAGGAGGAAGGAAGAAACAAAACAAAGAAACAAAGAAAGAAAAGACCAGAAGCTCTAATGAGCTATATCACAGACTCTGGCCACTGTAGTGGAGGGGAATTAATTGTCACGTTCTGAGAAGGCAATTGCAATCAACATACAAGCACAGTCACCTGCCCCCATCAGGTATTCTAGCGCTCCAGAGAGAGTGGCTAGGGAAATGAACTCTTACAGCATATCATCTGGGTGGGAGGAGTGTTGTTAGGGGGAAGAAAGCCTAGCTAAAAGTGACCATTTCAATGAATCATTAATGCAAGATTTACTGGTGCTCAGTACAATTACAATGCTGTACACTGTAACGGCTGTTTCCAGGTGCTTTTTATACTGTCCCAAACTGAAACTCCGTACTCAGTGAATACTAACTCATCATTTCTCCTTGCCCTGGGTTAGATGTGATCATTCTCAGAAAAACTCATGTTGAAATATAATTATTAAGCAATTGTACTGGGAGCTGACAACACCTCCAAGTGGTGAATATCTCATGGGAAGTACTTGTTCTGATGGGACTGGTTTGACTCTCAAGAGATGACATAAAGCAAGGTCACCTCAATTCCTCTCTCGGTATATTTATCTATCTCTTCTTTGTACATTCTTGCTTCTCTATCTTTGTCTTGTGATACAGCATGAAGTCCCCATCAGAAGCTGAGTGTATGTTGGCACTTTGTCCTTGAACTTACAGAACTGTGAGCTAGATAAACTTGTAATCTTTAATAAATCTCCCAGACTTTATTGTTTTTGTTATAGCAGCAGAAAATGTACTAGACATATTCTCTTTCCCCAACCACTGGTAGTCTCCATTTTACTTTTGGTTTCTGTGATTGAACTATTTTAGTTATATAAATGGAATCATAAATTATTTTTCCTTGTGTTTGTGGCTTATTTATCTTAGCAAAATGTCCCTATTGGCTCATCTATTGTATAGAATACAACAGAATTTCTTTCTAAGGCTGAATAATATTCAAGTGTATATAGGGGCAATGTTGTTTGGTTATATTCATTCATCTGCTGATATATATTTGGATTGTATCCACTTTCTCAGCATTGTGAACAATGGCAATCAAGTATGTTTAAATGCTTGCTTCTGTATCTTTGGGTGTTATAGAGTGGAATTACTTCATCATATGTGTTCTGTAATATTTTCAAAACCCACCAAACTGTTACCCATTCCAGCAAAACCATTTCACATGTCTTCCATCAGTGTCTAAGGTTTCTGGTATTTTCACATCTTTATCAACATCTGTATTTCCTGTTGTGTAGATAAATAGACATTATTATATCTGATAACCACCCTACAGCAGAGGAAGTGACACCTCAATGTGGTTGCCATTTGAATCACCCTAACTCAGCACCTTCCCACGTGCTCAGCGACACCCTCCTGAAATGTCTGCTTAGTTCTTGGCTTTATGTTGTAATTGTTCATTGGCTTGCTTGTTCCTTTTGAGATTCTTGCTATATCCCCATGCTGGCCTCACTCTCACAATCCTGTTGCCTCTGTTTTCCCAGTGCTGGGAACACAGGTATGCCATAGCACACCCATTCCTTTGCCTATGTTTTAATTGCACTATTTGTCATGGGAAAATTCTTTAAAGTCTTTGTTGTTTGAGACAAGAGAAAGTGTCTTGCTATATAGCTCTAGGATGGCCTCAAACTCATGATCATCTGCCTCAGTCTTCACAGTGTTGGGAAGACTATCCCAACACATAGTAAGCATACCTCCCTGTTAAAAAGCTTTGACCTTGGGAGCACGTGGAGACTGACGCCGGAGATTTCTTGAGGGATTTACCTCTACAGGACATCGGAAAAAACATCTACACTATCTGGGAGGTGGTAAGAGAGATTCCTGACAAGGCCACTCGCAGGCGACTGGCAGTGCTGCTCTACCAGCTTCGGTTCAAGGAGCCCTTCCCAGAGTACATGCAGCTAGGAATTAAATTTTCCAAGAAAACTGGGGACCACCCCAGCCTCTCTGCCACGGATATCCAGGTGCTGGCTCTGACCAGCTGGAAGCAGAATTTGTCGGGGTATCTCATCTAAAAAAAGAACCAGAAAAGGTTAAAGTGACCTCTTCAATTCAGCACCCTGAAACTCCTTTGCACATGTCTGGTTTCCATCTGCCCTCCAAGTCTAAACCCTTACAACAGTGGAACAGGGCCAACCAGCTGATGGGCCCGAAAACTTGTAATTCAGCTCCTTCATGTTCTGGAGGAACCCTCTGCCTAACATTGACCATGAACTGCAAGAGCTGCTGATTGATGGAAGGGAGGAGGAGAAGGAGGAGGAGGAAGAGGAAGAGGAAGAGGAAGAGGAAGAGGAGGAATTTGAAGACAGTGATGACTATGGGGGTGGATGGATAACCCACAGCAACATCAAGCAGATCCAGCAAGAGTTGGAGCAGTGTGACATCCCAAAGGATGTGCAAGTTGGCTGTGTGACCACAGACTTCGACATGCAGAATGTTCTACTTCAGATGGGGCTGCACGTGCTGGCAGTAAACGGCATGCTGGTCAGAGAGGCCCGGAGCTACATCCTGCGCTGTCATGGTTGTTTCAAGATGACATTGGATATGAGGACATGAACCAAGTATTCTGTGGGCACTGTGGGAACAAGATCCTGAAGAAAGTGTCTGTGACTATCAATGACCTTGCACACGCATTTCTCCTGAAACTCCAAAGTTCTGAACCCACGAGGTCTCCGATACTCACTACCAGCTCCAAAAGGGGGCAAGTACACCATCAACCCCCCATGTGACAGAGGATCAGTGCTTCTCCCAGCTGCAACTCTCCCCCAAGGCCAGGCAGAAGACCAACGTGTTTGCCCTTGCCTACTTAGCTGGGGTTTCTTCCTTTGCAGAGAATGACATCTCCAGACGCTCAGCCATCCTGCAAGTCCGCCATCCTGCAAGTCCGGGACAGCATGTTGGGAGCTGGGAGGAGACATTTAAATCCCAATGCTTCCAGAAAAAAGTTTGTAAAGAAAAGGTAATACTGCAAGCCCTGCAGGCAAAGCAGACTGCAAGTAGCTGCTGAGGAGGCTGTAGTATCATTGCTGGTGTCTACTCTGCAAACCACATAGACAGAAGCAGTAGGCCTGGCTCTCCCAACTGCCTGAGACTCTGTTGTGTGGCATTGTAGTCCCACGTGACTGTCCTGCTTGTGACCTCCACCATGGGAAGGGAGCAAAAAGAAGGGCGCCCTGGAGCGAGTGTGGAGCCCTGAAGTTCAAAGGAAGAAATGGTAATCTTTTTCTAATAAACTTGATGGCCGGCTCCTCTGTGTCTAAGTTCTCGTGTCCTTGGTGGACATGGACACTAAGAATCAACTATACAGTTGGTTTTGTTTTTTTGGCTTTTTTTGCCAGAAATTATAAGTATTCTACAATAAAACTTTAAATTTGTTAAAAAAAAAAAAGCAAGCTTTGACCTTGAACATCATTCCATTTTCTAAAAGCAGTAACCAGAATTACTAATTCTTACTTATTCCCAAGTGAAACGTTTACCTTAAAGTTAACTAAATTTTGTATATCAAGTTTACTCTAGGAATTGTGACTATTAGTAATTGCATTATGTTGATTTCTAAATTTTGTAAGATTTGTTTTAACTGCATTTAACAAAATTCTTATCCTTGTGACTAAGATCAATTTTAATGTATGTTTCAACAGTTAAAAATAAATTTTAATCCTGCTAACATATCATTTATTTCACATATGTTTACATTTAAGTTGTTTCCCTAGAAATAAAATTATTTTCAAATTTTAAAAGAGGCATTTCATTTTTATTCATCAATTTGAATGGTTTTAATTTTTTGAGCTAAGAATAAGATATTGGAACGGATATTAACTGGTTATGCAGAAACTCTTACAGGTTTCTAACTTGAATAATTCAGGGGACATTGAAGAACTCTGTGACTGTTATGATTTAAGCTTGGAAGGATGGCTTTTGGAAGGTTAGATCTTTATCTGAGTGTGTACAATATATACATTTAAATAATGCAGCCTGAAAAACTTGAGGGCACCATCACCGCTCTTTCAGGCTATTTAAGACTATTAGAATAATTTCCTTGATTTAGATTTCCATTTAGAAACCACTGTCTATAAAACTGTAGCCAGCGGCATTTTAAAAACATATATAAATTAAATATGAATGCAAAGCACAACAGTAAATATCCCAGTGGCATTCCTATCATAGTTCAGAATAAAATGCATATCCTTCAACAAGCCTAGAAGGGCCTTCAGTGGTCCGAGCTTCTCTGCCTTCTCTGCTTCTGGACGCTAGGTTCTCCCTACCTTACGTATGCACTGGACATCTGTACTGGGTCTCTCATTCAGGAAAGTCCTCTTCCTAGCTCTCAGTTCCTGTCTAACTCACTTCCTCATTTCATAGAGGTCTGTGATAATGTATCACCGTTTAAGGAAAGCTTCCTTGGCCTCTGTGTCCTGCTTTCTGGTACATGTTTTTCAGTCATGGTACCAGCTATGGTTTGGGTAAGAATCTTCGGGAGGCCAAAAGAGTTTTCAGCCTATGGAGCCACTGAGATGAGGCAGACCACTTAGGAGGTCATTCTGAAACATGTCCTAGGATGTTGGTCTGTGTTCTTTCTCAGTTTCTAACCAGAACGGGGAAAGCAGCTCTTGTGTGCTCCTTTGCCACTGGTCCAACAATAGTAAAAACAACCATGGAATGAAAACACCAAAACTGTAAGGCAAAAAAATTTTCCATTGTTCTCCTTGTAAGTTTCTTTATCATAGGTATGTGTTAGTGACAGAAAGCTGACTAATAAAGCCCCTAGTAACACCTCATGTTGTTATACTATTACATATTTACTTACTTACACGTGCCTCCATTAATGTGTGACTTCATTCAAGCACGGACCAGTCTGCTTTGTTTTATATATCTAGTAGAACATCCAAAAACTTGTGGCTATTTGGTAAATATCCAGGGAAAAAACAAATGCATAGAAAATCTGGGGATTGCAAAGGCACCTGAAGGTATCTTCTCCCCTCTCTTGTTGTAATTGTGCTATAACTTAAAAAAGAAATTTCATACTTGCTTCAGAGCAAATGTCACAGAATACATGTAGAAGTCAGAGGACAACTTGTGGGAGTAAGTTGTTCTCTTATACCATGTGGGTCCTGGGGATTGAAATTAGGTCATCCAGCTTGCTAGCAAGTGTCTTTACCTGTTGAGACATCGTATTAGCTCCAAATGTCACTATTTATATACAGATGACAGTTAAATTCAGAGATACTTGTGATAAAAACTGCTGAATAATCAGAGAACTTGCTTCCCAGTGCCCATGTTATCAGGGACTTTTAGTCATGTATACAGACACAGACATACACATGTACATTTCATTTAAAATTAAAATAGTTGATAAAAATTGCTTAGTAAGCCAAGCAGTGGTGGTGCACACCTTTAATCCCAGCACTTGGGAGGCAGAGGCAGGCGGATTTCTGAGTTCGAGGCCAGCCTGGTCTACAGAGTGAGTTCCAGGACAGTCAAGGCTTCACAGAGAAACCCTGTCTCTGGGAAAAAAAAAAAAAACAAGGAAAAAATTGCTTGGTAATCAATTTTTAGGAGCACTATAAAAGATTTGCTGTTCTAAGATTCATTCTTTTCAACATTTACATGGACACTCATGGACAATGAAGGAAAGGGCCTTCTGATCTTCATGACTATTCTCCCAGAGATAGCAAGAGAGAAGCTTGTTTTTAGAAACAGAATATAAATATCACATAGTCATTTCAATATTTATAACTAGAAAATAAAATTTGTGATCCTTCTCTGTCAGGTCTCCCAAATCCTTTAATTAAGCAGTTGTGTTTTCTGCAGTGTCCTAAACAACAACCAAAAGAAAAACAAAAACAGAAAAACAGCTAACTTGATTAGTTGTTACTTTCCCATTTTAAAATCTTCATATATTTTTAAGATTTTTGCCTATTCTTTGACAATTTCATGTATATCCACAATGTAATTTGATCTAATCACTTCCCCACTGTGTAAGTGTTACAGCTCTGAAGGGAAAGGCTTTTCCTAAAGAAGTGTTACAGTTCTGCTAGGGCTGCAGGGGAAATTTTCTCCAGCTAAAGTGTCACAGCCCTGCTCTGGAAGGGACATGTTTCCCCAGCAATAGCTCTGCTCTGGTGAAAGTTACTGCTTTGTACAAAGAAGTATCCTGGCAATTAGGAGCCAAGGAATACCACAAAGTTACACTGTACAGAGATTACTGGAAGAGAAAACTCAAGGAGGTTGCTGCCTCTGCTCTGGAGAGAAGCAGCAGGGAACTGAGCAGAAGACAGACTTTATATAAGTATTTTGTGTGGGTGTGTGGAGGGGGTGCTTTCCAGGGCGGGATTGGTGGGATTTCAAGTCCTGAGCTTGTGACAAGCTCAGGATTTGTGAGTTTCTGTGACAAGCTCTTCTCTGTTTCTTGGCCTTGGTCTTGGGGTCAAGGGTCTTTGGCCTTTTCACTCTACAGTCCCCTCTCCAATTTCTCCTAGACACCCCATATTTTCCCAACTTTCTATTCCCACCCCTTTTTTCTTTTTTCTCTTTACAAACCTTTGAGTCCAATTAGCAATGTCCAAATGCACATGAATGTAGGGCCAGGCTTCAGAGCATGGATGACCTCTGAGAGGAGAGGCAATATCTCTTAAAAAAAAGGACTCTCCTTCCTCAAGGAGCCATTACCTACCAATAACTCTGAGCCGTGGGGCCTTGTGAGCACCACCCCCAACCCCACAAACACACACATACTGGAATGTGGGTTGGCTTGATCATGGGCTGGGCTTACAGGTAGCCTCAGATGCAGTGAGTTCATATGTAGCAGCTCTGTCATGAGCAGGGGACACTTTTAAACGTGGCACAGAAAAATGAATCTAGAAGAATCTTAAAACCTGTTCTGACCCAGAATCAGAACTAAGTATCATTCCTTTATGTTTCCCAGGGCTGCTATAACAAACAGCTAGAATCTGGATGCCAAAACCAGCAGGTGTTTTAATTCTTCATTGTTATGAAAACTATAAATCCAAAATTGAGTTCTTACTCCCTCTGAATGTTCTAGAAGAGAATTTCCCACTGGGGCTTATAGTAAGAGTTCAGTTATATTGGAAGTTGAAACTGCCACTTGGCCATTCTGGACTCCTAGTTGACTCTCAAAGCCAGGAAGGGATGATTGTACTATCTGGAGTGATTGAGCCAACTAAATAGCTACACAGCTGAAGAAGAAATGGAGGAAACTTTAGGACTGTCCTTGGTACTTAGTGTTCAGACTCTGTGGGTAAACTACAACACTCTCTATGAACAGACTGCTCAGGAAAGGTTTGGTCAGTTCATAAGGCAAGGAACCTTACCAGAGAAGACATTTCCTGATGGCAAACAGAGTATGAAATGGTCACGGTGGAGCGACATAGCAGTTATAAATGATAGTCATCAGAATATTAGCACATGCAGATACAAGGGCAATAATAGTTATGAGCATTCTGACATAGGTCTGTACATTTTAACCAATTATTTTCTACTTGTCTCTATCTCATTCTTCTAATACTGGTTAATGCTAGGTAGCCTTATATGTTAGTATTTACGTTTCAGAATATTAGGGAGGTTCTGCCATTTACCACGTGGAGGACTGAATGTAACTCAAAGACCTTGTAATCTCTTTTGGAGATGGAATGATCTGGCTAGGGTTGTACAAGAGAAAGCTACATGTCCCAGGAAGAAGTATGAAATGAGTGAGCATGGATGTCAGGGCGACACGTGTGGAACTGGAGTGATTCTGCACTGATAATCAGCTTTGCTAACTAGGACTACATTTCCCAGAAGTTGCCTTTTCCCTGCCCCCATCCCTCATTTTATAGTTCTGGTTGCAGCTACCCACAGCAGAGACTTGCAAGATTTGAAATGTGGATATGAAGTCAGTACATGTGGAAGGTCTATACAACATCCTAGGTACTGTGGCAACTTGTGCAAATGTCTTATTCTGTCAACTTGCCTCACGTTAAGGAGTAGTAGCCCAGGCCTGCAGTATCTCTAGCTTCTTTGTATCCAGGGCTAGCTCTTTGGCTAATGGTACCAGCTTCTTCTGGGTCACTGGGGTGAGACACAGTGAGGACGAGACAAGGATTCCAACTTTTTTCTCATAGATCACAACTTCTCCAAGCCTCTTACTTCTTTGGAGCTGACTAGTGACTTCACACTCACTACCAGACACTGAAGCCTACAGCTTTTATAAACCTCTTTACCAGTTCCCTCCCTGCTCCCACTTTAGTGGCTTTTCGATAAGCCTGTAATCATTCCTCCCTAACCTTACCACACCAGCTTCTCCATAAGAAAGCCTGTATTATAATAACAAACCTCTATAATAAATCCTTTTTGCACCACCTCTAGTGATTCTGCTTCTTTGATCCATATTCACATTCACTTTGTTTTTTCATCTCATAGGAGCTGTGCTGACCAACCACCTTCTTTAGGCAGTTTTAGAATTATCTTGTTTAAAATATGCTGGACTATGTTCCATGATCAAATTAAAGTGCAGTAACTCTGCAAATTCAGAGGACATTCTTTTAAACATCCAAGTCTTGTATGTTCCACTATATTATAGTATAAAATATACTAGCATTTAAAAGTATAAAAGCACCCTTTGTATGAACCTTGACTTTCTTTTGTTGTTGTTCCTTTAGGTAATGAGATTTCTTTCATTACTTAAGTTTAAAGTTTCTCTCTGTGGTGGTTCATTTTATGCGTCAAGTTGTTTAGGCTATAACATCCAGTTGTTTGGCCCAACATAGGTTAAGATGTTGGCAACACTTATAGTCTGTAGATTTTAAACAGATTATCCTCTTCAAAGTGGCTGGGCCTTGTCTATTCTGTTAAAGGTTTTACAAGCAAAGATTTGGGGTTTTCTTTCTTAAGACTCCAGCACAGAAATCCTGCCTACCTTTTCAGCTTGGCAGTTTTTCTCTTACCGGTTTCAGATCCCAGAATGCAAAGTCCATTATTACTGTCTGTCTGTCTGCCTATCTACTCTCCAGACCTCAGCTTTGGCAATCTTGAGCCAATCCCTTGAAGTCTCTCTTTAACATTCTCCCCTCACCCTTTCTGGTGTTCCTCTGACCCTAATGCCTTCCCATGAATACTGAAAATATAAATTTCTTTCCTTGATGGATTGCATGGTGAGGTGAGAACTCACGGCTCTGAAGTCAGACTAGAGTTTACTATGGTAAGTGACTTAGTTTTGGAAAGTAACTGCTTAAATTAAATTAGATCAAATTTACTCATGTAACTATAGTGTTGGGTAAAAATACTGTATATAAAATACCTGCCAGGGCTCTTGGCTCAAACAGGTACATTGAAATATACTATACTGGAGATGTACTGTTTAACTACCTATTAAACCTTTAGTAGTGACTCTTATTATTTAATCAGCTTAACAGTTGGACATTATTAAATATGGTGTATTTTACTCAACAAAATTTTACCAGTATCAGCTTTGTGTAGAGGTACTCAATTTTGTTTTGTTTTTTGTTGTTTGAGATAGCATTTTTCTATATAGTCTGTCTGATTTTGAACTCACTATGATACCTGAGCTGATCTTGAACTCTCAACTGTTCATCCTGCGGCCCTAGCGTTCCAAGAGTAGCAATTACAGGTTTGTACCACCATGTCCAGCAGATGTAAAGTACATATCACTTGAGGTTAGTTCTTGAAATTTATCTGTGTAAGGTGTAGGGCAAGTTTGTTTCTATGAATCTACTTCCAATTTAGTCAGTTGTTTGGTAACAACTTTCTGAAGAGTAAATGGCCCACAGTACTCAGTGTAATCCCAAATGAGATGCTCAACACATCTACTGTGCGTTATGGGAGTAATTAGGATTTCAAAGACAGTGAGATCAGTTGTTGCACTAAAAGCATCTCATTAGTGCTTCATCATCTAGTAAAGACAAATTCCACGACACAGAATGGATCATAAACATGACGAAGACAAGGCATGTAGAAAATACATAGGGGCACAAAGTTTAAATAATAAGAGAATACACCTTTATCCCTTTATCTGATCATACATACACAATTTATAACATCTTTAAGCCCAGTCTCAGCACTGTACTTCTAAAGGCCTGCCGTCTTGCCAATGATCATCTTAAATAACTGGAAGACTAGATGCCCTGAGAAATGATCCAAATCAATTTTGCCAGAGGAAGAGTTTGTTCATGTTGAAATATCTGATGCTCAAGGCATCAGAAACGGTCGGCTCCTGCGGAAAAGCTTTGGCGTTTGGGGGCACAAACTTAAAAGAACAAGCAAATTAAATCCTCATCTTACCAAAACAGGTGACAAGCTCTTCCTACATCCTAACCAGCAAACACTAACAAAGAAGGGCGATGGTTGGCTAGGGGAACTTTTGATCTCTTTGTCACCTTTGTCTTCTCAACATCGTCATTTCTCATTTTCTTGGTTGCAAAATTTCACTTTTCTCCGTCCAAAGACCCTCCTTCTCACTCAGGAGTTTTTAGTCCCTTTTTCTGCCCTGCAGGCCCCGAAGGCCTGGGGGCCTCACCTGCCATGGGAAGCCACTGGAGCCTTGCCTTGGTGGGGCATGGACCGTGGCGTAGCGGGAGGACCAAGCCCCGGAGATCTGATGGCGTCACCGCCGCAGCGGTCTCCCGCGACGCCCTAGCACGGGAATTCCAGAGGGGAAGCGCGCGGTGCCCCGCCGGGCGGAGCACGGTAAGGGTGCCCCGTGCTCCCGGCATTTTGGGTCTGTCCGACGCTTTAGCGCCGGTCGGGTAGGCCGAACAAACTCCTCGTCCGTGCGCCCGAGGATGCTCCGCGGAACTCCCGTGCACACGCGCCGCGAGTTGCGGGAAGGCGGGAGGGGCCGGGCGGGCGCGAGGCGCCGCGCAGAGTGGAGCGGACGCGTGCAGCCCCGGCCGGACAACCAGCGGGCTCCCCGGCGCAGCGGCGGCGCGGGGCGCGGGGCATGCAGCGCGGCGTCGTGACGTCATGGTGGCGGCGGCCGTGGTTGGCGCAGGGTCCGCTGCTGCAAAGTGTGAATTACGCTGGGCTCGCGCGGGCGGCGGAGCGGAGTGAGGCTCGGGGGAGGGGAGGGGCAGGGCTCCGGCGGCCGAGCTGCTCTCTGGTCCGCGCCCGTGCTCCCGGCCCGGGCCAGCTCTCGCGCCGCGGAGCACCGGGGCGGCGGGTTCCCCTTTAACGCCGCCCGCCGGGCTCTCCGCGCCCTCTGCAGCCCTTCCCGCCGCCAGCCGCTCGGAGGGCTGGCAGGCACTGGCGGCCGCCTGCGCCGCCCGCCCCGCGCGCGCCTCGGCCCCGGGTCCCCGCGGCGCGGCCCCCTCGTAGCGCAGGGGCGGGCGACCGCGGACTGGCGGGCGCCGCGCGGATCCAAGGCGGACGTGTTCAATGGAAGTATGCTACCAGCTGCCGGTGCTGCCCCTGGACAGGCCGGTCCCCCAGCACGTCCTCAGCCGCCGAGGAGCCATCAGCTTCAGCTCCAGCTCCGCGCTCTTCGGCTGCCCGCATCCCCGGCAGCTCTCGCAGGTAACCGCCGCCCCGGGGCCCGGGCCCGCCGCTCCGTCCTTTTGTCTTCTGGAGGGACTTGAGCCATTGTTCCTGCCTCTGCAGACTGCTCTGCCCTTCCAAAGAGCCTTTCGCCCTCGATTTGGTCAGTGCCCCTCTCCTCCACGACCCTCGCCGCTGCTAACCCGTCACGCCCGCTGCTAGCCCCAAGCAATGACTTTGTTTGTGCCCCCCTCCTTCTCCGCTTCTCCTACAAGTTAGGCCTCTTGTCCCTTATCGGTGACCCGGAGCACACCTGTGCGCCCCCACCCCCGACCCTCCCCCACGCCTGTGCACCTTCGCGAGCCTTGTAGCGCTGCGCCGGTGCTGAGGTTCTCAAAACATTGGGCCTAGATGTCCCATTGTGGTCCTCACCCGAACTGCGAACTGCTCCTTTTTAGCGAATGGGCCTAGATGTCAGGAACTAGTGTGCAAAGTTGATGGTTTCCAATCAGTGTTCTCTCTTGATAAAGGAGTTTTTAGTACAGAAACCACTGATAAGCATTCACAAAGGACTTTGTTTCCGATGGCCCTACACCAGTCGCTCCAGAGCATTTAAAATTTTTTTCTATGAAGTCTTTGGCTCAACTCTGTAGTTGGGTTAAATTTGATTGCCAGATTTAGAGTAAAGAGAAAGAAGAATCTTACTTTGTTTACATATGAACTTGGTGCCCTTATTGCCTGCTGCTAGAAGGTCTGTGTTTATAAGGTTACTTTTGGGATGGGTACTGGAAGACTATACTCACATTTGCTGGAGTATTAGAGCCATTTGTGAGCCTCAGCCGTTCATTCATTCATTCATTCATTCATTCGTTTGTTTGCTTGTTTATGGCAAAACCTTTCTAAATTGTTCAGTCTTGCTTTTAACTCATAATCTTTCTGCTTCAGACTTCCAAGTACCAGGCCTGAGCCATCGCCCTGGGTCCCACATTCATTTTATAAAATAAAGTACTCTTATTTTTTCTGTTGCTTAATATTTCTTTACCCTTTATAGCACACTATTTCTCCCCTTAATTATATTGTAAGTATTATGAGTGAGGTATTTTTAAAAACAGATAGTATGGACAGCATCTTTTAGATATTTTGCTTATAGATCTCCACTAAATTCTATTTGTCATTTGCCTTTTTTTTCTTTCCTTTTTTATTTTGGCCTGCAAGATAGAGCAGGAGGTTCTATGTGAGTTTCTTTTTGAAGAATTCTTATTTATTTAAGGTCAGACTCTTTTCTGATACAATGTAGTATGCTAATGAATTTAGTGTAAAATAATACTAAGTAGAATTTCAGTAATACTTTTGTTACTTTGAAGTGTAGTTTGTGGGCTGTACTTTTATTATTGCTTAACACATTTTAAAGTCCCAGAATAATATCAAAAGATATAAAAGCACTTGTGAGAAGGTTTTTAACAATAGTAATTAAATATCTTTAGTGGAATTAACTTCATTTCTTTTTTCTTTTCTTTTTTTTTTTTTTTTGTTTTTTTTTTTTGTTTTTTCGAGACAGAGTTTCTCTGTGTAGCCCTGGCTGTCCTGGGATCAAAGGCATGCACTACCACTGCCCGGCTTAACTTCATTTCTAAATACTGTTTTCTTCCTTGGATCAGCAGACATGACAGACACACACCTTCACTTACATAGAAATAGTAAAGGCACACTTTATGTAAAGTTATAAAATATGTGTTACGTGTTCCTGTTTCCTGAGTAGGAAATGGACAGAAGAGAAGATTCCGAGGGATTGAATGCAAAACTGATCTCAAGAGTATTATCTAGTGTCTTAATTACCACACAAAGACCAACTTAAGTCTCACTTTTCTTTCTTTGTCCATCCCTAGACTGAGATTTAAATGGGTAATGGAATTTTAAAACTATGACTGTGGTAAAAACCAGCCAACCAAACAAACCACAAATTCTATAGAATTGCATCTATTTCTCTAGCTTTTAAATTTTTTATACAGTTTTCAGATCTCCTAGAGAGTATGTTGAAACTCCTTAGGTTTGAGACAGAAAATTTTCTCAGTGAATACATACTTTTTTCCTGGTGAACATCACTCAGTGTTACAGGAATTATAAGTTCGCTCAGAAGCTGAGATGGGTATATTACCATTATTAATGCTTTGTGTATCACTTAATAGTAAATCACGTATTGGAACTGAGTACTTTGGGGGTAGATGGGATTATGTAATGGGAAGAAAGAGGTAGATGATCTTAGAATCTTATTCAGAGCTCTTTAAAACAAGCATTTGGTTGACTCACAAGCTTCTATACCCTTGGATCTTTAGTTCCCAAGCTAAAGGTTACAGAACTTGGAAGAAGTTTAGGTGGTTTTGTAGTTTTATTTAAGAGACTTAATTTTTTTTCTAGTTACTACGTAGAATTTTAATTACAAATTTTTTCTATGTTAAAATATGCTCAAAACTAGTTATTTCAGTTCTTCATTTTTACCACAGTATTAGAGTACAGCTCATAGTGGAAAATAATAAATATTTAAGTGAATAGATGAGACTGCCTCAGCCTGAGCTGGGTATTCATTTTAAATATGAAACAGTGAGAGATCAATGTACAAGTAATGGCTCTTTCAAACTTTGGTTTCAAATGTAATTTTAGACAAAAAGTGATCCATATAACGTACAGAAAACTTGTGAGCAGGTAGCAAAGGCACTCAGAGCCAGATCATGGCCTGGCCACCCTAGTCCAGGCTTCCCACCCCCTTAAAGGCAGGACGGCTGCCTGTGGTTCTCCTCTGACCTCCACATTTTAGCTTTGGTATCAAGACATGCACACCCCTGTGCGCGCGCGGGCGCGCGCGCGCGCACACACACACACACACACACACACACACACACACAATCATAGTAAAACTTAAAACAAGACTCTAAGCAACCAGCATAGATCTGGGCATCATCTCAAAGCCAGTGAGGTTGAGCAAACTTTTCTAAGTAGCAGGAAATCTCAACTGGAATTACAAACAGCTATAGGCCATTCACCCCATAGAAGCACTAGTTGACAGCTGATATACCACAAGGGAGGGATGGGGAAAAAAATTCTCACAAGCTAGCAAAATTTTTAAAGGCACTGTAGGGATATTTAGCTTAGAGACTTGAGTATTGTGTAGCAAAGTGATTATTTGTCAAAAACTACTGCATAGAGTCAGATTTTCTAAGTTGAAGGATTTATTGTTTTTTGTTTTGTTTTGTTTTAAGCGGATGTGTGCCAGTTAATGCTTTCGTTCACATGGTGAAGTGTCCCTGGTGAAAATCTCTGCAACACTTTACACATTGACGGTGGATCTTAAACTGGTCATATGATACTTTTCAGACAACTAATGTGAGATTCTCAATTACTTGATGAATGAGGATAATAAATGAAACCTATTTGTTGCCATTTTAGATGCCTGTTGCATAGAGGAGTTTAAATATTTAGCCTTTCAGAACAAAGTTCATATTTGAAAAGAAAAAAGGTATAACTTGTACTGTCTTCACTGTTGATGTTTTACATATTTATGATTCAATAAATGTGAAAGTTGAGGTAGTGAGTTAGTCAGATTTGGAGGCTTTCCTGGCTATTTTGAAGTCAGCTTTGACACAAGCTAGAGTTATTTGGGAGGCGTGAACCTCCTTTGAGAGAGTACCCCAAACCTATTGGGCAGCCTGTGGTGCCTTCTTTTTGATTGATGATAAATGAGGAAGGGCCCTGCTCACTCTGGTTGGTGCCTCTCTTGGGCTAATGATTCTGAGTACTGTTAGAAAGCAAGCCTAGCAAGCCATGAGAATAAGCCAGTAAGCAGCACTTCTCTATGGCCTGTGTATGTATGCCTCTATACCCTGGCCCAACCTCCTTGGATAGTGAACTACAAAAATCAAGTTGCTTTGGTCATAGTGCTTTATCATAGCAATAGAAAAGTAACTAAGATATAGGCATAGGAACACATTTTATTTGGGTTAGTAATTTGAGGTTTAATTTTTAAAATATAAAAATTTAAGTGTTTTTTACTGAACAAAGTATTATTTTACTGAACAAAGTATTAGGATACAGATTATGAATACAAGCTATATTACATAGTCTTATTTTATTGTCCTAACTTGCCTAGAACTTACAGTGTACTTGAGACTGTCCTCAAACCTTTCTGCCTTTGCCTTGAGAATACCAGAATTAATACCACAATGAGTCAACGTTAAGGTCTCCTTTACAACTCCTGTGTAGGATCATACCCCCTCTACTTCCCACCCCCACCCTGGTTTTGGTTGTTTGAGACAGGTCTCAGGTAGCCAGACTAATCTTAAATTTACTGTATAGCTGAGGATTTTGAACTTCTGTTTCTTCTTCTTTTATTTCTGAAGTTCTGGAATTGCAGGAATGCAACACTATGTGAAAATCTTTTTTTCAAATATACTATTTCATACAAGGAAAAACCCACACAAACTCTTGCAAATGCAGAATACATATAAGACTCCTTGTATTAGATCTTAGAAAATTTAAAAGATTCATTAAAAAAAAAACTACTTTGATCTTGCCCTTTTTTTTTTCTTTTTTTAACCCTCATACAGATTGAGGGAAAAGTTTGAAAGATTGAAGAAAAGTTTTTGTTGGGTAGTTGCCATATTGAAGTTACCAAGTGTAATGACACACCTAGGATCCTGGAATAAACTGGGTTAACCCAGGGTAGCTGTCGACCTTTAGCCCAAGGACTAAAGATTAAGTAGATGTTTCTAGACAAATCAGTAAATGTAGGGGAAAGGGGACAAAGGGTGCATTGTCTAGCTAGATCTGTACTCCGAACTCTCCAGTGTGATGTCACTATGATAGCCACTAACTATGTAGGTAGTGGTGGTCAGTTGAAATGTGGGTATGACTCAAGACATGAAATTATAGTTGAGTTTGAATAAAAACAACTGGAAAGCAAGTGGAAAGCAAGGCAACAGCAAATCATTGTTTGCTGATGGTTAGCAAGAGTCAGGTTGATGGGTCAGCAGCACGTTCTTCAAATGTTGCACATTCTCTGTCAAGCTTCTGTTTGTGTACACAAAACTCCCTTTAATGGATGCCTTCGTGCCTGCTAGATAGTCTTTGGAATCAACTACTAGCTCGTGTCAAATGGTAAGAACATTGATTGTTGTGGCTTTCTGTCTAGTCTCTGTCCTGTCATAGTACAAGACAAATAATCATAGTCGTTAATCTCTATTCATATGTCACCAGACCTTATAAATATTTGTTCCTGTAGTAGATGGGCTGCACCTGGGTTTGTTGATTACAGTAAGCAAGAGTGTGTGCTTTCTCAAGTGGTGTTTGAACTATTTGCATTTTTATAGTGAAATTTCATTTGCATATCTTGCAATTCTTTTTTACCTACTCCTAATCCTGTATCACATTGTAAGTGTGCATTATGCAGAATTTTTGACTTTTCACAAAACTATACATGAACGCTGATAGGGATAGTGGGCACTTGTAAGGGGACTTGTAAGGGGCCTGTGCTGCTGCTCTTGTAGCTGACACAAGGGTTCACCAAGCAGAATGTTTTTAATTGCTGCTCCATGGCACCACCTACTGGTAGAAATGGATCTTGGTTTTGTTTTGTTTTGTTTTGTTTTGTTTTGTTTTGTTTTGTTTTGTTTTGTTTTGTTTTGTTTCCAGAAGATAATGGCTAACTTGGTAACTTGAGTTTCAGCAAAGCCTACACTACTCAAAGTTTTGAATAGGCTGAAATACAACTTTGAACCATTAAAGGTTCTTGGCAAATGGTACTCAATGAAGAAATATTGCCCTTGCTTCAATAATAAAAATAATAATTACTGTTCATTTAGGAGTGACACCTACATGTTTGTTTTTGGTTTTTTTTTAGCTGATGCCTTTAATCTTTATAAGTGTTCTCTGTAAAATAAGTGGCATTACTCCCATTTGTGCCCAGTAGTAAATGGAGCTCTGGGCCATTAAGTACCTTGATAGAGGCATCTCTGTTCCAATTGTCTCTTACTAGTTTCACCTGCCTCACCTGTGAAGGTAAGGACTGCAGTCAGAAGTTCAGGTTCATGGATTATGTGTGGATTTTGATGGCCTATGAGAATGAATAAAGAAAATGAATGTGACACATTGGATCACTCTGGGCTTTTCAGAGCACATGGGAAATAGGTCATTCTAGAGGCTGTGTTGTAATGAAGGCAGGACTAAATCATGCTATTGGTGACCCAGGGTGGGAAAAGACTGGAAACCACTTAGTTTGATGGATGACTAAAGAAACTGGACGCACCTTATGTGGAGGGAGAGATTGAGTTGGAGGTGGATGCTGCTGTGCAGAATGGTGGAGTACTATGCCTTCTAGCATTTGGAGCTCTGTCTTGTGAATGAGAGAAGAAGAAAGGCAGATCTGAATGTGTCCTATATTCTGGAACACTCCTTGCTTCCTGTTTGCATTTTGTGTCAAGTGTCTCTAATATAAAGAAAACATAAGCTTCAAGTTGTTATTTGTCAAAGGGACACAACTGGGTTTCGGGAGTGATGTAAATTCCTGGTGGGTCTGACTTCAGTCTGTGTTCCTATCTGCTTCACTTAACCACATGTGAAAGCACATTTCTTAGTTACTGTTCGGTTGCTGTGAAGAAACACTATGACCAAGGAAACATGTAAAAGAAAGCGTTAGATTGGGGGCTTACGTAGCTTCAGCATCTGTGATCATCATGGCAGCCAGCAGGCAGGCAGACACTGGAGCAGGAGCTGAGAGTCTCCACCCTGTTCAGCAGACTGGGCCTGTTGGAGGCCTCATTCAAGCCACCACTGGGTATTTCTGAGTATAGATAGAATAAGGACCAGTAGCTGGGAACAGTGGACAGCAGAAAGGGATCGAGATGGAACACTTTAATAAAGTGTTTTAATTCGTGCTTCTAATCCTTAAAAACTCTGAAATACCAGAGAGTCACTGAGCTTGGACACTAGCCTGTCTGAAGCGTTGCACTGCACTTTAAAAGTTTCCAGTTTCCTCACTCCTGATATGGCTGGTTCTAATTTTCAGATTCAGATTTACAATTTTCCTTTTTATAAATAGAAGATTACATTTATGGAATAGTACCCAAGTTATAATCTATTGTGGGTCTCTTCAGGATGACATTAAATTAAATAAATGGTTATAAAGTTAGTGGCTTTATTTGTGAGTTTACTTTTAAGATTCTATGCTGAGTTATTAGAATTATAAATGTTGATAAAGATGAATTGTTAAGGATATGTATCCCATTTGTCATGGAAAATTAGGAATAACAATTTCTCAATGACTAAGTTCAGTTTTCTTATTATGGGATATGGTAATTAAATCATTTCTGTTTTATACAGCTATGTAAACACTTGGAAGAACTGAAGGCTTAATAGCTGGGGCCACATACAGCAAAATACATTTAGTAGTTTTTCCTAGTTTTCTAATGTTGGAGCTGTTAAATACATTAAAGAACATGTAATTATGTAGGTAGAATGCTTAAAACATAGCTAATTAAGTGGGGAAAATTTGAGATATCCTAGAATTTCCCAATTAACCTAAAAACTAAAAAAAAAAAACCTCAATGTATAAAGGTATCACATCACTCACACACACAAACACACATGCTTGCAAAAAGAAAAAGCTAGCTATCGCTCCAAATGTTAACACTGTCTCAGGATGATGAAATTTAAGTAATTTCTATTTTTTATTTAGAAGTTTACATATGCAGTTTATGTTAGCAGTTTGTCAGTTCTTCTTTCCAGATCAATATTTAGGAATGAGAAAGTGAAGCCAGCTGTATTTGGGTGAGATTGCTGGCAGACAGTGGGCTGCCTCATGGGATTGTAATCTCTTTGCTGTGGTGAGGATGGAGACTGTTGTGGGGGAACTGACCAGTCGGCTTCCTTCTGAAGTCACCATTTAATATTCTCTGGGTAACTCGAGTCCACCAGGTCTGCTTGTGTAGTGCTTGTCACTGTACAGTAGTTTCACCCTGTGAGGGAGAGACTAGGAAATGGCATGGACGTAGAGCTAGGAATAAGAGCTGTATCATCAGAGCTGCTGAGACAGCCTTTAAATGGCACTGGTAGAGGGCATGACTGGGCAGCTAGGAGTCAGGCTTTGTGAGACAGGCTGCCTCTGGGACGGTCAGATAGTCCTACGTTTTACATTTGGGAGAGCTTGTAGATCATGCCAAGCCAAGAGGTCCACCAGTGAGCTTCATCCCCAGGCCCTCTGCTCCACTGTGCTCTGCATTTGGGAATCAGTCCAGCATATAGCAATGAGGAGGCTGCTGCAAGACCCTTAGACTCCAAGTAGTGTTATCCAGGCTTCAGTATTTGTAATGACAAAGTATTCGGTTTGTCACTTAATTTGCAACTTAAGATGGTTCTTGTTAAAATTCTCCATCCATTAAAAACACATGACCAGTTGATGACTGTATCAGCTTTCTGTTTTCTATTCTTTTTGAACTCATACTTTCTCTAAAGGTTATTATCCCAATGTATTCTTTTAGACTTGAAAACATTTTTATTAATCATCTATTATATTTTTTTCCACAAATAAAGTGAGCTTTAAAGTTGAAAGTTCCTCATGAACTGAGTAAACGGTAATGAAAAATGCTTGAGTTTCCCCAGTTCTGAATTCTAGGACACAATTCTAACATAAAAATATGGCAACACACAACTATAATCCCTGCACTCTGACGTAGAGGCAGGAGGATCAGGGGTTTATGGTCAGTCAGCTGCATGGTGAGTCTCAAGCTAACCTGGGTCAAGACTGTCTTGAAGTCAAAAAGCACTGAGTCTACAGGGCTGTGTCAACTTCAGATTTATTTTGGTCTGAGTTATTGCTGCACACATGGCTAGTAGTGGAAAATGGGTAGTAGTAGAAAATTTAAAAACCATGAATCACAAAATTTTTATTAAATATTAAAGTAAAACTTTACCAGAGATAGATTTTCAGTGGTGTGACTTCATTCAGTTCTTTAATCTCTCCATTGTATTCAACACTAGAAAATATGGCCTTGAGGCCCCAGGGAGTGGGGAGGTGGGACAGGGGGAGGATGAATGGAATGAGGAACTGTGGGAAGGTGGACAAGAACTGGACTGTTAAAAAAAAAAGGAAAAGAAAAGAAAGAAGGAAGGAAGAAAGGAAGAAAGAGAAAGAAAGAAAGAAAGAAAGAAAGAAAGAAAGAAAGAAAGAAAGAAAGAAAAGAGAGAAAGAAAATAATGGCATCTTGCATTGATTCGATACCTTTTTATCATAATATTGAAAGTTTGATAACTTTAGCAGCTTACAAAGAGAAGACTTATTTTGGTTCACATTTTATACATTTTGATTCAAGATAAGTCGGCTCTGTTGCCGTTGAGCCTGTGGTGAGGCAGCACACCACACTGAAGGCATGTATTACAGAAACCTCCCCTCTTAGCCAGGACTAGGGTCCCAATGTCCCCTTAAACAGCACTGCTACTGGCCTAAATACCTCCCAGGAAGTCCCACCTCTCAAAGGTTCTGCTCTCTGCTAACAGCGCCATGCTGGGACAGCGCCCCGCTGGGAATCAATCCTTTACTAACTAGAACTTGGAAGACACATCATATCCAATGGTGGCAGAATATTTACTTACTTATTTATTTAGAGACAAGGTTTCTGTGTAGTCCTGACTACCCAGAACTCAAACTGAGAGATCCACCTGCTTCTGCCTTCCCCTTCCCTGCCCCTCCCCCCTTTCCCTCCACCTTCCAAATGCTGGGATTAAAGGCATGTGCCACCTTGCTCTGCTCAAAAACCTATTTTTTAAATTTAGTAGTTTGGGGCTAGGGAGATGGCTCAGTGGTTAAGAGCACTTGCTGATCTTGCAGGTGACCCAGTTTCAGTTCCTAGCACCCATATGGCAGCTCTTAACTATCATAACTACAGTTTCAGGGGATTGATGTCCTCTCTGGCCTCCATGGACACCAGTAGTGCACAATGTACAAATAGGGGTGTAGGTATGCATGCATGCACATGCATCAAAATACTCATGCATATAAAATAAAAGTAAATACATCTTTAGTGGTTTGAATAGGTTAAGGCCCTACAGACTCTTGTGTTTGAATGCTTGGCCTATGAGGAGTGGCAGTATTGATAGGTATGACCTTGCCAGAGAAGTTTATCACTGTGGGGCTGTGCTTTGAAGTAGTATATTCTCAAGCTATGCCCATTGTGACACACAGGCCCCTTTTGCTGCCTGCAGATCAAGATGTAGAACTCTTAGCTCCTCCAGCACCATGTCTGCCTGCATGCTGTCATGCTTTCTACCATGATGATAATGGACAGAACCTCTGAAACTATAAGCCAGACTCAATTAAATATTTCCTTTATAAGAGTTGCCTTGATCATAGTATCTCTTCATCCTAAATAAAACCCTAAAACAACATTTTTTTAAGTTGGTAGATAATGAATATGCTGTATTTTAGTAATACTGCTTGTTCTGAGTTATATGTAACAGTGTCCCTTATCCAAATTTAATTCTTTGTCAGCTTGCAACTAGATTTTCCTGGAACTAGTGACTTAGAAAAAAGATTTGATGCCTTGTGTTTAGTCTTTTTTCTGCCATGCATATTTTGAAATATTTGAAATACTCTTCTGGTTCCCCAGATGTTGTTAGACAAACCCCAAGTCAGTACTTACTCTATGGTAAATTTCAAAAGCAGTCAGTGTTAAGGTTTTTTCTGTTTTAAGGAGCTCAGTAGTTAGGAACACTTGTTGAGCATAGTCATGAGTTCTGGAAACTGGATCCAAGCACTCAAAAGTTGGAACAACTTTTAACTACAGCTCCAAGTGACCACATGTCCTCATCTGACCTGTGGTTACCTACACACATGTATACACACACACACACAACCTTTAAAATATCTTCATGAAGACCCTAAAAAGAGGAAGGAGTAAAAGGAGACCGGAAGTTCAAGCAAAGGAGAAGCACTGTGCTGTGTCAGCAAAATGGATCTAGAAAATTGTATAGGTATGACTGACAAGGTGGGCTGGTGGATAAGGGCACTCGCCACCAAACCTGACAATCTGGGTATGATCCCCAGAATACACATGGTGGAAAGAGAGAGCAAATTCCTGCAAGTTGTCCTTTTATCTTCACACATGTAAGTATTCACACTCACAAACATACACAAAATAAATGTTTAAAGAAAGAAAAAGAAACTTGAAGATGGACATTGAGGTCCTGATCAATTTCCTGAAGACTTAGGAGTGTGCCTGACATAGCTAGAGCTGCTGCTTCCTGTGTTGTTCTATCTCACCTTCCTACTGTTGTTCTATTCTTTATGGGGTTCAGTCATGTGTCTTTTACATTTATCATGTTTCCCCCTTTTCTGAGGTGTGGGAGGAGTCATTGCATAGCCTGGGCTTTGAATTTGGACTCTTCCTCATCTCCCAAATGCTAGGATTACAGTTGTGTGCCACCATGCCTGACCTTTTCCATGGTTTTGATTATTCTTAGTCTCAGCCGTTTTTATGACTGTGGGAATATTTGAAAGGGACAGTTTAAATAATCCCATCCCTACATTTTAAAGGTATACAGAGTGTGTTGGTTACACAACTGGAAAGCAGAGAAGTTAGGAGTATAAACTTAGTTCACTCAGCATTTACTGTTTCTAAACTGTCTTCAATCTCTTTTTTGTGTCAGTTCATTTTTAAACATTCATTTTAAGAAAACAATAAAAAGGTGAGAAGGTCAATTTTAACAAGAACAGTACCATCTGATTCTTTTTTTTAAATATTTTCACAGTCATCTTTTTCTGTTAGATTATTTATTTATTTATTTATTTATTATATGTAAGTATACTGTAGCTGTCTCCAGACACCCATATGAGGGCATCAGACCATTGCAAATGGTTGTGAACCACCGTGTGGTTGCTGGGATTTGAACTCATGACCTCTAGAAGAGCAGTCAGTGCTCTTAACCACTGAGCCATCTCACCAGCCCCCATCTGATTCTTAAAAAACAAGAATACTTGTTAATAATTGTCAGAAGATTTGAGCATTTCTAAGAAGCACATAAGAAAATGTGTACAGCTTCTGATAGCAAAGGAGATACAACAAATGATTGCTGTGGGAGGGCAGAGGAGTACCCTTAGATTGGCAGTGATGTCAGAATATGATTATTCTTTGTAAGTGTGTGCATGTGTCTGTGCGTGTATGTGTGTGTAGAGGGAAATAGGAATGGAGCTGGAGTTTAGAGATGATTGTGAGCCCTTGCTTGGTTGCTAGGAATCAAACCTGGTTCCTCTGGAAGAGCAGTCATTGCTAGTAACTGCTGAGCCATTTATCTCTTTAGCCTTGCAAATGAAAAATTTTAATGTAAATATAATAACTTTTTTTGAATCCTGGAATTTGTCAATGGAGCATTTTTAAAAATATGTTCAGATTTATATCCATGTTTTTTTAAATGTGTGTGTGTGTCCATTTGCCTGTGCCTGTACATGCTACAGTGTGTATGGAAGTCAGGATGACCTGCAGCAGTCAACTCTTTCCGTCTGTTGTATGAGTCCTGGGAAATGGACCCACGTTATCAGGCTTAGTGGCAAGCACCTTTACCTCCCAAACCATTTTGTCAGCCCTGTATCTAGACTTTTTTTTTTTTAAATAACACTTTGTGTTAAATGACAGGTATTTTAATGTTCACCAGTGGAGAATTGGTTCAGTTCATAGTATTCTATCTTTCCAGTGCTAAAGATCAAAACCAAGGCTTTAGATGTGCTAGGCAGGCACTCAACCAACTAGCTACATCTCAAATCGATGGCATTTTAATTTAACAGAAAACAATATTAAATAAAGTGATGCCATCTAGCCAGATTTATAATGGGAAGATTGTACAACTATTTGAGTGAGGGCGTAAATTTGTTGAAAACGGTAAATGTTGCCTGCTTGCCTTTCCTCCTTCCCTCCCACCCTTTCAGGGAATGAAGCATTTTTGAGATGTCTCACTGTGCAGCCTTAAACTATCCTCCACTTTCTAGGTGCTGGAGTGATGATAGGCGTGTGTCACCATGCCTAGCTAGTTAATGTAACTTGCTAGGTAGCATCTGTATTTATAGGTAAAATTATGATGGTGCTATAGATACCAGTATATCAATACGAAAACTTTGTAAGGTTGTTGAGGGGATATTAATGTAGCTGCCTTTGGGTAGTGAAAACTGTGGCAATTTTTACTTTCTTTGTACTTTGTTGATTTCTTGTTGCTTAATGAGAACTTTTTTTTTTGGTAATCTAAAATCAACAAAGATATTCTTCGAAACCTTCCCATTTTAAAATGATTTGCATTATTACTTCAGTTTGAACACTATTCAAGTATAATTCTAAAATTATGAAAAGACCAGGCTCTAGTGAATTTAGTAAAATAGTAATGTATTCACCACTGTATTCCTGTGTTAACTATAAATATAGATACATTTTATTCAAGTAGACAAGTGTTGTACAACCTCTTCACATTTAGAAGTTTGTAGCCTGTAGTTTTTAAGCTACTGCCTTTGCTCCAGGATCAGCAGTGCTACCAGAGCCCTCCCGGCATCCCTTTTGCTCTACCCTCCTTTAGCTCCGGGAGGCGACCGAGCTACCAGCCCTTTCCCAGATGCCCTGAATCCATGGATAAGACACACAGTGTGTTCCTTTATAACTTGCCTTCTTCGCACAGTTGCTGGGCAGTGATATCTCCCGCCTGGAAAAGCGTGTCCTTACCAATTTAGTATCTCCATCTCTCCACCTGAACTTAGTGGCTAGTCCCACCTGGCCTCTACCAAATATCCATGGCCACCTGCTTATAGTAGTTGCCACAGGCCCCAACTCTCCTCTCCCCCCAGACCTCACATCATTGCTGCGATCTTCTTCCTCAAAAGCACAGCAGAAAAATTCCTCTCTCCTTCTTTGCGTCTGCTCTTTCTTCCTGGGACCCTGAAATCCTGCCTGTACTTTCCATCTAGCAATTGGCCTCAGCTTTCTTTACTGACAAATCAAGAACTAATTGGGGACAGGACCTTAGCATCAGAACTGTAGCCGCCTGCGGCCACGAGTCGAACAGGTTCACCTGGAAAGAGAGCTGGGAACGAAAAGGTGATGGAGAGCGAGAAAAGAGGAAGCCAAGACAAAGTTCTCTGATCAAGGCTCCGTGGTTTAATGTTAAGCTTTCAATTTAAAGGGGAAACCCCGCCCGAACCCTTCTTAGTTTCAGCTGGAGATGGGTGGGATAATCCGATCTTGTTCTCAGCCAGAGACGTCTCAAGGCAAGCCCAGGGGCAGTTCTTCTTTCAAGTTCCAGTAGCAGGATCTACATACTGCCAAGGTGGAGGACTCCACCTAGGTGTCTATTGATATACAGCCTAGGTGGTTAGTTCCACCTAGGTCCTATTATCTGGTCTATTGTGGTAAACAAGATCTCGGGCCTGCTCATGACTGAGAGAAGGACACACAGAACCTCCCCCTTAGAAGTTTTACCATAATTAACTTTTTACACGGTTTTATTCTTAGGGAATTCCATACACTGTATCTTGATTATATTCATGCCTGCCCCACCCTCTCCCATTTTCTTTGTGGGTTGGGTTTTTTCGTATTAAGAGAAGACCACTTCACAGCAAATTTCTTCATCCTCTGCCCTATAAAATGTTTGTTCCCCATTTGTTTCCCACTGTGTTCCCTAAGCCTTAAGTTGTAGAAGTTGTATTGTACGTGTGGTAATTGGGTTGGGCACAGTCAGTTGTTCTTTGAGTTGTGACCAGCTGTGGCTTTTTGTTACGATCTCTGTCTTCTCCAAAAGAAATTCTTTGGTGAGGAGTGAGAGCTACACATACCTGTGAGTGTAAGGGAAAGTCCTTAGAATACAGTTAACTGTTCTAGAAACTCCACATAACAGGGTTCTCCTGTGTTTCATGACCTAACCAACCACTGGTAGCTAAATTTACATGCCAGGCATGAATTTCCTCCTGTGGAGCAGACCTTCAGTCCAGCTAGATTCTGGTTACCCCCCAGGATTTAAGTGCCACCATCTCACATTTTAGAGTCTTCCTCATTAGGCGTCATGGTTTACTGACACTGCAGGATAGTGCCATTGATTGCTTTTCTCCCATGGCAGGGTGTGTGGCTCCTTCACTACTGTGTGAGCTATCCTCAGTGAGATCCAGATCCGGTGTCCAAAGTGTGTAGTGTCTTCAGCAAAAGGGCATTTTCTGTAAAGTACCAAGGGCAGCAGTTATATCTACATTGTTTTGAGGTCTCTTGGACTCCCTTGAGCAACAACTCAAAAGGTTTCCTATGCTTGGCACTGGAGTATCTGCTGGTTTATAGTGTTTGGAGCAGCACTGTCAACCTTAATTGGAGTATCTTCAATTAAACAACATATATGCATAGGAGGGGGCCAGTTTTAAGCAAGCATAAAATAATTCCCTGTGACCTTTTCAGTCATCTTGTGTTGCTTATTTTTTCTCCTTTCCCTCTCCCACAGTCTTGCCACACACACCCCCCCCAGGTAAGTCTCCCTGGTCCTCTTTTCCCATGCCCCCCTTTCATAGCAGCTATGTTCTGTTACCCCTCTCTAGTGTTCGTGTGGTTGTTGTCCCATCCATACCATGGGCCCTTTCAAGTGTCCTGATATCTATGGTTACTCCACGTTATACACTGGTGTCTAAAGAGTCTGAGTTAGCTCTTCAAATAAAAGATCTGTATTACTTCACTCAGTATAATGATGTGTAGTTTCAGTTACATGCAAATTCAGCTATAAAGAAAACTGATGCCACCAAGCCAAGCTGTACTGGCTGGTTTTGTGTATCAACTTGACACAAGCTGGAGTTATCACAGAGAAAGGAGCCTCCCTTGAGGAAATGCCTCCAGGAGATCCAGATGTAAGGCATTTTCTCAATTAGTGATCAAGGGTGGGAGGCCTCATTTTGGGTGGTGCCATCTTGGGCTGGTAGTCCTGGGTTCTATAAGAAAGCAATCGGAGCAAACCAGGGGAAGCAAGCCAGTGAGCAGCATCCCTCCATGGCCTCTGCATCAGACACAAGCATAGTGTTTATAGTATAGTATGGGAGAGAACACTGCAGTCTTAATGGAATTCAAAGGAGAAGTATGATGGTGGCTAGCACACACACAAGAAAAGCTTCATTCCCTACCTCAGAGCTTATACCAGAAATTTAACTTACTGAAATATTTCAGTAAGGTATGTAGAATACAAAATATAAAAAGTAGACTATGGAGCTCAGTCCCCTAATGTCTGAACTGCAAAGCTGAAGGGCACATGAAGACAGCACAGGAATCTGTGCTGTGGAGCAGACCTGGCTTTGACTATTGAGTCGTCATCATTTTTAAAGCAGGATTACCACTTTAAAGACAGTGAAACTTGGTGGGGAATGGATGCAACTGGAAATCATTGTGGAAAGCAAACTATGCAAGGTCAGATAAGTAGTGCATGCTTTCTCTCATTTGGAACCCAGATATAGGGGGGGTAGAGAATCTATGTGTGTGTACACAAGCGTGTGTGCACGCAGGGGTATTAATGTGTATGTTTATGTGTTGGGGGAGGGTCACAGGCCTTGAGGTGGGAAGTAGAGTCATGCATTCCATGTGAAAGGAAAGCACAAGAGCCAGGCAGAGGGGGAGAGTGAACTGGGAAACAGTGATTGGGCAGAACAGAGGACAACAGTGTACACATGAATGAAAATTACATAAAGAAACCCAAGATTGTGTGCATTAGCTTGAATGAATAAGCATGATTAAAGCAGCCCACTGTGGTGTTGATTGATATACAATGGCTGAAATATGTGTATCAAAAATTCTGGCAGGAACCTCACAACGTGACCTGACTTAGAGGAAATGCCTTTATAATGATATTAGAGGAGATCAGTTGTTATTGGGACAGGACCTACATTCAACAGTGGGTATCTGTGGATACATAGAGACTAAGATGTCCTTGAAGAAGAAAACTAAGTGGATCTGCTTGCTGAGAGCTGGCATGAGGCAGCAACACTCCAGCAAAACCAAGGCTTATTGGGTTCAGCAGGAACTAGGAAGGGGAAACCTTCCGAAGCGCACAGCTCTCTCAGTGCTTTGGTTTATGACATTATCACAAACTGGGGAGAATAACTGTCTGTTTTAATTCATCTAATTTGTAGTACTGTGTTATAGCAGTCATAAGAAATAAACACAAATGGTTTTGTTTCAAGTTTTTTATTGTGTGTATATTATGTATGTGTGCCTATGGAGACCAGAGGACAACTGTGTGGTATTTTCTCTTGTGGGTTCTTTAGGAACCAGAAAACCTGGTAACAAAGTGAGACCCAGGTGCTTAATTCCAAGGACAAGTAGGAATCGGCTTACAAGGTCCCTTTTCTACACCTCTGGTGTCCTTGGTATTGCCTAGGCTAGGGTACCTTTGCCTGTACTCAAAGTCTGTTTCCATAAGTGGTTGAATATTTTTTTTCTTTTGAGACAGGCTCTCTAAGTAGCTCTGGATGTCCTGAAACTTATTATGTAGATTGATCTGTAACTCACAGAGATCCATGTGCTTTTGCCTCCCAAAGTGCTAGGATTAAAGGTATGCACCACTGTGCCTGGTAAAGGTTGAAAATTTTCAAAATGCAACCATGCAATCATGTCAATCAGCTCAAAATAGCAAGTTATTCTGCATGTAAAATCCAGGTTCCCTTTCTTGGTGTGGGCCTACATGATCAGGTCTCATTCCTTCCTCTCCGTCTCTCACAGTGGTCTCTTTTCTGTCCGAGTGTGCCAGCATTAAGGCTCAGGATTCTCCCAGGGCTCATTACCATCAGCCTCAGCCAGTGTGCAGAAGAACTTCGGCCTCCTTATGTTAAATTATGTGTAAAATAACTTCCCTCATCTATCTCATCCTTGTTTTGCTTGACATTTGACACACGTTTGCCCCTTGTTTATCTGTCTCTACCTGCTGTTGGCTCCATTTCCCCTGCCACTTCTGCAGCCATAAAACACAGGTTTAGCATCCACTTTGGTGTCTCTAGTGTGTAACAGATTAAAGTTTAGACAGAGAAAAATGAAAAACTTCTCATCTCATTCTTAGGTCAGAACTTAGGCGACTGTTAACTTCCCTTAGGATCAATCTCAAATTACGTTACAATTTCATCTTTGTCCTGTTTCTAACTTGTCTTCAGTTTTATTGGCAGTCCCTGATTCTCTAAATATATGTAAATCTCACATAAGGATGTGCTAGAGAGATGGTTCAATGGTTAAGAGCACTTAACTGCTCTTTCAGGGTACCTGGGTTTGATGCCCAGCACCCACATCCCAGTTCCAGGGGATTCAGCACCTCTGAACTCCACGGGTAACAGTAGGTGTTACATAGACATGTAGGCAAAACACACATATGCACAAAATTAAAAAAAATGACAAATAGACCAAAATAAGACATTAAAAATTAAAATTCATTGGACCAAAACCAAAAATAATAAAAACAGAAAAAAACGTAGCAGGATTTAGAAAACTCAGTTGTCAGTAGTGGCACAGCTGTGATGGGGACTTCTAGGGTTTGAACTGAGCTCTTTCCAGCTAAGCTTTCTGTGCAGTGCTGCTGTGGTGGGGAGCCACAGGCCTGTGCTGAAGGCAGTGGGCCTGCAGGGAGGGGCTGTGATGGGATCTGTTATGGGAGACGCAGGGCTTCTGTGGTTGTGGGGGTAGGTGAGCTGTAGTGGGAAGCCACAGGACTGCAAGGGTAGGGGCTGGGGGTGCTGCTTCTCTGGGTGAGTAGGAGGTGTAAACCTGGATTTAGGGTAGGAATCTGCCCTTCTGAGATGTAAATAGCAAATGCTTGTTTTTTGCTTCTATAAGAAGAATTAGGTGATATTTAAATAGAACTTTATAAAGTAACTCAGATTTGGTGGGAGGCCTAGAGTTAATCTATGCATGTTATGAAATACAAGGCTATAAAAAAATTTTGAAAGAGAAGAACCATCCCCCACAGTGCTCCCACTCAGCTATAACCACTGTTATTTCCTAAGCTGCTGAAATCACAGCCATCTGCTTCCACGAGCGATGTGGGAGTGCCTTTTCATGTTTTGCCAATGGTTTTAGTTTTGTTTCTTAGATTCTCTTGATATTAAACTTGTAATATATGCTTTATATTAATTACTATGAATCTTATGTTACTTGTGTATTGTCTTATTTCTTATCGTTTTAGCATAACCATTAAATCAAATTTCTGATGTTTTTATGTTGAGAAGGGCCACTTTGTCATGTTTGTAATAAACTTCAACTGTTTAAATCATAATTTAATAAAAGGGCATTCTGCTTATATAGTCATAATTATTTACTAAGTCTTAACTCTCTTTAGTGATGTCATAAGAGGAGTAAGTTTATTATTAATAAAATTTTCAGTATTCTAAAGTCTTCAAGTCTAAGCATGGCTTCATCATGACTTTGATAATGATTCCTTTCATTTTAGTAGCTACAGTAAACACTGGACTTAATCTCTGTATTAATAAAAAGGAAACTCTGACATTTTTTTTTTTGACTGAGAATGTGTAATTGTAAGGGAAATTTATGCTTGAAAAAGAGAGTCTTGAATACTAGATGTCCTTTTAGTGGTTGTCACAGAGCTCCCTGCCCTCAGGCTCTAATATTATTATAGCTTCACTTCTATAGGTCTGAGATATTAAACGTAGGACCCATTTTAGACATGGTTCTAAAATCTCCCAATTTCTAAAAAGAATTTCAATCTCCAGACATTACAGAGCATTTTAGCTGCTTAGGATGTTCAACTTGTGTAAACACAGAGCATGGACCTTCCGATGTGAGAGATGTTCTCCACCTGCTTCTTTCCCTGTGTATCACAAAAATACTTTGTGAAATACTTTGTGAAAATATCCCAAAGTCATCTCAGAGAAGAACTTTCTGGAGGATACTTTTAGGATATCAAACCACAGTACACGAGCTGGGAGACATCTAGAATGGAATGGTTTTAGATCCTGGGTTGTCTAGCTCTGGGGGTTGCAGGCTGGTGACTACCTCAGTCTGACCCTGTTCCTGCACAACAGGCCCAATAACTGGAGTCTCTTGGGATTTCCATGAGAATTAAAGTGGGGATAAGACCACACAGCCTTCGACTGTTGTGCTTCTTACTACACTGGCTACCCAGGTCCTTGTGGGCTAGACTTGCTGCAAGGAAGTTGCACTTCAGGTACACATGCTACAGCTTTGGATTTCCATTTGAATTTTCAACAGTTTTACTTTGTAATACACAGATTTGCAGAAAAGACACAAAGCTAACACAGAGTTTCTACAAAGTTTCCTGATGTTAATATTACCTTAGCATGTTATATGTTAACATCCATATATGGGCATAGGCACTTAAAACACACACACACACACACACACAATGTAATCACTTACTATGGCATAATTATCAATTAAATTACTCACTACTTAGATCTGTCTTATCACTCCAGCTATCAGCTGTCTTTAACTCCTGTTGAGTTTAAGTTATTGGGTACTAGACTTATAGGTTTTCCCATTATTGTGTGTCTGATATGATAAATTTAATGATTTTCTGGTGAGATCACTCAGTAAGCAAAGAACTTTTGTTGCTCAAGCCCTGAAACCACACAGGGAAAGGAGGAATTGAATTCTTGAAAGTTGTCCTCTAACCTCCACAGTTTCTCTCTCTCTCTCTCTCTCCCTCTCCTCCCTCCCCCCCTCTTCTTTCCTCCCCTGCTGCCCTCTCCCTCCCTTTCTCCTATTAGCCCTCTCTCTTTCCCTTGCACACTTGCATGTGAGTATACACATACAAGTTAAAAACAATGATATTAAAAAGAAAAACCTAATTTTCAAGGTGATTTTTTACCAGGTCCGTAGTTCAGCAATTTTTACTTTCTTAAATGCTTTTTCTGGCCAGGCAGTAATGACACATACCTTTTATCCCAGCACTAAGGAAGGAGAGGCAGAGGCAGGAGGATCTCTGAGTTTGAGGCCAGCCTGGTCTACAGAGTGAGTTCCAGGACAGCAGGGGCTACACAGAGAAGCCCTGTCTCAAAAAGCCTCCCCCCACCCCCGCACACACACAAAATTTTTTTTTATTTGTTTACATATGAAAACATGTTGGTGAGTATATGGATGTATATGTTATGCTATACACTACTTCAAGCAAGGGGAATCATTGGGGCATTGTCCAGTGAATTCATAAATCTTGAGCATCTTAAGGTCACTGTAATGGACATGTGCTTACTTAACAACATCTTAGTGTCTGTCATGAAGTTTGCTGTGACAAAAGCAACTGCGGCTGACATTACTTCTCATGTGATGCTACTTTTAATCCTCTGTTAACATCCCTAGAGACAATCAATCAGTAAAGTCAGTTACAGATGTAATTTCACATCTTGCAGAATGTACTATCTTTTATGAGGAGTTCATGGTTGTAATGCTGCAAAATTCACAGCTATTTATGGAATGATAGTTAGGAAAATTATCAAGGATTCTTGGATAATGGATGCTTTAAGGAATCTGACTTGTGGCACCAAGTGATTAGGACAAAAGGGATGAAGCCCTTCAGTATTAATGCCAGACATCTTTGTGTTGTGTCTTGGGATAGAAATGCACAAAGGACTTGATTCATGTTTTTATTCCAAGAATTTGTATAGAAGTAAAATTATGACTCAGAATGTTTAAACTTGATTTATATTTTAAATAAAAGATCTTGAAAAGTCAGTCTTCATTATTTACAGTTGCACTTCAATCTCCAATGAAAAGTTTCGCTAAGGTAGTCTTTCCACATCTTTGAAAACTAGGGTTATGTGAGTATGCTGTAGCTCAGAGCCCTACTCATGAAGGTTCTTAGACTGTTGACGGTAGGTTTTTGGTAACACTTAAGACATACAGTGCTTCAGTGGCCATGCACCCCTGTGAGCAGCTTGTAACAGTCCAGAAGGAGAGTGTGAATCAAGAACTGCATGCATCACATTGTCTCCACAGAACACTGAACTCCCATAGTGACTCCTTTGTGCAGGTCTTTCCTTGAATTTTCGCAGTGAGTTCAAACAGTAAGGGAGGCACATTATCTAAATTTGTTGACCTACTCATTACAACTCCTTCTTCCACAGCTTGTTTGGATTTTTTTTTTCCTCTGTCTGGAACAAGGAATTAAACAGCTCGAAGTTGCCCCATCTACCTCTTTACCACCCAGTTTCCTCCAAATCATGTGTTAAATGCTGCTCCCTTTTCCTGTTGATTTTGCTCTATTCCTCCCCTTCATATTTTATTCCACCAAGAAATCTGTATGCCAGATTCAGACTTTTTTTTTTATAATTTATTTTTTTCCTCAAATCGTAATTCATTCACACAGGGGTTATAAACACAGAAAGGCAGGATGTGGGGAAGGGAATGACACTGGAGTGTGGGAGTTCAGGGGGAATACAGATATCTTTCAGAGCCGGGTATCGGCTGGGTGAAGGTTCAGGAGACAAGTCACTATGACTCTGCCTATGACTCGCTTGACCTTATCTAAGTTGGTATTGTCTGCCAAGGCTACCTATTTACAAGGTCTATGACTACTCAGGCTTGTAAATTTCCACAAAAGCTGCCTGTTTACATTAGCTTATAGCCATCTGTTTCAATGTTTTTCCTCTGAGACCCAAGACTTGGTGTTAGTATACATGTATGACAGGCCTATTGCTGATTTTAGGCCTATGGCTGATTTTAGGCTTTCAGTGTGTAAGCAGGGCTGCCCCTGACATCTCCTCCCTTCTCTAAGTATAGAAGGGCTGTGGCGAATCTAATCTTGCGAAGGCTGGATAGAGGCCTGACCTCCAGTAATTGAAGGGGACCTTGTAATGGCTCCAGTCCCCCTGTTGTTGTCCAGTGAGGCATGAGGGCCATACCCATCCTGATGTCTTATTCCTGGAGAGGGGATACTTTTGACATCAACCCCTATGCAGTCAGGCTTGTCCCTCAGGGAACCCAGATAGATATTTTTACCTTTTATTTATATTCCCTTGCAGTGCTTAGCCTCGCAGCCTAAGCAAGAATTCAGATCGCCTGTCAGAGGGGGTTCTGGGTGGTTCCTCTCTGCTTGGTCTAGGGGCAGAAGTCCCCCCTTTTAGGTTGGGTGGAGATGGGTTTTGGGAACACCCTGTATAAAGTAACAACCTCATCTTGAGTCTCGTGGTCCTCCAGAGCTAACTTATGATAATGTATCTGAATAGGTTTTGCTACCAAATTATTTATCTGTTGTATCACAGAGTTAGTCTGTCTATTTGAGGCCCAGGGACCAGCAGAAATAAGCAAAAATAATCCAAATAATGGTCCCAAGATGGGAGGAAGTAGTGTTGACAACCTTGGAGAGGCTGAAAACCAATTCTTGTACCAGCATTCATCTGTCTCTTTCTCTCTCTGATTTTTCTCAGGGCCTTCACTGACCTATTTCATGCTCTCTTTAACCTTCCTTGTCTTGTCTATGTAAAGGCAACCTTCTTCTTTAAGGACTGTACACAGTCAAGAGCTGTACACAGCCTTTTCTATTGTGATAGAGTAAATCGAGTCCCATAAGGATCTTTGTGATTTTAGGAGGTCTCTTCAGACAGTGAGACGAGGGATTTCTTCAGATTAGTGATGTCAATCTCTAGCTGTTTGATGTTCTTGTCAGTGGCCCTTTGAAGGTCTGAGTAGTATAATTTCGGAGGCCAGCTTCTGGATTAGAACTTCTAACAGCAGACATCATGGGTGATTCATTTTTACCTGGAAAGGAAAAAGAAGAGAATTCTCAGGGAGATTTCTCTTCCCTGGATGTCAATTGTTATTCATCTTATTTATGGTTGGGCCTGGCTTTGTGGGGGGATCTATTTATTTCATTAATCTTTTCGGTAGCCGGTTAGCTGTGCCTTCTGTTGTATCAAACAGGCATATCAGTCCTCGGCCCCGTAAGGGAACTGTATCTGGGCCATTCCCTTTAAGGGTTAGAGGGTTCTTCCCCATATCTGTGGCAAAGTTTTTGTTGGTCTGGGTGGTGTCAGAGGCAGACAGCAGCAGATTTGCCATGAGCTTTCAGCTTTAGAGGGTTAAAAGTGAACAAGGCATGATGGAGAGTATTTCAGGAGGCTCCTTCTGGGGGGTACCATTCCCCCTCTTTTGTTTTTAAAGCCAATTTTTCAGAGTTCTTGTAAAATCAGGGCAGAAGCGCCAACAGTCGCTCCTTCCAGACTCAGAGAGTCATGAAGACCCTGGGATGCTGCCTGAGTTAAAGCTCCTGGGAGGCCCTCTTTCTCTCTATTTTCTGAGGTTGGGTACAGAGCTGCTGCCTGGGAACTGCCCAGATTCAGACTTTTAATTACTGTGGTTTAATAATGTAATAATTGTTAGGACTATTCTCTCTGTTTGATAATACTTGCTCCTATACATATTTATCCTTCTTTTGGGAGGCTTGTCAAAACTCCCCTTTTTCAATACTCAAAATAAATGTCTGATTGCATTTTTACCCAGATTGTTCTTCTTTGTAGTCTGGGGTAAATTGGCGTTATGAAGCAATGTGAGCATTTATAAAGAATAATCAAAGTAAATTTAAAGGAGTGCTGGCAGTTGGCCAGGGTCTAGCTGATGTTCTGGGCCACTCTTCATCTTTCATGGAATTCTCTCTTGTCCATCTTGCTCTGCCAAAGAGACCTGTTATTAATGTTGCTGGCCTCTAATGTTGGCTTGTGCAGTGGAAGGAAAGAACAGTTGGGATATATACTTTGCAACTTCTCATTCGCTTCCCTAAAGCCAGACTTCTCCTAGGTCCAAGACTCACAGCTCCCCACAGACACCGGCCCATAGATGCTTCACTAAGTAGATTTAGTAAATGGAGTTCTCTGTAGTTGCTGTGGGCTTCTGTTAGCACTTTGACCCACAGAGCTGTCTCATCTTCGGCCTCTTCTCATTCTAGATAAAAGTAAATATTCTAGTTTAGTTACTTTTTTTTCTTTACTTTTTTCCTTTTCCTCCCCCCCTCTACCTTCCCTTCACTCTGTCCCTTCTTCCATTCCTCTGTCCCTCAGTCCCTCCCTCCCTCCCTCCCTCCCTTCCTGGTGGTAGTTGTTTCAAGACAGGGTTTCTCTGTGTAGCCTTGGCTGTCCTGGTACTCACTCTGTAGACCAGGCTCACCTCAAATGCAGAGCTCCGCCTGCGCAGCCTCCTGAGTGCTGGGACTACAGGCATGCACTACCACTGCCCAGCATCTTTTTTTAAATTTGTTTTAAAGTCTTTTCCTCTTTTGAGACAAGATCTCCTGTAGCTCAGGCTGGCTTTGACCTCCTGATCTTCTTGTCTCTGCCTCCTAAATCTAAAGGCTGAGGTTCAGCTGTGCAACTGCCTGGCTTTCTTTCTTCTTCCCCCCCCCCCTTTCCTTTCCTTCTCTCCTTTTTTTGTGTTTTATTTTGTTGTGATCAGACCAAGGACCTCTCACCTGCTAAGTGCATACTCTGCCTAAGAGCCCCACCCTATCTTAAACTTTCCTTCATAGTCTTTTACAGTTTGGTTGCTTTTATGCATTTATACCATTTGCTTTGATTTTTTGAGGCAGGGTCTCATGTATGCCAGGCTGGTGTTATATTTGCTTTGTAGTCTAAATGACCTTGAACTCTTGATCCCCTTGCCTCCACCTGCATGTTGGGATTACAAGTATGTATCACCATGCCTAGTTTATGTGGTGCTGGGGATCAAACCCAGAGCTTTGTGCCTGTGACACAAGCACTCTACTACTGAGAGTTAGTTATATCCCAAACCTCTGGCTGTCCTGGAACTCACTTATATAGATAGACCTTGGACTCACACAGATCTGCCTACCTCTGCCTCCTAAGTGATGGGATTGGAAGTGTGCACTACAATGCTCAGCTAACTCTTGATTTTTGTAGGCTACTTTTGTAAAACAGCTACAAATTAAACATTTCTAATAGTTTTCTGTGCTTTTGCTTATTTAGTTAATTAGTTTCTTACAAATAATTTTAACTCTTCCTTTTCTTCATTTTATTAGAAATATTTATCTGGAACTTGATATTTATTTTATCTTAATGTATTTGGGGATATCTGTTGAGGTGCTCAACATTATAATTCATATGCAAATATTCTTTTCATTAGGTAAGGATGCTATTCCTTTAATGATCCTATATGCTGATATTTCATTTAGGACTACTGGAGTTGGAACTGGTATATAGCTCTACTTTCTCTTTCCACCCAGTGTTTTGGAAGTAACACTGTTTACATCATCTTTGATTTTGTTTTATTTGGTATTTGTTTAGGTTAAATTTAACGCAGTAAGGAGATTTCACACACATACACACCCACACTCAGAGATACATACGTACACTTTTGATAGGAAGGTCTTGAAAGCAGTGGTCAAGTTAGCTTGTTGTAAGGGAACTGGTCCCCTGCTTTACTGGCTATAAAGCTGTCTAGTATCAAAGTGGAACAAAGTACAACTGTTACAGGTGTCACTAATAAAGCAGTGACATTGGTGCCATTGCTCCCCTCTCAGTTCTATTCAACTTCTTTTTCTAATCTAAGGGAGTGGTATAGTATTCTTAGCATCCAACACAAGTGGGATCAAGGATAAGAGATTGTACCCTAACAGAAATTATGTGACAAAATACTGTCTAGCTTTGAGATAAAGTTAGTCTTTGAAGTCCAGTGCTCCTTTACTTGAGCATGCTCTCTTTAGGAGCATATGGCAGCAAGTAAGTTAGATTATGTGCATGCTTTTAGATAGAAGAGTAGCAAATTCAGCATTTTTTATTCTATGTATTATATCTCAAGTTTCTGCCTATACCACCAAGAGATGTCAGAGAACAGGTTTATAATTTTATACTCTAGGCAACAGTCCCGAAATACCCAGAGGAAAAGACTTCACAAGTCTTTCCTCAGCAGAGTGGAAGAAGAGGATCGTCTTATGCTTAAGCAATAAATACTAAATTTATTATTATTTTTTAAAAAATGGTGTTTTTCCAAATTAATGTCACAGTGAGAACTTAAAAGTTTTACACACATTATTTGCAGCCTTATATATAGCCAGAGTTAATGAGGTAACATGAACACGCTGGTGTTTATTTCAATAATCCTAATATGTCCAACATACACTCTCTTCTCTTATTGTGCATGTTTTATGCTCAGACTTTTTAGTTAATATAGCACAGCAATTTCACATTATTATAAAATACTCTGAGCAATGAATACTAAATACCTTTTTTCTGAAGTCATCAGTATCCCAAATCCATGAACTATTTTGTTGATAAAATTTTAATTTGGAATTACCATATTAGGAATTAAAAAGTATATTTAAAGAAAATGGAAGTTTGAATTAGAGGTGTTTGACAGCTCTATTTCTGAAAGAAAGTAACTGTGGTTTGTACTGACAGGTTTTGTAAGGCACATATTTTTGCTGTAGTTGATTTAGGTGGTGTTGCAATGTTGCTGAAAAGATTTGGGAATAGAGGTGCAGGGCTGGTTTCCCTGAGCTGATATGAGCAAGTTCTAGCACATCATGCGGTATCAGCAAGAAGGGTGGTAGTTACAAGTAGCTAGAAGAAAACATTCTCTGGGTTCCTTAGACAATAATATAGAGAGAAGGCCAGTAGAGTGACTCAGTGAGTACAAGTGCTAGCTGCCAAGCTTGGGAATCTGAGTTCTATCCCCAGGAGCCCCATAGATAGATAGATAAATGGATGGATGGATGGATGGATAGATAGATAGATAGATGAATAAACAAACACAAATAAATAAAACCCCAAACAGACTGACTCCATGTTAGGCAATGCCACAGTTCAGCACCATCAGCCAGTGTTCTTCTCTTTCTGTTTTGCTGTTCTCAATGTATTAATGTTGATCTCATTCCAGATACATTATGATTGCAAGAAGGCTTTGGTAAATACACTACATAAACATGACAACTTCCAGAGGCAGGAAAAGTTCCCATCTTGCTTTCTGTAGAGAAACCTGTTCGGGAGATCCTGGCTGTTAAAAGCTTTTTCTAAGGCAGTCTGTGAGAGCAGCAGATGTAAGTCACAACTAATTTTATAAGGCTAGTGACTCCCTGACACAAAAATTCTGAAACAAAATACCAGCAAACTGAATCCAGGGGCTGAAAAGGTGACTGAGCAGTTATTAAGCACCAGTTGCTCTTCTGGAGAAATTGGGTTTGATTCTTAGCACTGACATTGTGGCTAACAATTGTCTATAACTTCAGTTTCAGGGGATCTGACACAGTCTTCTGGAATCTATGAGCACCAGGCATACATATGGTTACACAGACATGCATGCAGGCAAAACACCCATACACATGAAAGCAAATTAGTTGATTAAAACTGAATCCAGCAATATAGAATTTTAAACCATGACAAAGCAGAATTTATCCCAGGAATGTAAGGTTACTTAACATTCAAAAAAACCAACCAATGTAATGCACCATGTCAGTAAACAAGAAACTTAAGCCACGTGGTCATTTCACTGTCTGCAGAAGAAGCATTTAGCACAATTCAGCTTTCTTGAGAAAAATAAACAGGCGCCTTAATTACTTTCGTATTGCTGTGATAAAACACCATGACCAAGACAACTTACAGAATAGTTTATTTGGAGCTTACAGTTTCAGGGGGTTAGAGTTCATGACCATGATAGTGGGGAGCATGGTAGCAGGCAGGCAGTTACAGTGCTAGATCAGTAGCTACAAGGTCACATCTGATCCATCAGCACAAAGTAGAGACAGACAGGCAGATACTGGTAATGTCGTGGGCTTTGAGCCTTCCCCCAGTGACACACTTCCTCCAACAGGCCCCACCTCCTCATCCTTCTCTTCGGACCAAATATTCAAATATATGAGCTTGTAAGGACCATTCTCATCCAAACCACCACACTAGAAAACTAGAAATAGGAAAGAACTTGCTCAATCTGACAGATAACAAGCCAACCAACCACCACCTGACTCCTGTTGAATTTAATGATGGAAGACTGGATGTTTTCCTTGTTAGATCAGGAATAGGATAAAGAAGTGTGCTTGTGCTGATTCTGTTCAGTCATGTATTAGAGATTCTGCCAAGGTAAATTAGACAAATTAAAAATGAACATAGATTCCTATATACTGCAAAGGAAGTAGAACTTGCCACAACTAAATGAGCATCTGTGTCAAAAATAGGAAGGAAACTTCTGAAGAGTTATTAGAACTAATGATAGAGTTCAGCAAAGTCACAGTGTGCAAGATTAGCACACAAAATCAACTGTAAGTTGAAACCAACACTTGCAACCAACAACCTGAACGTGAAACCCAAAAGGGAAACCTGGAATATGTAGTGAGTTCTGGACCAGCCTTTACCATGTAATGAGGAAAATGAAAGCAGACACAGGAGACACAGAACGATTTCTAATGTTTACAGATGGAAAGATGTTATTGTTAATGTGTCAGCAGGGCCCTCTCCAACTTCTGTAAAGATTCCATGTTACTCTTTCATAATTCTAGCTTATGTCACTATAGAAATTGACCAGCGGAAACTTAGAAGATAAATGGAAATGTTAGAGCCCACAAATAGGAACAAACAAAAAACAAAACCCTCATATTAAGAAAAAAAGGAAAGGTCAGTGTAGAACTAATATTTCCTCACTTTAGAATTTACTGGAATCAGAACATAACTTCTGTAGGCTTAGTCATAGACACAGATTGAGGAGATAGAGTTGAAAATCCAGAAATAAACTGGTGTCTAGAGCCAGATAGTTTTTAACAAGGGTACCAAGACCTTTCAGAGAGAAAAAGAATGCCCATTGAATAGATTATAAACCAACTGGATAGTCATGTGTAATATCTGAATATCCTTCTGGAAGAAAGCCAATTCAAACCTGAAGCTCTCTTAATAACACATGCATAAGACATTCAGGACATATGTAAAGGCGCCAGGAGACAGCCTGTTTTATTTTTGTATAGGTACATTAATCTGGCACAGTGTTAGTATTCTGGTAGATATTTTCAGAGTTAAAAATTTTTAAATGTTTAAATAAACACATTTAAAAGACATAATTTACATGCAGCTAGGATATCCTTTTAAGCTGTACAACTAAGTAGTTGTTAGTAAATTTACAAAGTAGTACATTTTTCACTGATGTCTAGTCTAGAGTATTTTAATAACTTCAAAAAATCACAACTTACTGTTTTGTTTTGTTTTTTTTAAGTGATGGGACTGAAAAGGTGACTCAGTAGTTAAATACTTGCTGGCCTTGCAGAGGACCCTGAGTTCAGTTCCCAGCACAACACTGGAGAGCACTGGGCAGCTCACAGCATCCTGTATGTAACTCTAGCCCCAGGAGATCTCTAACACCTTATTCTGGCCCTGTCATGTATATGTGCATATACTCATATAGACATAGACTCATATACATAAATAAAAGCAAAAAAGACTTTTATTCTAAAATTACTTTTACTTTTTTGTTGTATCTTTTTTTATTATTCTTTAATCCTTTTTTATAGTCCAGTCTTCATCACCCTCAAAAAAGACTTAAGTGAGAAGACTAAAAAGCAAAGTCATGCCCAATAGCAGCCATCGCTGCTCCTCCTTCCTCTACTCTTGATAATAAGTAATCTATTTTTTTATGTATTTGTGCACTGAAGGCATCTACTTTTTACTACAACTTTACAGTAGTATATATTGCCTCAGAATTAAATTGCTACTTAGGAAGTGGTTTGAACATTTGTTTTATAGTATTAACTGTAGATGATATTAAGCTTTGCATATTTTCTTCAGTGTGTATATACACACACACATTCATGCTTTTACTGAAGACATAACATGCCCTGATTACAGCTGGAACTGAGTTACAATTCCCCTCCCTGCTGTGCTAGACAGTACTGCTGAGGAGAAGTGCCATCAACTGTCTTACTCTAAACCTGTGTTCTATAATAGCAGTAACAGACAAGAGCTGCTCACTTGCACTAATGTGGGGAAAAATTACAGGCCGCAGAGGTAGGGTCCGGGGAGGCTTCCATGCTGCGGCTGGTCCCACATGCAGGAGGAACGTCTATGGTTCCAGCAGCCTGGAGGCTTTGGCAGCAGAGGCAGGCCCCAATGACACGAGGAAGTCCTTGGTTCCAAAAGGTTTATTGTCATGGCGGATGGTGGATGGATTTGGATGTACTCCCCCTAAAACTCAGACCAGTCCCGAGTTAAATAGGAAGGGAGAAAGGGGGAGTATTGGGGGAGGATCTGGGGAGGCATGCTTAATTTGCTCTGCCCTCTGGCCTTCATTAGTATGTAAATCCCTAGGGTCTGAGGCCTATAGTCTGGCCTGTGTGACTGAACAATGTAATTCTATGGAGACTTGACTGTTTTTTCAGACCCTGGATTCTAGGGGTATGCCGAACTCCTGCCGGTTCTCATGCAGAGTCTGGGGGTTCTAGGCAACTGCCCAGCCATGACCCAGAATACCCTTACACAGTCCCACACACTAATGACTAATCTGTTATGACAGGTGAAGTGTGGATAACTACTCTCTGACTGAAATCCGGGCCTGCTCTACAGGAGGGAATGCATGTCTGGTACTAAACCTAGTCAGAAGCCCATGACTGAGGCCCTGATAGGGAAGCTACAGCTGTCTTGCTAACTGGATGTACCTGTCAAATGCTCTCTCAAGCCATCATACTTAACCTTGTAGGTTAGTGTTGCTGTACAAGTTGGTCAGAGGAGCTGTGTGTGTGTGTGTGTGTGTGTGTGTGTGTGTGTGTGTGTGTGTGTGTGTTGGACAGTGATTAGTGACAGATTCATAATCTCAAATGTTGAGAATAAATGATTTGACTGTCGAGCTGTAAATTTGACAACTGTATCATCTCCTTCAAGGTTTGAATGCCTGGTAACAAATCACATCACAGCAGAGTGAGCAGAAAGGAAGAGTCAGAATGGGTGGAGTGTTGTGGGCCATTGTCTTCTGGTGTGATATGTCCATGACACTCTTGAACTTTGAGCAGCTGTAATAACCTACATAAACCTGCCTGAGATTGGGCCTGTCACCCTCCTGTCATGGAAGGAGGAGAAATTCATAAGGGCCCACCCTTTGTTGGGGATTTAAGGCAGTTTATGGTTCCTGGGGGAGGTAGACATCTTTAGTGGTATAGCCATTGGCAAGGTGCCATGCTTCTGCAAATTCCCTTTCATCCATGCTTGCGTAAGCAACCCTGATGAAACTCATCGGGATGCATGTCCACACACTCAGAAAAGTGGGAGTTGGGAAGAAACAATCGGTGAAGATGAATATAATCACATTATGTACGTGTGCACAAGCATGTCATGGAACATACTATTATAGATAATTAATATATGCTAAAAATAAAACCCTGGTGGCTGGGGTTCAAACTGAAGTCCTCTATTCAGTGCATAAATCAGCATGTTCATTTTTGGACCAGTACCATGCTGGGTTTATTCTGTGGTTCTATAGTGTACCTTGAAGTCAGATGATGTCTCCATCATTATTCTGTTTGCTCAGGATTGCTTCAGGTCTTTGGAGTGTTTTGTTTTTTCATAGGAATTTTATGATATTTTTTTCTTGTATTTCTGTGAAGAATGGCAATAAATTTTCCATTGAAATTACATAAACCCTGGATTTCTTTTGGTAGTGTTTTGGGAAACATAGAAAACAATTGGCAGTTCCCGCACTATGTCCAGCACCAGCAGGCCACATGGCACCAGAGCTCCAAAGTCTCTCCATCCAACTCACTAAGTTCCCCCTGGCAGGTGCTTCAAAACCCCCACGGCCTTTGTGATACACATGAGGCAAACCCCTGCTTTCTCTTGAACTCAGTCGAGTCACCAAGAGAAGAAAAACACCACACAAACTTAGTTCAGAAACAAGGGTAACTCAGCCTATGGATGCAACTACTAGAGTGCTAATCTTGTAAGTCATATAAATCTAATTCCTCCGATGGCGAATCCTAGCAAATTCACCATAAACCTGGACACTCGAGTAGCCATATCTTCCCCTATCACTATCTGGTCCAAACCACCTCTAACCTCTCTCTCCTGCTCCTTCTCTTCCTCCGTCCAACCAGGAAGTCCTGCCTCCTCCCTCACTCAATGATTGGCTCCTTTATTCATTAGGGGATTGGTTCACAAGAAGTCACCTAAGTATGTGACTCACTCCTTGTCCACAGCCCCTCCCAGGAGAACAGAGTTAGCATTAGAATACAAACAGCCCCAGGCCCATCCACAACATGGTAGCATGGCCATTTTTCACAATATTAATTCTTGCAATCTATCAGCATAAGAGATCTTCCTTCTCATCTAGCATCTTCCTCAGCTTCTTCCTCTAGTATGAGAGTTTTCATTGTAAAGGTTTTTTGTGGGATGGTGAAAAGGATGGCTTGGTTTCAGGTAGAGCACTGGCTAGAGATGGCCGGAGACCCTGCAAGGGACGGAATACATTTCCCCACACTCCCAGACTCCAGGCTCCTGACACTCGGTCTAAGACCTCCATTAATCTGGACCTTTCAGTCACATAGGGCAACGCCCCTACCAGCCCCTCCACAGGTAGAGGGAGTGACTACAGGCCTCAGCCTCAAGAGATTTCCATATTAATGAGATACCTGAAGGCCGGGGGCATAGTCAATTAAGCATTCCTTATTAGACCCTCCTCCCTCCCTATTTAACTCAGGTCTGCCCTGAGTTGGGGGTGGGGGGTGTAGCCAGATTCATCTACTTTCCACTGTGACAGTAAACCCTTTAAAACCATGGACTTCCTTGTGTCTTGGGATCCTGCCATGTGGAACCATGGAGAAGGCCTTTAACTAATGAGCTGTTCCTGCTGTTGCCACCTAATCTCTTTCTCTATGTTCCCACCATGGAGGCCGCCAACTCAACCAAGCTAGCTATCCAGACAAGCGACCCAGCCAAGCAAGTGCCTTAACCAAGATTCTCAACCCACGGGGTGCTGTCGGGGCTTCCCTCCCCCTCGTTCCTCTCAGCTGCGGGCCAGTCCAGCCCATACGCCCCCAGTCTCTGTTCTCTCGTGGCTCTCAGTGGTATCTGGGGTCCCAAAGACGGAGACCTGGTCAGCCATTCTGGTCAGCCATTGGCCTGAAGACCCTTTCCCAGAAGCCCTGCCCCGCAGGACCTCAGACTGAGTGAGATCTCCCAGCACCCAGGCAGAGCCCCGTACCATCCACCCAACTCCTCGTGGAGTGAACTCAGTCAAAATCCTGCACTTCTGCTTCCTGGAGCCGCAGGAACCACAACAGCCCAACAGGACCCATGCAAGCCCACACGCAGCGCTAACCGACCCACAGTCTTCCACTTTCTTAGGTTTATTTCAAGGTGAAATAGGTTAAGGCAATTTTGAATGAGACTGTTCTGGTTTCTTATATGTTTTGTTATTGGTAAGTTAAGAGAGCTACTATGTTGATTTTATATCCTGCCACTTGCTAAAATGTCTATCAGATCAGACCTAACAGTTTTCTGGTGGAGCTTTTAGGGTCTTTTGTGTTTAGAATCAGATCATCTGCAAATTCCTCTCCTATTGATAACCCGTTGAGTTCCTTACAGTACCATGTCAGGTATGTGTGGAAGAAGTATGCCCCATGCTCATTACTTAACTTTATGTTAGTGGAAGTGCTGTGCAGTTTCCCCAATAGAATGATTTGGGCTATAGCTTTGTCCCATATGATCTTTATTATGTAGAGGTATGTTCCTCCTATTCCCCTTTTATCAGGCTTTTTGTAGTGAAGGATGTTGGATTTTATCACAGTCTGTTTTTACACTGTAAGACCATTTGTGTGGTTTACTACATTTATTGATTTGCATATATTTAATTACCCCTGAACTGAGTGATCTTTCCATGTGTTCTTGAACTAAATTTTTGAGTATATTATTTAAAATGTTTACTATGTTCAGCAGGGAAGATTGGTTTTATGATTTTCTATTTTCTTTTTCTGTCTTTATCTGGTTTTAGTATTAGTAATACTGGCTTATTTAAAGGAATGTTGAAGAATTCCTTCCTTTTCTATTTCATGGAATAATCTTGGACCACTGATGTCAATCCTTTAATGCTCTAGGAGAATTCACTATCATCCGTCTTAGCCTAGACTTTTCTTAGTTGGAAAATATGTCATTATTTCAGTCTTGTAGATCTGTATACACTGTTTGTCTCAGTTAATTCTCATAGGCCATATGTGTCTAGAAATGTATCTGTTTTTATAGATTTTAGATATGTCTTAATTTTCTGAGTTACATTAGTATTTATTGTGATGTCTCCATTTTTACTTCTAATTTTATTAATTTGGTCATTCCCATAATTTTTTTTTTTTTGTAAATTAGCTAAGAATTTGTTGATCTTGAAAGAGCAACTTTCTTTCACTGATTCTTAGTGGATTTTTAGCTTCACTTTTGGAGGGTCTCTGCAAACCCCAGAGCTGGCGGAGTATCGATCCGTATGAGGCAAAAAGGAAATTCAGTTCAATAATAGGTATTGGTTCAAACTTCTAGAGTCTGACCCTGGGCAGTCTGTTTTAGGCATATGTAAATAAGGCATATGTAAATAAGGCAAAATTTGGAAAAAGTTACCGGGTGATAATTGCTCAATTCTGTCTAACAAAGCTTAAGGCATGGCTACATCAAAACTCTTTGTAAAATACATGTGACATCTTCCATAAAAATGGGTTCTATAAATCAACTACACGTGACATCTTAAGGGTTTAGGGGAAGATCTAATGTGGTTTGGGTAATACAAGCAAAGGTCACCAGACTATTAGCTACGTCTGCTTCTGTGTGTAAAGTACATGAGACATCTCCTGGAAGGATGGTAAGATTGACTGAGGAACAGTGTTCAAGATAAGGGCCTGGAGAGAATGACCGAGATAAATGCAAGAGCTGGGGGCCAGATGTGGCCTGGCTGTACAGATAGTGCAGAAGTCACTATATCTATGGCCAGCCTTCCGGATGGAAAACAGGTTGTACATCTATTCCTTTGAAAAGATAACCATGTGTGCTTAATTAACATTTGTGTTTTCCCGTGCTTGTCTGTGAGCACGAGGACCCATGTCCTTCATGCCATTTTATCACTCTGTCCCCAGCTCAGGTATTACCATCTGCTCACTTTGGATTGGCTTGTTCTTGTTTTCCAACTCCCTAAGGTGCATCATGAACTCATTCTGGTATGTTTAATGCAGGTACTTAGGCCCTTCCACTTCTGGACTGTTTTCATCATGTACACAGACTTTGCTATATTGTGTTTTTGTTTTCATTCAACTCTGGGCATTCATAAGTTTCTTTATATTTCCTCAGGAAGACATTGACTATCAACAGTGCTTGTTCAGTCCCATGAGTCTCTATGTTCCACAGCTTCTCTTGAGATTTAATTGTTCTCCTATGGCCAGACAGAATTATTTTAATATTCATATACTTATTTGGACTTGCTTTGTGTCCAGTATATGATCTGCTTTCGAAAGTGATCCATGGGCTGCTGAGAAGAAAGTGTGTTCTGAGGAATTCAAATGGAATGTTCTACATGTACTTGTCAGTCAGTTTGCTCTAAGATGTCTCTTAACCCACATGTTTGTTTATTGAGGTGAACTCTTTATATATGTATTATTCATCTGTGTGTGTGTGTGTGTGTGTGTGTACTGAATATATAATGGTTTCTTTATTGTCCATAAAATACATATAACCTTTTAGTTTTATCAAACTACCTATTTCAGCTTTTTTAAATAAGCTTCTCTGGTTAAGTTGTGAAATAGTCTCATAGCCAAAAGTAATAGAATTTTACCTTTTTCAGATACATATGTTGGAACTTTTAAAATTGATACCCCTTTCAAGTCAGGGTACATATCTATTCGAAATTGAGAGTAAATTGGAAGAAAGATAGGCAGTAATAATGTTCAGGCTGTGTCCAGGAAGCTGTGAGTAATTATTTAGGGGCAGTAGGGTATTCAGGATAAAACGAGACAATAGGGTTACATTTGTGCCACGAGAGGAAAATTGGTGTCCTCTATCTTTTTTGTAATAAGAAAGCGAAGGCTGTATACTGAGGTGTTAGTCATGCAGTCTGATGAGAGGGCTTACTGTTTAGTTCTCCTTGGTGGGTTCTTTTTTTCTCTCTTCCCTGTACAGATTTGTCTCCATCAACTGATAGAATGCCTTTTTATTTAGAGATATTTCGTTGTGTTGAGTAGGACATACCTCTAGGTGCATGTCTCGTGTACATAAACAGAGATGCACACATACACTGTAGAAGGCAAGGACTGACCCCTAGATTCCAAAGGTTGTCCTCCCCTCCACACATGTTCTGTGGCATGCATGTATTCTCACACAAAAGTACAAACATAGATACATCAAACATACACTTAATGCATACATACATAAAAAAACTATTTTAAAGATGTTTTCTAAAAAGTGCTAAGAGGCTTCATGGCTAGGAAGCCTTGCATTGAAGTCACTGATCAGATGGCCCATAAATGATGCTTCTTGCTCCTGCTTTAAGAGTATATTTATTGTTTGCATAAATTTCAGACCTGAGAAAGAAAATTCCAAACTTTCAAGAACATAAAATAATATTTTATATATGTTCTATTGTATTAAACCTAAAACCAGTGTTTCCTGTCCTGCCATTGTAGGAACAGATTTCATGCTGTTAAGTGCATCCAGAGTGTTGCATGACCATCACAACTCTCTATTCCTTAAAACTTTGTCGTCATTCCAAACAGAAACTGTATGCCGTAAGCAGATCCTTAAATCCTCTCATCCACTAGAAAAGCTCCTCCCGTTCTCCCTCTTACCTCTAGGATGAATGGTTTCCGTACAGGTGAAAAACCACACCCACTGAGTGCTAGGCTTACAGTCTCACTGAGCTAATCCCCGAAATTTATTTTATTTTTTACTTATTCACTTTATATACTGCTCACTGCCCCCCCACCCACCCCCTCCCACAATTCTTCCCCTATCAACCCCACTCCCACCCCTTCTCCACTGAGTGGGTACTTGCCCCCTGGGTATCTCTCTACCCAGCTTATCAAGTCTCTGTGACAGTAGGTAGTGCTTCCTCTCCCACTGAGGCCAGACATGGCAGCCCTGCTAGGAGAACATATCCTGTGTACAGGCAGCAGCTTTTGGGATAGCTCCTGTGATGTTTTGTGTATGCTCGGCCCAGGGACTAGCACTATTAAAAGATGTGGCCCTGTTGGAGTAGGTGTGGCCTTGTTGGTGTAGGTGTGTCACTGTGGGTGTGGGCTTTAAGACTTCATCCTAACTGCCTAGAAGCCAATAGTCTCATAGCAGCCTTCAGATGAAGATATAGAACTCTCAGCATCTCCTACACCAAGCCTGCCTGGATGCTTCCACCTTCATGATAATGGACTGAACCTCTGAACCTGTAAGCCAGCCCCAATTAAATATTGTCCTTTATAAGACTTGCCTTGGTCATGGTGTCTGTTCACAGCAGTAAAACCCTAACTAAGACACCCCTCTCCAGTTGTTTGTAACCCACATGAAGACCAAGCTGCACATCTGTTACATATGTGGGAGGAGACCTAGATTCAGCCCATGTATGTTTTTTGGTTGGTGGGTCAGACTCTGAGAGCCCCAAAGGTCCAGGTTAATTGACTCTGTTGGTCTTTCTGTGGAGTTCCTATCCCCTTCTGGGCCCACAGTCCTTGCTCCTATTCTTCCATCAACATCCCCAGGCTCCATCTACTGTTTGGCTGTGGGTGTCTGCATCCATCTGTCTGAGTCAGCTGCTGGGTGAAGCCTCTCAGAGGACAATATGCTCCTGTCTGCAATGCGGAGAGTATTATTAATACTGTCAGGGATTGATGCTTACCTATGGGATCGGTCTCAAGTTGGGCTGGTTATTGGTTGACCATTCCCTCAGACTCTGCCCTAGTGAGTGCATTTCTTGTAGACAGGATATATTTTGGGTTGAAACTTTGGTGGGTGAGTTGGTGTCTCTACCCTTCCACTGCAGTTCCTGCCTGGATACAGGAGGTGGCCTCTTCAGGTTCCATATCCTCAATGTAGTGAGTTACAGCTAAAATCGCCCCAATTGATTCTTGGGCACCTCTCTTCTCCCAGGTCTCTGTTACTGTAAGAGTAAAAATTAAAAACAACTTGGCAAAGACCGCTGGATGGCTTGCTGAGCTTGCTGAGAATAGCCATAATAAAAATATCAAGCCCCTCTAGGGACAAGGTGATCAAAAATATAGAAACAACCAAAGACATATCTTGACCAGTCTAAACATGCCCAAGTGAGTAATGGGCCACCTGGTGTTTATCCTAGAAGGTCTGAGGCTTCATGGTCAAAAATAGTGGGCCATCCAGCCTGTCAAAATAATTGCTTACGCAAAGTGCTGATGTTTGAAATATCCAATCATATGTAACCGTGCCAGAATTTCCCGCTTTTCCCTTCCCCCTTGTGCCTCCCCCTATAAAAGTTCTAAACTTCCTGGGGTCTTCATCGAAATTCTTTCCTCTGCGTGGGATGAGTTTTGATCCGAGGCTCCTCGTTAGTAAACTGCCTTTTGCCATTTGCATCAAGTCAGTCTCTCATGTCTCCTTGGGTGTGCGCTGATCGGAACTTGAGTTGGGGGTCCTCTTCGTGGGTCCTTACATTACATCCTGGAGTTGCTCCCCACCTCCTCACCCCTGTCAGTTGCAGATTTCCATTCATAGTCATGGCCATTTAGCTATCTCTTCTACCCTTCCCCACACCTGAGCCTGACATTCCCCCTATTCCCCTCCACATCCCCCCTTCCTCCCAGTTCCATCCCTCTATCTGCCTCTTATCACAATCCTATTGATAAGTAGGACCTCGTGAAACTATAAAGCTTTTGTAAGGCAAAGAACACTGTCAATAGGACAAAACGGCAGCCTACAGATTGGGAAAGGATTTTCACCAACCCTCCATCTGACAGAGGGCTAATATCCAAAATTTAAAAAGAACTCAGGAAGTTAGACACCAACAACCCAAATAACCCAATTAAAAATGGGGTACTGAGCTAAACAGAATTTTCAATAAAGGAATTTCAAATGGCTGAGTAGCACTTAAAGAAAGCACTTAAAGTTCCGAGTCCTTAGTCATCAGGGAAATGCAAATCCAAACAACTGAGGTTCCATCTTAACATTCATTGGAATGGCTAAGATCAAAAACTCAAGAGATGGCACATAGCACATGGTGGTGTGGATGTGGAGAAAGGGAAACACTTCTCCAGATTGCTGGTGGGATTGAAAACTTGTACAACCACTTTGGAAATCAATTTGGTGGCTTCTCAGAATACTGGGAATAGTTCTACCTCAAGACCCAGCTGTACCACTCATGGACATATACCCAAAATATGCTCCAACATCTCACAAAATCACTTGCTCAACTATGTTTATACCAGCCTTATTCATAATAGCCAGAAACTGGAAACAACTTAGATGCCCTCAACTGAAGAATGGATAAAGAAAATGTGGAACATCTATACAGTGGAATATTATTGAGCTTTGAAAAATAGGCATCATGAATTTTGCAGGCAAATGGGTAGAACTTGAAAATACCATCCTGAGTGAGGTAACCCCATCCCAAAAGGACATGTAGGGTATGTACTCACTTGTAAGTAGATATTAGCCATAAAACACAGGTACCATGCTACACTCCACAGACCCAAAGAAGCTAAACAAGAAGGAAGGCACAAGCAAGGATGCTTGAGTCTTGCTTAGAAGAATTTTTTAGTGAGAAAGTTTTGTTGCTATTAGATAACACAGATTGTCTTAGTTACTGTTCTATTGCTGTGCAGAGAAACCATGACCAAGGCAACTTTTTTTTTCTTTTTTATCTTTTTAATTGTATTGTTTGTTCTCTGTGTGGATTTTTTGCCTGTGTGCATGTCTGTGTACCTTTGCCTGCCTGGTGCCTCTGGAGGCCACAAGAGGGTATTGGATCCTATCCATAGAAGTTTGTAAGCCACAATGTGGGTGCTGGGAATTGAACCCAGGTCCTCTGAAAGAGCAGCCCTTAACCGCTGTCTTAATCACTGAGACATCTCTCCAAAGCAGCCCTTATAAGACAAGGAATTTAATTGGGGCTGGCCTATAGTTCAGAGGTTTAGCCCATTATTGTCATGGGGGGAGCATGGCTATATGCAGGCAGACATAGTGCTTGAGAAGTAGCTGAGAGTTCTACATATGGATCTACAGGCAGCAGGAAGAGAGAGACACTGGGTCTAGTTTGAGCTTCTGAAACCTTAAAACCCCTAGTGACACACTTCCTCTAACAAGGCCACACCCACCCTAGCAAGACCACACCCCCTAATCCTTCTTCAGTTGTGCCATTCCCTATGACTAAGCATTCAAATATATGAGCCTATGGGGGGTATTGTTTTTCAAACTACCACATGATTTAACTTTTACATTTGTTTACCGACTATTAATTATAAGTGCCTTTTAAAAACATGAAGCACAATGTACTTCAATGCAAATCACATTATTTTTGCCTTCTAAATTCTTTGTCTATTTCAAATTAAACTATTATAATCATATACTTCCTGTTCTAATGTAAACATATGATGTTGAGAAAATAATTCTTGATTTGAATGTTTTTTCATTAATTGTTTTAGTTAGTCTTCTTTAATTTCATTTACTGATTGTCTTAATGGCCTTTGAAATCAATTTTTCTAAAGTGTACTGATTTGGTTTTGTGTGTTTGTTTGCCAGTTTTCATGATTTTGTGCCATTTTCCCTACATTTCAAAGTTCATGTGATTTAATTGTGGCTCTCTAAATGAGTGTGGAGTGTGGTGACTACTGTTTAGTGTCTTCCATTAGTACTAGTTACTGGAGTTGATCTATAGTGACTAGTGTTCACTGTCCTCTATCAGTACTAGTTACCAGGTTGCTCTGAACATTAGCCAGATCCTGGACTGTGTTGGGTTTTGTTGTTGTTGTTGTTGTTGTTGTTGTTGTTGTTCTTTTTCATTGACCCAAGAGATTTGGAAAGCATAAGATACTGGTTTACACTATGCTTTTACCTGAGGAAAAGCCAGTGGATGTGTTCTTCTTGCATTCATGGATTCATGGAGTCATTTTACATGTCTCTGCAGCTTCCAGCATTTTACAGTTGTCATCCGTAAGAGCCAGTTCTTTGAACTTCTTCCATATTGGGATATTTCCAGAGTTTTTGTTAAATAGATACATTCATCTTCCTAGTAAATAACAAAAATGATAAGGACACAGATTTGTCACAGAGATTTGTCGTAGTTGGGCATTATGCAAATCAGTGCCTATGTCAGAACTGAAGAATTTTTAATATTAGCTGGTATACTTTGCTTTCATCTCCTGAAAGGGAAATGAAGAGTATTGGAACCAAATTTTTGTCTGTGCTGGATCTAAAGTAGGGTGCAGGTGTCAATTTGCTGATTGGGCGTTGTGTTCGGTTTTAATTGTTTTTAGGGACAGGGTCTCGTATATTCCAGGCTGTTGTGTAATCCATTGTGGAGCTGAGAATGACCTTAAATTCCTTGTCTTGATCCCTCTGCTTCCAGCTCCAGAGAGCTAGGATTATAGGCTACCTTGCCTGGTTTATTTAGTGCTAACAATCCAACCAGCTCATGTTTGGTGAGCATTTAGTTAACTGTGCCACATCCCTAGTCTTCAGTTTGATATTTGTTGAACCTTCTTGTCACTTGCTATGATGGCTATTCTTGGTTGTCAACTATATCTGGAATGAATTACAATCCAGAAATGGAGGACACACGTGTGATCTAGATCTTGAGGCGTAGTGGCTGTGCTTATAAAGATCTTGTGAAAAGGAATTAAAGCTGAGGTCCAAGCATGGTGGTATATATCTTTAATCTCAGCACTCAAGAGACAGAGGCATGCAGAGGTCTGAGTTCAAAGTCACTAAAGCAAGCCAACAAGCAGCATCCTCCACAGTCTCTGCATCAGCTCCTGCTTCCAAGTTCCTGCTCTGCTTGATTTCCTGTCCTAACCTCCAATGATGGTTTGTGATCTGGAAGTATAAGCCAAATAAATCCTTTCCTCCCCAACTTGCTTTTTGGTTGTGGTGTCTTGTCATAGCAGTAGAAACACTTGCCTTGTGGATTGGTTTCTTTTCTGGCCTTAATACTACTGAGGTATGAGAGGACCAGGAGTACTATCTACAAATATATCTATGAGAGAAGATGGGTGATAGAGCCAAGGGGTTGCTGTCTAGTTTGAATAATTACCATTTGTAAGTTTTGGACTGCTTTTTTCCTCAGCCTCTTCTGTTTGTGAGGGTAAAGGTTTTGATTTAGATATCTTTATTTTGATAATCCTAGTCTCCACGCAGCTCTGGTTAGTGTAGGGTTACTCCTAAATCTCTCTTTCCAAGCCAGCTCTTCCCAGGCCTTTGGACTTACGAAACCAGCACAGGAAGGATGGATGTTTCCACTTAAGTGTCCTCAGATACACAAGCAAATCAGCCTCTTACTGTCCCACCTATCTGCCCTTAGGGCATCAACTCATTCTTACAGACCACTTTGCAGACCGAAGTCTTCTTCCCATATAGTAGAACCTATTGTTTTTCACAAATTGAACTTGTTCATGACTCTGTCATTGCATACAATTCAGATTTCTTAATGTGATTGACAGTAGAGTTTTACTACTTTTGTAGACTCAGTCACTTCACCACTTCAAGTTTAGCTTTACACAGTAGTTGTGTACCTGTGGACACAATGAGCACACAGTTCTGAAGATGTTGACAAGTGTGTTCACCCACACAACCAACCTCTTAGTCAAGATAGACTATTCCTCTGTAGTTGTCCCCTCTAACCAACGACCTCTGATGAGGTTTGTGTCGTTGCTGTTCAGTTGTGATTTCTGGAATCTGGTTTAATGTTTCCTGCTGTTCTAACTGGCTTGTTATGATGCTTTTGAGACTACTTCTGCAGATAAACATGCTCATTTTCATCAGCTATTGGATTACAGTGTGCCAAACAGTGTAGCTCTGAGTGCCGAGTGGCCTGAACTGGCTGCTGAAGCCCCCACATTACTACTGTTGTTCTGTAGAAACTTACTTAGCCTTTTATTTTTTTGCTTTGTAACTTTTTTCTTTTAATTAGAAGTTTGTAATTGCCTTTGTTTGTTTGTTCATTGTATGTATTTGGGCTCTATTACTCATTTTTCTGCTCTCCTCCATTGTATTACTGAGGGACATGCCTTTGCTGTATAACATAATATATTTGTTCATTGGTTGATGGGTGGCCAAGTTGTCACCAGTCTTGAATGTGATGAATGAAACAGTTATGAACATTTGTGTTCAAGCCATCTCTTGCCAACACAAGATATTGTGGATCCTTTTCTTTTTATTTTAACCATTTGTGGATATATTATTAGTAGTAATCGCATCTTGTGGTTTCAGGTAGCATTTTTCTGATTATTAAATATACTGAGCCTATCCCACCTTCTTTTTATTGTCCTTTTTATCTGAAAAACTGACAGTGTCACATTATCCTGGTGTCTTCAGTGTACAAAATCTTGGGCTATATATCACATCTGTCATACTGACATTACATTGTCATACTGACATTACATGTGTCATACTGATCACATCATCATTCTGACATCACATCTGTCATACTGACATCACATTGTCATACATCACATGTGTCATACTGACATCATATGTGTCATACTGGCATCACACTGTCATACTGACATCACATGTGTCATACTGACATCACACTGTCATACTGACATCACACTGTCATACT
>NW_021604564.1:4868483-4868742 GCF_004785775.1 Grammomys surdaster | reverse complement strand
TGTCACACTGACATCACACTGTCACACTGGCATCACACTGTCATATTGACATCACATGTGTCATACTGATATCGCATCTGTCACACTGACATCACACTGTCATGCTGACATCATATCTGTCATACTGGCATCACACTGTCACGCTGACATCACACTGTCACACTGACATCACATGTGTCATACTGACATCATACTGTCACACTGACATTACAGTGTCACACTGACATCACACTGTCACACTGACATCACACTGTCACAC
>NW_021604564.1:4858859-4868473 GCF_004785775.1 Grammomys surdaster | reverse complement strand
ACACTGTCACACTGACATCACACTGTCACACTGACATCACACTGTCATACTGACATCACATGTGTACCTTGCATCTGCTTGTGATAATGATACTCATTTTTGCACTCTCTGAGTCCTCAAGGCCCAACACAGTGAAGAGCTGACGGTCTCTTCCTCCTCAGCCCTCCTTCTTCCTCTTCTTCCTCTTCTTCCACTCTCCTTCACAATAAGATATTTGTGGTTTAAAGTGCCTCAGGTGCACTTTCAAACCTCTCCATGCCTTGTTTAGTTTGGAACATGCAGCAGCTACTGTCATATATACTTTACCACAGTGTTTTCTTCGTCACACTAAGGGTACAATGTTGCTTTATTCTTAATGTACAACTAGGGAGGTCTCATTGAAAGAAGTCTCTCATGGGGTGAGATGGTACCTGAGGCTTATTTTGATGACTGTAGTGCCTTGACTTGCATGATTAGCAAACTCTTGGTGTAACCTGGAATTTAAATATGCTAGGTATGTTTTGTTGTTGTTGTTTATTTTGTAGAAATTTAAAACCTCGATAATTGAACCAGTAGAGTGACTTCCTGTAATTTGACTTACTTGGAAAACTGAGGATTTGAGCCTAGGAATTCAAGGCCAGCTCCCTCTTTAAAAACAAGTAACAAGGCCTCTACACATACAATGAATAAGCACAAATAAATGTGATTATAAGCTACCGATTAAAGGAAAAATTACAAAACTGTGAAATAGAAAGGTAAGCTTCTTCAGGACAATGGTAGCAATGTATAAGTGTTTGTAATGTGGGAGCTTCACCAGTCAGTTAAGACCATTCAGTCATTCTCCTTATACAGTTTGACACATTGTAACCCAATATTCCATGGAAATGAGCATGTAATTCTTTTTCATATGAAAAGAATAAAAACATCCTGATTTCTCACAAGTAGCTAAGTCTTCAGTTCAGCAGAATATTGTCCTATATGTGCCTATAGGTTTGCTTATTGGACTCATGCGTATAATAACTTTAAAATCATGGAAAAGTCAAAAGTTGTCACCCAGCCGGGCAGTGGTGGTGCACGCCTTTGATCCCAGCACTTGGGAGGCAGAGGCAGGCGGATTTCTTAGTTCGAGGCCAGCCTGGTCTACAGAGTAAGTTCCAGGACAGCCAGGGCTACACAGAGAAACCCTGTCTCGAAAAACCAAAAAAAAAGAAGAAAGAGAAGAAGAAGGAGAACAACAACAACAACAACAACTTGTCACCCAAAACTGAACAGGATAAGAATAGTTTAAATCCCACAACTCTAGAGCATGGACACTGAAAGGGACCACACACAGAGCGTGCTGTGAGCCTCATGCTGTTAGCACGGTAAGCCAAGAGAATGCCAGATAGTAGTACACCTGAATTTCACTGAGGCTCTACAGTCTCTGATGGTGTCCATAAAAACAAAATGAGAGCAGTGTGTGGGTCTTGCACCGCCGTTAGGAAGAGTGCTTGCCAGGCGCTCCATGTCCATGTGGTACAGCCTTCTTGTCTTGTTCCATAGCTGTGCCCATCATTGGAAATCAGGGGAAAAAAAGCTGTATATTACTTATTTTAAATTTTTTGAATATTCATTTTCATTTTGACATAAAGTTGTTAATATATGTAGAACAACGGATTGTGACCATCAGAAAACACATATTCCTGCTTATCTTAAGAATTGAGATACTGCTCAGTAGCAAAATTATAGCTGTGAAGTAGCAATGAAAGTAAATGTATGCTTGGGGGTTCCTAAGACATGGGAAGTACATGTGGGGAGGGCACATGTGTCATGGAACATATGTGGAGGTTAGAGAACAATTCTGGAGCCTGTTCACCTCTTCCATCTTTATGTGGGTTATTGCAGTTGAACTCAGGGGTCGGGCTTGAATGGCAAGTACCTATACCTACTGCACTATCTCACCAGCCCACCAAATTTTTATTTTGTGAAATTCATGCCATTGACAAATGTTAACTTGTGGCTTTTAGTCAAAGAGGCAGAAAAAGCCCACTCCTATTTACTTGTTACCATTCTGGGCTGCAAAGTGGCGCTCTGATAGTGTCCACACTTGTCTATCATAAATTTAGTTGTAATTTTTTAAAGACGCTATACCACATTTATATAAAGAACTCTGTGATAAGCTATTTCTGTCTGCAGGGTTCCAAAATTATAGGCACTGATGTCAATGCAGATGATGTTAGCCTGATTTGGTCAAGAGAGGGACATGCAGAGTCTCTGTATGGGTAGCTAAAGCCTATTGCCAAGATAGCTGGGAGGCCTCAATGTGACAGAGAGCCCTTGGATAAATTCTGCCCTTGGATTACTCTTCTAGAAAACAGTGATCAAAGTCATACTTTGGTCTTTAGTGATCATCTCATAAAAGGATAAGGTCTTCTTGTAACTGAGTTTTTCAAATACTAATGATATAAACCCCAAAAGATTTTTTAAATAGTCACACTTTCTGTTTATAGTATAAGATTGTTTTTGAAGGTTTAGGTTTGTTTTAATGCCCTGATTTTTCTGCAGTTGTTAATCAATTTTTTGTTACACTGCTGCATTTCACTAAGGATTTGACGTGGCTAAGGAAAGTTACTGTGAAAGAATGTATCTGGCATTAGTGAAGCAGGGAACTAACTTGACAAGACTCTTCCTTTGGTCTTATTGGAAGTATTTTCTTTATGACAGGTAGCCTTACAGTTTACCAAGATATGTTAGCACTAAGTAATGTGTCTCAAAATAGTAGAAAGTTAGAAAGCCATTAGGTTTCTGGCATTGAGATAGTTTGGGATATTTTACAGATAACTCAGGTAATTGCCTGAAAATTGGGCAAAAATTTCAAATTGTAAAGATGTTATCAGCAATGAAGACTTTGTGATTTTAGTTTTAAATTTAATAGCTATTTCAAGTCTCATAGGCAATTTTCTGATGAAGAGGATTGTATCTAGAATGTCTCTGCATTCTCAGTGTCAGACGTACAGTAGACTGTACTGTACTGTAGAAGTAGGTGCTGGAGTGGAGGGCTATTGTAGAGAGCCAAACTCTTAGCCTATGTTAGAAATGAAAGCCTAGTTCCTGGTCTTGTTTCACAGCAGAGATTTTTGCCACTTGACTAAAAGGCTGCCCTTGTGGACATTGGGATTGAGATCCAGAATCAGGTTGGAGCCAGCATGGTTAGGGCATAGCACTGATAACCCACTATGAATTGGATTTTTTTTTATGGTGGCATAAAACCATGTGCATTCCAAAAAGGCACCCTACCACCTACCCTACACCAACCTCCATGTCCCACACTTAGGGCTTTGTGGTTGTTTTATGCAAAATCTGGTGTCCCATAGGCTAGCCTGGACTCTGGTGATCCTTTACCCTCTCGAGTACTAGGATTCCAAATGTATGCTACCATATGTGGCTCCCTGTTGTCTGGGGTAAAGGGTGGGGAATAAGGCTGCTCCCATGTCCAAGCCCATTAGAGTTTTGAGATGATAAAAATAATCCCAACAGAAGTTCATTTAAATAAGAGGACTTTGACTTTACCTTTCTTATTGTTCTTTTTTAGTGTTCCTGAATCCTGATTCTTTCTCTTCTCCTGTCGGCTCTTACCTTTTAGTTCTAAAGAAAATGCAAATTCATGTGTTCACCATAAACAAAGACACATTAAACGTTATATGGTTTATGAAAAATAGCAATTTAATATTTGGCTTCTTAAAATGAGCCATATTAGCAACTGATTGGCGAGAAGTGTGAAGGTGCTAAGAGGCGAATTCCTGGGCATCGTGGAGGTGCCTGGTTCTGTGTGCATAAGTAGGGCACTGAGAGTACCAAGATGTTCTTTGCTCAATGTCTGCCATTTGATTTTGATGGTTGGAGCCTTATTGGACCAGAGCATCAGAGACCCCAAGAGTCAAACCTAGTTTCATGACAAGTAATCCTTGCACAACTTCAAGATAAGAATTTGCACGTTAAATCTTGTTATTGTGTCTTGCTGTAGCAAGATGTGTGAAGCTTATGGTTCTATGTTATGAATAATTTCAATTTAGGAAAACCATATTTTAGACATGTGCATTCATGCGTATTTCACTTTTGATAGGTACAGAATTCAGTCCTTTTAAATACTAATGAGATGACTCTGTGTGTACAGATACTTGTGTGACGGTCTCTAGCATCCTGAGTTTTATCTCAATCTTGTAAGTTAGAACACATACCTGAACACTTGAGTGATATCCCCTGAACTACATTCTGTTTCTGTCTCTGTCTGTCTATCACTCTCCCTCTCCTTCCATCCCTTCCTCCCTTTTCCCTTCCCTCCCTACTCTTCCCTTCCCTCCCTCTGTCTAAGCCAAATAAGCCTCTTGTACTGAGGAATGAATGGATAACAAAAGTTACATTTATTACTCTTTGAATTCTGTTCAAATATGGGGATATGTAGATGATCTTGTCTCCTTGTGTACACAGTCTTTTATATCCTGAGTCTTTATTTCTGTCAGTCTAGCTGGCGTCAGCTCTTTCTGGAGCCTCTGCAGTAATGTTCCAACAGCCTGGCCAGCCCCTAACCTCTCTGAACTGTATTGGCTAAAATGTTAACCTCTTTAGCACAACAGTTCTTCGTGGGACCTGAGTTTTCTTCCTGCATCCTTGTCTGACTCATCTCTCTGTTCTAGAGTTACTCAGCTTTTGGGTTTTCTTTTTTCTCTTCCTTCCTTCCTTCCTTCCTTCCTTCCTTCCTTCCTTCCTTCCTTCGTTCCTTCCTTCCTTCCTTTCTTCCTTCCTTCCTTCCTTTCTCTTGCTTGCTTGCTTGCTTGCTTTTTTTTTTTTGTCTCTAGCAGCTTTTTATTTCTTTGCAGCCATTTGATTAATATGGACTCTATAATTGTCTGAAGGACAGGACCCATGTTTGCAATCATTTTAGACATTCTTGTCATTAACATGGAGCCTGCTGTTTAATAGAAGCTTAATAAATATTTGCTGAATTCTTGATTGAGAGTTTTGTGAGAGGCTCTTCATCAAAAGTAACTTGCTGGATGCCATGGGAGGTGGTGAAAATGGATGAAGAGAGACAAGCTTTGTTTCTGGACAGCTCACTCACAATCACAAGAACAAGACATGCACCCTGAATATTACAGGAACTAGACTTTCTTAGGACTTGAGGACAAATATCTTTTATTATGTGAAAATACATGGCTTTGTCAGTAAATCAAAATGAGTGACCTGTGAGGTTAAGTGGCACAGATCACATTTACAGCAACCACTGTTCTCATAAAGGAGTCCCGTATTGGAAGAAAACAAAAGTGTAAAGAAATTCAGTACTCAGAGGTAAATGCAAGGTGTTCTAATATTTTCAAGTGTGACAGTATTGTGCTTGCAAACTGGCTTCCATGAAAAGAATGAGGAAAATTTTAGCCTTGCCAAGCATTTTTGAAAATTGATTTAAAATACTTGATAAAACAAAGATTAGAGACAGATTTGGGCTAGCCTTCGACCTTTTGTGAGATTACTAGACCAGCTACCTTTTTCCTGTCTTCCAGTACTATTTTTCCTACCCTGTACTAGTTGTGGGGTTGTGGCATTAAGCATGTGCCGGACAGAAAGGTTAGCCAGGCAGTGCGTTCCCAGAGGAGTCAGGTGATCGCTGTCTGAAGGCAGCCACCTGAGGTTCAAGGCAGTCAATGTCCCTCTCTCTTCCGCCTTGGGATGCAGTTATTGACCAGACTCCTTAAGGAGAGAGTATGTGGTGGGCTTTTGGTTGAGCCAATGGGAATCACATTGATCTGGTGTCTGGCTTTGGTTCTGATCAAGTGATCACCTCTAAAGTAGAGTGTCTTTGCTCTCAGCATTGTGACATTAATCATTAATTTGCGTATTTGATTGGTGTGAAATATCCTTTTTTGTATTGATTTTAATCTATCTTATTTCAAGGAGCTCTGAGTGAAAAGGCTTAAACTTGGTATTTGTGGGATTTGGGTTCTTTTATTTTTATTATTTTCTTTACCACATGTTATTGCTCTTACAGGCTTTTTATGGTATCATTCTTTAGAAGCAAAGTAGCTTTCTCAATGCCCCTCCTTTAAATAAGTTTGCCTTTGAAGATTTTATAGAATTAAACAAGCCAGACATTTGAATATTTGTGTTTTAAATATTTTCTTTTAGAGAAAAGGAGTGACTGATATTTCTATGTGTAAAGTATAATTATTGAGGATATTTGTAACAGTGACAAGCTTTATAAAGCAAAACCCATCCTGTTGTATGTTCTTTGTTTTTTTTTTTCTTGGACTGTAGCTAAAATACATTCACAAAAATAATTATGAGCTGTTGTTTTGATATTAAATCCCATTGAGAAATACTTGATAGTGTGTGAGCTAGCCAGCTTGCAACCTAGACCTGAGCCTGAAGCCGAAGACACTTGAGTTGACATTATTTGAGATTATTTTCTATACTTTCATAGAAATGGTTATCTTTCATTTACCATGCAGCTCCTTTTGTTTCTCTATTAAGGCAAATAGTAATTAAGACTCACAAGACTACCTTTGTTTGCTAAGCAACAGAAAGTACCTATAACGTTAACATTCTTCAAGCAGTATTGTAAGTCAACTGTTTAACTTTTCACAACAGTTGAGTGTTTTAGGCAGTCAAAAGCAAGAGACATGTATTCTAAAAGAACTTGTTTTGCTATATATATTGGGGAAAATAGTTTTGTAATTTTGACCATGCTTCATCTGTTACATATATGGTATAATTTTCCAGTGCTGTGTCCAGCACAGGTGTTTAAATTCATTAACTCAGTTTACCAGTGTGCAAAGTGGGATAAAGCTTATCTTACAGAGTTCTCGTGTGCGTTAAGTGAGATTTTGTATGAAGACATCTAGAACATTATTTATTGTTGCTTTTATCGTGCTTGTCTTTAAAAGTTATGTGTTAACTAATATTGGGGACAATGTCTACCTTTTGTTATGTACCTGCAGTGAAGTCTTTATGGAAGAATGACTCAACCTGTTCCAGAGCACACAGCCCTGAACAGCCATGGTTCTTGGGAGCCTATGGTTTAACTTGTTTATGCTGTGGCCACTGGTTGCTGATTAGCTCAGCCTCACCCATGTTTTGACGTATACTAGTTTGCTTTACAAGCTGTTCCCAGGATGGCTAACTGAGAAGAGTCACAATAGAAGCCTTGGTTAGTTCTGTCCTCTATAGAAGTGTGATGGGAATGTGGCCTGCAGCCTACAGGACATCAGGATTGATGTAGACATAGGATTTTCATAAAATTTGTTTTTCTATTTTTTATTAAAAATAAAATTCTACTAGTATGTGGCCTTAAAAATTGTGATCTTTTAAGAAATGTTTGTTAAGTTTGTGTATTGTTGTATAAAGCACATTTTTTAAAGCGATGCTCTTAAGTGGAATAAAACTTTAATTTATAATGTGATTCATATTTTAAAATCAGTCACTCTAGATTAACTAAATTGCTTAGAGAGAGAACTTGATGATACTCATTAAATGTAAATTATGAGGAAGTTGAGTGTGATTTGTATTCGTTGGTGGGTTCAGATACTTATTTTAAGTTCATTCTTTTTTTTAAAAAAATTAATTTCATTTGGATTTATTTGGTAGGTATATTGGAATTCAGGCTAGTTTTTAGGCTATTTATATTAAGTACTTTAACAGAACAAATTGAATATTTTATTAAGTAATTATCAAAATGTACTTAACTAAGCTACATTAAATTTTACTTTTTTGCCCAAATTTTAACAAATATTTGATAGTAAAAATGACATCTTTACCATCAGGTAATAAATAGCCCTGGCTTTTTAGAACAGAGTAACTAGCTCACTGCAAGACAGCAGCAGTTCTGCACACTTTTGCTGTGCAGCCTGGGATGTATTCCTTAGGAATTAGTTCCTTGCTATTTGAGATCATACTTCTTTTACAAATTTTTTACATGATTTGCATTTTTTTATTTACTTTGTGAAATATAATAACTATATATGCTATAAAGTTTAAAAGGTGCAAAGTTCTGTGGGACCGTGAAAGGATAGCTTGGTTTCTGGTGGAGCGCTGACTAGAGATGGCCAGAGACCCAACAGGTATCCCTGCAAAGGACTGCATGCATTTCGCCATGCTCCCAGACTCCAGGCTCCTGAAGAGGCAGAAGACCTCCATTGATCTGCGCCTTTCAGTCACGTAGGGCAATTCCCCTACAAGCCCTCCCAAAGAGAGGTTTGTGTCACCTAGCACAGGTAGAGGGTGTGACTACAAGGCCACAGAGCCTCAAGAGATCTCCATATTAATGAGATACCTAAAGGTCCGAGGGCATAGCCAATTAAACATTCTGTCCCAGACCTTCCTCCTTACAAATGGTATTTAACCAAAGACCTGCCCTGGGGGTGTGGGTGTACGCCTAGATCCACTTTCCACTATGACAATAAACCTGTTTTTTTTTTTTTTTGGTTTTGGTTTTGGTTTTTTCGAGACAGGATTTCTCTGTGTAGCCCTGGCTGTCCTGGAACTCACTCTGTAGACCAGGCTAGCCTCGAACTCTCAAACTCAGAAATCCACCTGCCTCTGCCTCCCAAGTGCTGGGATTAAAGGTGTGCACCACCACCACCCGGCAACAATAAACCTTTTAAAACCATGGACTTTCTTGTGTCTTTGGGGCCTCACCATGGGGAACCATGCAGCAGGCCTTTGAGGGAGGAGGGTCTAAGAAGGAATGCTTAATTGGCTACATCCTCTGGCCTTTTGGTATCTCATTGATATGGAGATCTCTTGAGGCTCTGCTGCCTGTAGTCATGCCCTCTACCTGTGGAGGGGCTGGTAGGGGTGTTGCCCTACGTGACTGAAAGGCACTGATCAATGGAGGTCTTCATCCTCGTGTCAGGAGCTTGGAGTCTGGGAGCAAGGCCAAACACCTACTGTCCCATTAGGGCCCAGGGTTCGAGGCCTGTGCTCGACAAGGAACCAAGCTATCCTTTCCTGGTCCCACAAAGTTCCACATTAAAAATCTTCATTCTGACTCTGTCCTTTGATATCCTTGGCAACAATGAGTATTAATAGAATTTAGTTTGGGTTGAAATGTTTGTTCTACATTTAATAAACTTTTTAAAGGATTAAGTTATACAAGGTTTCAGCCTATTTTTTTCTTAGACGATAAGTAAGCATTAAGAATATACCCGGACTTCCGGTTTGGGACCGAGCCTAGAGCAGGTCGCAGGCAGCAGCTCTGTACCCAACCGCAGAAAACCAAGAAAAACAGGGACTCCCAGGAGCTTGAACTCACGCAGCATCCCAGGTAAAATTGAATCACCCGTGATGCCTGCTATTAGAAGTTCTAACCCAGATGGACCAGAAGCCAGGAGCCTCGCCCTTACCCTCACCCCCTACCTTTTCCCACCTGCACAAGGTCCCCTGAAGCTGGGCAACTGCAAGATCCTGCTTGGCAACTGCAGATAGACTCAAAGCAGTGTACCATATCATCTGAAGAATAGCAGGGAGACCATAACTCAAGCAGTGTACCATATCTTCTGAAGAATAGCAGGTTGCAGTCCTCCTCGCCCCCACGAATAACCAGGACCCGCCGGTCGGGTCAAGTGGCACCCAGACGTGGGGCTCGAGGCACGGACCCATCCGGA
>NW_021604564.1:4838134-4858459 GCF_004785775.1 Grammomys surdaster | reverse complement strand
CACATTTTTAAGTATATGAATAAAATGTATATTCTTTAAAGTAAGGTTAAAAAAATAAAAGAAATCAAAGCCTATAAAATTGTGCCCTCCATTTCAGGATTGTAGTTCTTTTCTGATTAAAAGATGAAATGAAAACAAGAACCAGATAATGATACCTATCCTGACATAAGTATTCCTTGTTCAACTATAAACATAAAGAATAAGCTTTGCTGGGTGGGATCTTCCCATGGGGTCACCATTCCCTTAATCTGTTTATCTCTTTAAACTCAGAATTCAGCTTCATTTCACTTCCTGGTGTCCCTTTGTTACATAAACCATACATTTTGTATTTTCCTTTTGTATGTTTTCTATGCTTGTTCAAAACACTCTTCATGAGAATAAACCAGATGGCCAAGTCAAAAAAAAAAAATAGACTGCAAAGAACTATTTTAATTATAGAAAAAAAATTATATGTTCAAGTTGTAATGAATACTAAACTTATTACTCCGATTTGCCCCCAGCCTTACTACAAATGCCCTGTATCTGTGAGACTTAGCTCAGTTCAATTTAATCATGTTTTCACCTGAGACCCATAAGACCTCAATTTACTTTATAATATCCTTTATCCAACTCTGTGTGACAGGCAACATTTATATGCCATTGTCACAAATGTACAAACTCTTTTGAGAGTGTCTATTCTAGTGATCATAAAAAAAGTATCTCATTGAGTTAATGACCCAACCAAATTTAGATGCTAAGTGGCATTCTTTTCTAATTAAGAATGTTTTGTTTCAAATACCTAATCCTTACTCTATTACAAATACAGTTCATACTGTGACTTGCATAATTAAGTGGGGGCATGTAAGGTTCATAAACCAATTTATCATATTAAATCTTTAGAGGATGAAAAAGAATAAACCCGTTTTATGTGCTGATAAAAAAAAAAAAAAAAAGAATATACCCTGGGACTGAAGTGGTAAAATGCTTGTGCAGACATTGAGGACCTGCATTCAGTCCTCAGGTGTGTTGATGCCTGCTTGTAATTTCAGCCCTGAGGACTCAGGCAGATCCTTAGGGCTCTCTGGTCAGTCAGTCTAGCCTACTTGGTGAGTTCTAGCCCATGTGAGAGACTGTTTCACAAAACAAGGTGGATGGTGCCTGAGGTATTGACCCCCTGCCTCTACATGTTCACACATGCACGAGCATGCGCACGCGCGCACATACACATACACACACATACACACACACACACACACACACACACACACACACACTGGGTTGCATACCAATTCTATGTAATTTGTTAAACTATTTTTGTAATTATCTTTAGGTTGATGTCTTACCTCCCTGGAGATCTGTAGATACATATATGTTAAGTGTGTATAAATCTCAGCCAGAGTTTTGTGGGGCAGAAGATCATTAATCTTATGAGTAGATCTTTGATCACACAGCTTCATTGTGCTAATTTTTGTTGATGAGATTGTAAACTCTCCCTCTCTCCTTCCCGCCCTGCCCCCCTCCCTCCCTCCCTCCCTCCCTCCCTCCCTCCCTTCCTTCCTTCCTGTGTGTATTAAATAGAAGCCCCTGCTCTGTTGTCTCCTCAGGTCTTTATGGTGTCACATCACTGTACAGATCAGATTAGTACATCATGGCACTGACTCCCTGTAAAGAAATTAATTGCTAAAAACAAAACCATGCCAGGCATGGTGAGACACACCTTTAATCCTGCATTCAGGAGACAGGCAGATCTCTGTGAGTTTGAGGTCAGCCAATTTACATACCAAGTTCTACATATAAGCCAGCCATCATTTTATGGTAGGTCCTGGTCTCAAACAAACAATTTTATGGTAATCAAGTGTATGTGTGCATGCACTCACCATGCTACAGTGTGCCTGTAGAGGTCAGAGAGTACCTTGAAGGAATCAGTCCTCTCTTCCTACCCTTTGAGTCTAGGGAATTGAACTCAGGGCCATCAGTCTTGGCAGCAAGCACTTACTGATCCATTTCACCAGCTTCTCTATTTTTGATGTGCCAGGTGCTGGAATTTGGTCTGGGTCTGGAGTAGCCAGCAATGATTTAGGTGTTTGCTGGTGCAGACTTAGATACTAATCAGAGGTTAAGTCAGTTTTATCATCCAGAGTTTGAAGTGTATTCACTTGTATTAAATCTGACTGTCAAATCTGAATAAACTGTTCATTTATTCCTTAGTTCATACATTTTATTTGCAACAAGTGTTAGACTTCGGCGCGCAGCTTAGAACAGACAACACCAGACCAAATGGCTCCAAAGGGGAGGGAGTTTATTCAGGAAATAGGGAAGAGAAGAGAGAGAGAGGTAGAGGAGTAGAGGCCAGCCATGACCACATGGAGAGAGGGGGGGAAGGGCAAGGGGACAGAGAGAAGCTAGAGGCAGGAGAGTAAGAGAATAAGAGAGAGAGGAGGAGGCAAGCAGCCCCTTTTATAGTAGGCACGCCTACCTGGCTGTTGCCAGGTAACTGTGGGAGGAGCATACCTGGGTGTTGCCAGATAACTGTGGAGGTGGAGTTTAGACAGAATACTAACAACAAGTACATTTGCTAACAACGTATTTATTTAGAGCTTACTAATTGCTAGGTCATATTTCAGAGGTCTCACCACTGTGGTGAATGAGACAGATAAAGTTCCAGCTCCTGTGAAACTTCTACTTTAACACAAAGCAAATAGGATAATACTAGCCAAGAGCTACAAGGAGGCCTAGCTGCCTCTGATTCCCCAGTGCTGGATTAAAGGTGTGTGCTACCATGCCTGGCTGGTGTTTTCTTTTGTTTTGGGTTGGGTTGGGTTGGGTTGGGTTGGGTTGGGTTGGGTTGGGTTGGGTTTTTTTTTCCTTACACAGTTAATAAAATTTGTTGCTTTAAAAGCAGTAGCTTGCCAGGCAGTGGTGGCGCACGCCTTTAATCCCAGCACTTGGGAGGCAGAGGCAGGCGGATTTCTGAGTTCGAGGCCAGCCTGGTCTACAGAGTGAGTTCCAGGACAGCCAGGGCTACACAGAGAAACCCTGTCTCAAAAAAAAACAAAACAAAAAAAAAAAAACAAAAATTAAAAGCAGTAGCTTGGAGGCAAGGCAGGAAAGTGTAATTTTCAGATGATTACAGCTTTATTTAATAATCAGGGTATGCCTAACAATGCTTCATTCCAGCCTAAGAGATAGAAACAGAGGGATGGCAGTGCTTGGTGCAGGCAGGGGATCAGTAACTGTGAAGGCAGGCACTAAGCATGGTGGTAAAGTTAGAGGATAGCATGACTACATCATGGTGAGGGATATGGTAGGACATAAGCATTGAGAGGCTGTGGTCCCAAGAACATGACTTTAGGACTCACTTCCAGTACAGTGGGGACCACTGGAGAACTTGTGAGTGGGACCTGAAATAGTCACTCCTCTAATACATAGGGTCTGGGGCTTGGGGAAGATGCACCTGAAATGCCAACAGGTTGACCTTTCCCCTCTCCTTCCTATTGAGTAACTCTCGTGATTGTTTTAGAAACCAACTTCCGTGGGGCTGGAGACACAGCTCAATCAATAGTCGAGTGTTCGTCTAGCCGGTCAAAGGCTCTGGGTTCCATCCTCAGCATCCCACACCCACAGAAGAGATCAGCTTCCATGTCCATCTGAAACCTTTCACTCCTGTGTCCGTTTTAGGAGTTCTTAGCTATGTTGTATCTGTCTGTCTCGTAGCTAGAGATTGCCAGAGCAGATGCATTTTATGTATTCAACATTTTGGGGGACAATGTGTTGAAAATTATATATAACAATACAAGCATGATTACTGAATTAAATTTTAGATCACATTTCATTATCACGTACTAAAATATACACTTCTTTTTTTTTTCAGAGACGTGGAGCTATTTCCTATGACAGTTCTGATCAGACTGCGTTATATATTCGTATGCTAGGTAAGCACAACTTTATATCACTACCAGTTAGTTTTGCTGTTGTATTATCTGAGATGAGATGTCCTGCATTAGGTAGTCTTTTCATCACTTTTTGAAGCAGAAATTGAAGTTTAGCATCTGAAAACTAATACTGAGTGTGATGAATAAAGAGGGGACATTGTAGACTTAAGACAATTTAAAAGTCCAGTTTAATAGGACAGTAGTTTTAGTGTATAGCTTTTAACTGTTTTAGAGCATTCTTCATGGAAAATAGGTTACCATCTGCTAATTAAAGAAGTGCATACCAACATGGTATGTAAACTGAATTATTTTTAATATAAATAAGTAATAAAATTAATCCAGCAATTGTATTCCTTTACCTTTGCTAGTCCCCAGTAATCACACAGAGAAACCAGCATTTATTTCAAGCTATACCTCAATAGCTGAGCAGTTAATAATCTACCTTAATCTCCTCTGCTAATCTGGCTACCTCACAACCCCATCCAATGATACTTGCATATTATTGATCTGGCTCTTTGGTGCTTTTTCTTAAGCTGTCTTCTTGGACATTCTCGTCCTTGTGTTGCTCTGCATCTCCCTCACTCTCCCTTCCCCCTGGTTGGCAGAAGCTTCTGCCCTATTCTCTCTTCTGCCCAACCATTGCCTGATCAGTATTTATTGACAAGGCAGAAAATAAATGGTTAGAACTGTTTACACAAACTTGACACAGGAGATTCTTGATATAAGAATTACAATGTCATGTCCAGATTGAAACAAGATATAAGGGCAGAGAAATCAGCATTTGAATAACCCAAGGACAACCTTTACACAGTGTATAAAAATATTATGCCTACAGTGATGAGTCCAAGAATACATGATTATGCCAGTCCTCATTTTGTGCTTCCTGAGGGAACTTGATACTTAAGCACATTATACATTTCCTAATTCCACAAGTCAGTATAACTAGCTGTGCCCTTACGTGTTTTTCTTCTTCCTGACTTTGTTGGCATTATCTCTTCATTCAAACACATCACTTGCTCTTCACTTCACACTGTTAAACATGCAGTTAGATCTCAGTATGCATATTTGCTCCTAACTTTTCTCTTCGTGGTTAAAATTCTTCCTTCAGCTCTGAGAACCTGAGTCAGTCCTTACAGTTTATCTACCTCTGTTGCTTCCTGTGGTTCCGATTGTGTTCTTACTCCTTCCTGTTTAATACACTCTGTGTCTTGTGTGTTACCCACTTCCGTTCTGTTCTGGTACAGCAGATGTTTGTTCTGCATTTCCTTTCCCCATCTTTTAAAGCTGCAGATATATTTACTGTGTTTCTATGGGTATATTTTGGTAGGCATAGTATAGACACCTCACACTTTTTAAAAAATATTATTTATTTAATGTATATGAGTACACTGTAGCTGTCTTCAGACACACCAGAAGAGGGCATCAGATCCCATTACGGATGGTTGCGAGCTATCATGTGGTTGCTGGGAATTGAACTCAGGATCTATGGAAGAACAGTCTTAACTACTAAGCCTTCCCTCCAGCCCCAACACTTCATACTCTTAATAGGCCTGAGAAGATTTGTTTGCCACTTCTGTGGTCTTGTTATCTCAGTAGGTATTAGTCAGTTCTCCCAGAATGCAGTAATTCTCAACTCCTGTATACTCTAGTTCATTGGCCAGTCTTGTCTGTGGGTACCTTGAAGACCTAGCGTCTCACCGTCTTGATCACATTATCACCCAGAACAAACCCTGGGTTTGCCTTGCATCTTGCACTTGGTTCTTACTTGGTCTTTGTAGATTGTGGTTGACGAAACCCAAGTGAACTTTTTTTTTTAACACATAATAAAGTCATCTTAACTCAGAGTACTCTGATGACTTTCAGCCTTGGATTAGCAGCCAGATCTGACATATTAGGTACCAAGGTCCAGTGTGATCCAGCCCTGATGCCTTTTTGACCCTTCTCTTCCCAAATTCCTTTTCCTGAAACCCCTGCCATGCTGGCCTTTTTACTTGTATGTGAGCATGCTAGGTGTGCTGCTGGGTTAGTATTCATGTTTGCTCTTCCTAGTGCATGCAATTTCTCCTGATAGCTGTACGGCTCACTGTCTCACCTGCTGCAGGTCCCTGTTTAGGCACCTCTTCAGTGAGGCCTCCCCTGATGACACTGTCCCACCCCATCCCTCCATCCCCAATTCCTCTTAACTAACTTTATAGCTTCTAACCCTCCTCTGGAGAAAGGAGTTGTGTGTTTGTTTTATTCGTATTTGGGAAGGTAAACTTCGTGCACTGTTGTGTCCTGAGTCTAACATGTTCAGCAAACCTTTGTCACAATGAGAAGTAGCTATGTAAAAGAGGCCTTGGTAGATAAAGATGGGTTCACAGTACATGAAGAAAGCCTTTCTTAAGGACATAGGGCAAGGAGATCCTCCGAGGAGGTCAGAGTTTCAAGAGGACAGGAAGGGGCCGTGAGACTCTGAGGAGGCTCCTCTTGTTGTTATGAACCTGGGTGATGTGACAGCTTTAACAGGAAAGGACTGCTTTTGGAACCCGTGGTTTAAGGACTGGCTTGTCACCTGCAACAACACAGGCTTTGAAATGCAATTTAATCTCTCAAAACCCAATTTCTGCATCTGCAGAATGGGAGCTAGAACTCTTCTTATTCGTATTGATTACAGAATTCAGCAACACCTGTAATGGAGGGTGCCTGGTAGTTGAGTGCTAGATCCTCTGAGAATCATGTGGCGTTATGTAAGAACAGTGTCAAGCCGGTGAGAACACAAGTGTGAGAACCTGCTAGAACCTTGGGGAAGCAGAGATTAGCAGTGTGCAAAGTGACTTTACTGCCTTATAAGGTCATTGTGTGTTCCTAGGTTTCTCTGTGGCACTGTCATGTGTATGTCACTGTCCTGACTCTTCCCTTTCCTCACTGGCTTCCCTGGCTGGCCTGGACCAGAGGAGCAGGATCCCACGTGGCCCTGTTTATACATGGGACCGACTTCCTAGTAACAGCCTTCTAACCTTACATTGATTTCTGATTCTGTCCAGGAGATGTCCGTGTGAGGAGCCGGGCAGGATTTGAAACGGAAAGAAGAGGTTCCCATCCATACATTGACTTTCGTATTTTTCACTGTATGTATTTCATTCATATTTTCAAAACTAAAATTTTTTTATAGTTTTTATTACTTAAATGCTATAGTCTTCCTAGCGTTTAGTTTCCTCAGGGGGAAAAAAATATAAGGGAGGATAAATGCTGTGTTTAAAAATGTTAGGTCATAAATTGTACTATCTTTCTAGATAATCTTGATAAATACAGATAACTAGAAGAGAATAATAATTAGGAATTTGTTTTTGACTCAGTGTCTTGTGGAGGCCAGGCTAGCCTCCTACTCACTGTGTAGCTCAGGATGACCCTGGACTTTGGATCTTTCTACCTCTGTCTCCCTCCTGAGTACTACATTACAGGTATTGGTTATTATGCCAGGTCTTTGAGGTACTGGAGACCAAAGTTAAGGCTTCATCCATGCCAAGCATGCACTTCACCAGCTGACCTCATTTCCAGTTAAATTAGGTTTTACATGGTTTTTTAATATCTTTTTTTTTCTTTTTTCTTTTTTCTTTTTTTTAAGACAGGGTTTCTCTGTGTAGCCTTGGTTGTCCTGAAACTTACTCTGTAGACCAAGCTGGCCTCGAACTCAGAAATCCTCCTGCCTCTGCCTCCCAAGTGCTGGGATCAAAGGCGTGCGCCACCACTGCCCAGCTTTTTAATATCTTTAATTACTTCAGATAATGCCAATGTATTTTATGCAGATAACATGATAATAGGTTTTCAGAAGTTAAATGAAGTGTCATCCTTTTGGTTTATTTAAAAATACTGATAGAATGAGTATTTTAAAAACAAACATTTTTTGTGTGTCTAGATCATAGTGGAGAGAAAAGGAAAAACAAGTTTTAAAGTTCTTAAACACTGAATGTATTGAATCTGGTAATGTTTGGTAGCATACATTAACACTAAAAAATGAGTCCAAACTTGACAGACTATAAGAGACATCCTAAACAATTCAGGATATAAAGGAAGTGGAGAGTTGAGCCTGGCATTGTGAGTCACCTTCCCCTGAGGGTCATGTGCTGATTCTTAGAAAAGGGATACAAAGATAGCAGAGCCAACTGCACCATTAGAAGAGCAGAAAGAGGGCTTTATAACCTAGTGAGTGTGCGTGGGTGAGGAGCAAGGCACTGCTGATAAAACATCTGTGTTTAGGTGAAGCCCAAAGCGCTTTGTAAATTAGAAATGAATCCTAACTCTGAAATATCTCAAGCACTGATTATATCCTGGTGGTTGCGGGTTATAAAGATGATCCCGAAAACAGGTGCTAGAGAAAGAGCAGTCGGGGCTTTCCAGTCTTGGCACAACCAGTAAGATTATACAGGGACACTGGGGCTGCCTTGAAGGATCACTTCTTCCCACAGTAATAAAGGACTTAAAACTACTTGTCATAAATAAGCCATCTTTTATAATGCACATCAAGAAGGTTTTTTTTAAGCTTTAAACTTAAAAAAAGAAAAACATGACAAAAGCATTGAAAGAAAAGCATGCTTAGATAGTTCATAATGTAACTGTGAAAACCAAAGTCAAAGAGAAAAATAACAAAAATAGTGAGAGGCAAAACATCCACCTGGGAAGGGGCATTAGCAGTTTGCCAGTAAAGAAACGTTTCATTTTCTTTTTGTGTCCTCTAATTGGAGCAGTAGCTACGGGGGAGCACTTGCTCCAAGACAGCCTCACTGGCTTCTGAGTCCTGAGGCTCGGGCAACCGGGCAGCCAAAGCAGAGGAACCAGGACACACTTACACTTGTTCTTAAGGCCACACTGTCTCCATGCTGCCCAAGTGGAAACAGGACACACTTACATTTGTTCTTAAAGCCAGCATGGTCTCTATACTGCCAGTGTAGATATGAAAGAACAGTTACAACTAGATCACTCCTGAGTAAGATACCATCCCATAGAGCTTGTCGGATTAAACCTGTATGTTGGAAATGAGTACACTGGTAAACTAACACATTGTTCTAGGAATGTATGGTTGCTTTAAGCTGAAGAAAACCAATGTAATTCATTACATTACTAAGAATAGGGGAGAAAAGTTATGGCTAGTCAATATAAAGAATAAACTGTCAAGATCTACAGGACCAGGCTTCCCTGATCCCTCCTGACTGAGTATTGTGGCCAGTTTCTGCAGAAAGCAGCTTGCTGTTGAGTTATTGTAGGCACTTCTCTGAGCGCACTCTTCTTTGTTGGAGTTATTCATTACAAGTTCTTATTACTAACTGGCACTCCAGTTAGAATGTGTGTGCTTTTTAGAAAGTTTTTTTCTTTATAAAATTGCTTTGCTTGTTATCATTTTTATGATCTAGAAGTTTAAGCAGCTATGAAACTATCAGTCTTTTAAAGTTTTGGGGAAATCTGTTGTAAAATTCTCAGGCTGTTGGAGACATCTGTCTCTGAAACATTGGTTTAGGGTTTTTTTTCTCTCTCATATGCCCCCAGAATTCCTTGTAGAATGTCTCAACTCCTCGTACAAGGTAGAGATATCTGTGGAGGCAGAGTATTTCTTTATCTCTTCTCCTCATGAAGGGCCCTTCTGCTTAGATCCTGCAGCTGCATACACATTCACTTCTTGGAATCTTGGACTTGACCAAGGCACTTTCATGTAGTTGTAGGGTAGGTTTGAACCTTCAGGGATACTCAAGCTTTTTAAAAGACTATTATATGTATGTTCTCTTATATCTCTAGTTTAAAATAATATTCCGTCTATAAGGACATAAAATTAGCTGGATTATTTAAGTTCTGGATGTAGGTGTGTTATATTCATTGCAGCTATAGTTTTCTCTGTGTGCAACTCCTCAACCCACTTTGCTATGCACCTCTTTGCTTTTGCCCTAAACTGTGTTAATTTCTCTACTGTAAAATTCTTGGCTGTTGTCTTAGTTTTACTGCTGTAAATAGACACCATGACCAAAGCAACTCTTATAAGGACATTTAATTGGGGCTTACAGGTTAAGAGGTTCAGTCCATTATCATCAAAGTGGGAAAATGGCAGTACCCAGGCAGGCACAGGGGAAGCTAAGAGTTCTACATCTTGTTCTGAAGTCAAACAGAAGGCTGGTTTCCAGGCAGGTAGGACAAAGGTCTTAAAGCCCACACCCATAGTGACACACTTCCTCCAACAAGGCCACACTTTCAAATAGTGCCACTCCCTGGGCCAAGCATATTCAAACCACCACAGCTGTTATTGTCCTTTTCTACTTAAATTAAGCCCTTTATTAAGTCCTATGTATTTTTATATTCTTTTTTAAAATTTTGTTTATTTTTATTTATATTTGTTTGTTTGTTTTTCGAGACAGGGTCTCTCTGTGTAGCCCTGGCTGTCCTGGAACTCACTCTGTAGACCAGGCTGACCTCGAACTCAGAAATCCGCCTGCCTCTACCTTCCAAGTGCTGGGATTAAAGGCCTGCGCCGCCACAACTGCCTGGCAAAGCTCAAATTCCTGTGTTCCTCCAAATTGGTGCACTGGGTGGCTCTAGGAACCCTCAAGCCCTGAGCTGTCACTGACAGATGACAAAGCTTTCTAAGGTTTTACTTTTTCCCCAGCACATCCTTTTTTTTTGTTTGTTTTTTTCCCTTTAGAAACCTACAGTCACTGGTTTCCTTTTTACTTTGTTTTTTAGATGCTATGCAGTCAAGCCTTGTCTACATAAGTGAGTTAGTTCCAGGCCAGCCAGGGCTACACAACGGAACTCTTTTTTTTTTTTTTTTTTTTTTTTTGAGACAGGGTTTCTCTGTGTAGTCCTGGCTATCCTGGAACACACTCTGTAGACCAGGCTGGCCTCGAACTCAGAAATCTGCCTGCCTCTGCCTTCCAAGTGCTGGGTTTAAAGGTGTGCGCCACCACTGCCTGGTCGTGTGGTATTTTTATATTCTTAAGTAGCAGTTATGTTTATCTGCCTTCTGTCCTCTGTGAACTTTCATTAATCACTGTCTACAGATTTGGTATTTATCATACTTTTCCTGTTAGGGTTTCTGTCTCTTGTGTTTTCTCTACTTAGTGTCCAGAATCAGGTCTTCTCAGCGGTAGAAGGTAAGATACAGGAAAGAATCAGTAACAGGTTAGCTACAGAATGTGCTAGCAGAACACATAAGCTATGGCTAGCTATGTGATATATTCTGTGCTGCACTTCCATCTGCTGAGTATTTTTCAGGTGCTGCTGTTACTTTTTAACTTGTAGATTATATATATTTTTTCTCTATATTGAGGAATTTTTTTTTGGTTTTTCGAGACAGGGTTTCTCTGTGTAGCCCTGGCTGTCCTGGAACTCACTCTGTAGACCAGGCTGGCCTCAAACTCAGAAATCCGCCTGCCTCTGCCTCCCAAGTGCTGGGATTAAAGGCATGCACCACCACTGCCCAGCTTGAGGAAATTTTCTTTACTAGATTTTCCTAGAAATGAGACTTCCAGACGCTGTAGTACTAATAAGCTTTTCTTCTGTGTATAGCTCATTATAAACCCCACTTGGGCTCACATACTGAAAGTTAATTCTCTTGTCAGTTTCAGCCAGATAACTACCAATTGGGGGGACATTTATAGGCTCCAAAGTTTTTGAAGGTTTTTATTGTTGTTTTTGTTTTGTTTTGTTTTGTTAATCTGATTAAAAGACTTTGGGAGTATAATTTAGTGGTAGAGCATTTGTTTACTATGTGTCAAAAAAGTATATTTTGATGTAGCACAAAGGAACAGAAACAAATTCAAAGCAATCTGGCAAGAAAATGTCCTACTGTAGAAAGTGTGTGCCATAGCCTAAATTGGGTGAGCAAGCACACCAGGGTAGGAGCCACTTTGTTTTTTGTTTTTGTTTTTTTCAGTTTTAAAGAAGGAACTCACTGTTAATCTCTCCCACACCCAGGAGGTTTTTTTGTCTTAGCTGGCCTTCTGTTATAATCCTTATTCTCTGAGGCCTATAAATATACTTTTACTTAGTATCAGCATGTTTTTACTTTGAAGAGATTCAGCTGGGTATGATGGCTTATGTCCATGATCCCAGCATTCAGGAATAAAGGCCAGAGGATCACCAGTCTAAGGCCAGCCGGGGTTACTGAGAAGGCCCTGTATCAAAAATAAATAAATAAATCTTACTAAAGATGTAGGTTTGGGTATAAAAGAGAAGAAAATCAGTTAAATGATATAGACCTATAATCCTAGCAATTGAGAGGTAGAGGCAAGAAGTTCAGGGGATCAAGGCCAGCTTCAGGTACATGCCAAACAAGGATACCCTGGGGTATATGAGACTTTGTCTCAGAGTCCTTCTATCTTCAACAAAAGAAAGAAAATCAGTTGAGCACACAAACTTACTAACTAAAGTAAATTATCAGCCGCACTAAACTAACAGATTCCCTTAACTTAGAAAGTTCAACAGATAGTTAACTAAGATGGGGCTGGAGAGATGGCTCAGTTAAGTGCCACTGACTGATCTTCCAGAAGTCCTGAGTCCAGTTCCCAGCAAACACATGGTGGCTCACAACCATCTGTAATGGGCACTGATGCCCTCTTCTGGTGTGTGTGAAGATGACAACAGTGTACTCATATAAATAAATAAATAAATAAATAAATAAATAAATAAATAAATCCTAAATAAATAAATAAGATGCCAGGGTGAAAATTAAATTTGTTTCACAGTCAGGGGACAATGCAGTAGTGTGCATCAAGAACTCTAAACATCTTGTCCTGTCAGAATTCACCACCAGAACTAGAAATATATGCAGAGAGATAATCAGATATTAAAGGTGTAAGTTCATGCAAAGGAATTTACATTTTTTCTTGTTCATGATAATAATGTCCTAAATTATGGTACTACTGAGTCATTTAGAAATTTTAATAATGTGACATAATGGAAGTAGTCATTTATATAAAGTCATAGGTTTCTATTCAGATTGTATATTTGTTAATTAAATTACATTAAGCCAGTTCTGCAGTTACTTATAAAGAACTGGGAGAATTTAGATTTGGAGACATTTTGAATTTTTTATTCATGGCCTCGGAGCAGAGTGATTGTCATGATTGAGGTCCTCTGCCAAGACATGCTTCCCAGAGATGTGGGATCAGTGTTCAGGTGGGACCAGCCTGGCACCCTTGATGTAGGAGTCTGCTTCACTGATTGAAGTCTCTGGGTTTTAGGTTGGTCTTTTGAGATAGAAATGTCACAGTAAAGCCTTCATTCTTCATGAGCTTTCCCTAATGTCTTTATGTCAGAATGTAACCGTTTTCCCAGGTACCTTTCTCTAAAGGTCTCTGAAGCAGGGTTGTTTTTTTTTTTATTTTATGATTTTATCTTTTGTCTTGTAGAGCTCAAAAGATATCTGTTGTGTATTTGCATAGTTTACAAGCTTAAAAAAATGGCTTCTTTAATATAAGAGCACCACTGTGCATATTAGTTAATGAAGGAGCCAGTGAGTAAGTGCTGGGCCGTTGGGTGGCCTGGGGCCTCTGCTCTCTAACATGGTATTCCTTGCTTGCTCCTCAGCATGCTCGTTCTGTGTTGTGACAGCTTCTGCTGCTGTAGGTGTTTTCTAGTTTCTGCTTCCAAAATACTCAGAGAGATAAGGAAGAAGAAAGCAAGCTCCTTTCTGTTTCCTTCCTTTGCATTCAGTGAGCTAAAGCCTAAGTCCCAAATAACCTACAGAGCTTATGTTTTCTGTGTTCTGCTGGCCATTATAGTTGCTTTCTTAATTGGACATGATGTTAAGAATTCCATGTTGATTTGTGTTTGTGTCTGAAAGAGATATCTCAGTAAAGTGCTTGCCGTGTAAGTTTAGATCCTTAGCACCCTCCTACAAAGGAAGGTATGAAAGAACAAGCCTCAGGTCCCAGGACTAAGGAAGTGGAGACAGCAGGACCCTGAGCTTGCTGCTCAGCCATTCGAGTAAATTGATGATCTCTAGGTTCCACTAGATACCTTATCTCAAAAATAAGTTTGGAAGGCTGTAGTGTAATAATGGTAGTGTGTACCTCACATATATGATGCCCTATGTTCAATGCCATCACTACCAAAAATAAAACAAGCAAAAAAGTGGAGAGCTATTGAGGATAACCTCTGGCCTACAACACACACACACAAACACATGCATGCACACACATACACAAGTTAGGGGTTGCTGCACACACATATTAGCTAACCCTTTCTTTGCTTAAAATTCAGCCAGTTAAGAGTTTTATGTTGTACAACCAATTTAAGCTTATCCCTGACTAGCTTATAAATAAACGAGACTCAAACTGTGATTATTTTAATTGGCCTTGACACTTCCAGGCAGGGGGTTAACTCCTAATCTACTTTTCGAACTTTTGGCCTGGCTACCTCCCCAGCGGTGTTCCCTAAGCACTTGCTGTTTCTCCTGGCCATGTGTTCTTCATACATCTACCCTCATGGCATCTTCTCTTCCTCATGCTCTTTTTCTGGGTCAGCATGGCCTTGGTAAGGGTGGAATGATACGGTTCCTGCCCCTGGGACAGGGTCAGCATGCCTGGTCCTCCATGAGTGTTGATGGTTGTTGGTGGTGTAGTCTTATTTGTATAATAATATACATATTTTCAGAGTTCTCTGAGGTATGGTCTCCCTGTTAATCATAATAGCTCCATAATAATCAGAGTCAGCATGAGTCCCGGAGGTGAAGGTGTGGCTAATGTCTCAGGAAAACACTAGGAACTTCAGGACAGCTCTTAAGGCTATGGAAAATAACTCAAAAAACATGAATTTAAAAATATATAATTTATCAACCATGCAAAATATAAGGATGCAATATGAATTATATGAGTAGCCTCACGAAGCGAAAGGAACAGAAGCAGCTGGGCGGTGAGTCAACTTGTCAGATACTAAGGAAAGAGAAAGAGATTTTTGAAGGAGAAAAACTCAGCTAAGTTTTTTGTTTATGCTTACAAGGGCAAGCAAATTCCTGGGTTTAGGGTCAACCTAGAACATAGCAAGGTTAGGCCCAGGCATGATAGAAATGATAATTTCAGGATAAGGTTCCAACCAGCTACTTGATTGCCTGTGCTTAACAGAGACAGGCACATCTCTGAATTTCTTTGCAATGTTTAAAAAAAAAATGTGTACTTACCTTCTCAAGAAGCTGGGGTCATTTATGCTGATTCATAGGATAATCAAATAGGAATCTGGAGTAAATGACTGGATTGATACATAAAATAAAAGACTGGGTTTATGATCTGCAAGAGATGAGCTATCCAGAGAAATTTTAGAATAGCAAGAGACAACTGCTTGGAAAAGTGTCTTGAGGAGAAAAATAGAGAGAAGAGCTGTCTGGAAAGCTGTCTCGAGCAGAATATAGGCGACCAGCTTGAACCCACGATTTGACTTCAAGTCATTCACTTCACCACTCTCAAACACCCCTCCAAGCTGAGACTGGTCTTTGGTACTCTTTCCTCTCTTCGTGGTTTCTTCTGACTGCAAGCCTGGGAACCCAAGAACCCTGTCATTCTCCTGCCCAGCTATAGGCTGTCAACATCTTTATTTACCTATCGGGGATAACTTGGAGGAAGGTTACAGTGTCACTTGGGTCTATGTGTGGATTCTCTCGACCTTGGGAGCCAGTATGTAGCATTACAATACATACCAAAAGGCCATACCTCAACAGTTATAGGATCTTATTTGCAGTTCCCCAAGATAATCTTTATTAACTGTCAACCAGATTCAGGCTTATTGCTTTTCTCTTGAGCCCAGCCTTTTATGTTGTCTTCATTACTGCAGCTGACTATTGAAACATACAAAACTTTATAGATTTCCCCATAATTCTTAGGTGCATTGGGTTGCAGTTGTTTCCTTTCTTCATGGCACGGCCGTATGAAGCTTAGATTGTTGGCTTCATACTTATATGATATGAAAACCATCTGTGTCTATGTATGCTTGAGCCGTGTAGGGTGGGTCAGGCTGGTCTCGTTGTCTTGGGTTAACTGACTTCCATGTGTAGCACCTGTATAAGGGCATCTGCTGTACCTAGAGTCTGTGGGTACTCTCTGCCTCTCAAGCATTAGTGTTTGCTTGGCACTTCCCTGACTTGTATATTTGTTTTTGCTTTCCTCTTCAGTTTTCCACGGCCTGTCACTACCTTCCTACTCACAAGCTACTCTGTTGTGATGATTGATTGGTCTGCTAAAGTGTTTCTTGTCTTCTATATTGGCTTCTTACTCACATGAACATCTAGCCTGCACTTGCAGTTGTGCCATTATAGACCAAGACCGTTACTTTGTCTAAAGTTTCTTGTAAATTAGTTGACTCCCACATACTTGTCTTGAAATCACACCTGCTTCATTCAAAGACAGCATCCCTTTAATTCATGAAGCTATCACTAGAAACAGCTGGCAAGATGGCACAGTTGGTAAAGGTACTTGTCGCCAAGCTGAGTTCAGAATCCAGGACCCACATGGTGGAAGGAGAGAGCCAACTTCCTGCAGGTGTGGTGCATGGAAACATGGCACAGTGAAAATGAAGAGTCGTGGCTCATTTGAAATACTGTCTACCTTTGTTCACAAAGCATTTTACAAAAAAGGAAAAGTGGGCCAGTGACGTGGATCAGTAGGTGAAGGTGATTGCAGCCAAGCGTGAAGACTTGGGGTCAATTGCTGGTATCCACATGGTGGAAGGAGGGAGTCAATTCCAGCAAGCTGTCCTCTGACACAATCATGTACACACACACACACACACACACACACACAACACACTACATCCTTTTCCCCTGCCAGTGACCTGAATTCCTACTCCTATTGATGGCACTTCCCTTACCAACTGGTTCTTGTGGAGATGAACACTGCCATGTTGATACATTGGGAAATGTCATGATAGTTTTCAGAATGTTCTCAGATACCTGCATTTAAGAACCATTGGTTTTCTTTGCTTTGTTCCAGACTTGGGAGAAGCCAATATTGTAGATCTCTTTGATAACTTTGTGGCATAAACTAGGCCAGCTCGTGTGGATTGGACCTTAACATTAATCCAGTTGAAAGGTCCTTGCTGTTCTGGACTCTGCAGAACTGGTGCAGCTGAACCTTAGCCTCCCGTGATTTTGCAGCTGCTCTTTGAAGGAATCTGTGCTGCTGACGCTCTGCACTTCCTTCCCCTTCTCTCCCAGCTGACTAATAGGGAATTGAGTTCATGTGGTGGTACTCGCCTTTGATCCCAGACTTGGGGGTCAGACCAGATTAATTAAGCTCTGTAAGTTTGAGACCAGCCTGGGTCAACAGAGAGAGAGTGAGTTCCAAGACAGCCAGGGCTACACAGAGAAACCCTGACTTGAAAAATAAAAAGAAGAAGAGTTTCAGAGAGCTTTGTATCTCTTATTTAATCATCAGATCATCAGAAGGATCAATAATCCTGTGAACCAGAGTTATAGGAATTGCTTAAGGGGAGAGTACTGGTGATACATTTCATTCTTATTTGAGTTGATCTAATTTGAGCTTGTGAGGAGGTCACTTAGTTGACTACATATACATTTAAAGTTTTATCAGACGATTTTGAAATGTTATAAATATACACTTAGTTCTGAAGTACTTATGTATACAATGGTTTTCAATATTAAATACGTAACCATAAAGATGAAATCTAGTCCTAAAAGTATAAGGTTATGTTTTTAAAGTGTTTAATGTTTATAATTTTCATTTGTAATATACATATAATTTAAACTTTATAGTTATATTTATTCAGTGCTTGCTTCTTTCCCAAAACTGTATGGAGACATTGTGTATGTTGGCTCATTGGCTTCCTGCGTTCAGTCGTCAGAAGGCTGTTTTACAGATAAAGAGCTGAGGATCATTCAGAGACTTAATCTGCTTTATGTTAAAAAGAACTGGTGACCGCAGGGATTCCACCCATCTTTACCCACTCTGCCATCCTGTCTCCATTCTTGGCACAGGCAGCTGAATAACGTGGCTCACAGCAGCCTCGAACAGTGCTTCTCCGTCTGTCTGTACATGCTGAGACATGCTCAGACTAAAAATTCCTCTTAAAAAAAACTTATCCCATAGATAACTAGAATTCCTCTTTTTTACATTACTTTTAGATATAGCTTTCACTCTTTTTTTGTTGTTGTTGTTAAGAAAACTAGGGAAGGAAAATAAAAATTAGAATACAGAAAATATTTAGAATTTTTTATTCAATCTTTGTTCATCATAGAATTAACTAAGCTAGAGCTAAAACCTTAAAGTACTTACTTATAAACATGAAGATCTGAGCAGTCATTTCCCATAGTAATTCTTTGTGTACAGAGGCTGTGATTGCAGGGTGCCCCCTTGTGGATTACTGCTATGGGTGCCTGTCTGTTTCAGGAGCCAAGGGCTTTTCTGTGAAGGACCTTTCTGATCTAGTAGCAGCGCCCTGCTGTATGTGGCTTGGGGAGCAGGGAAGTACTTGCAGGAAAGACAGGAGGCTGCTGCTCAGTGTATCCCGTCTTTAGCCCCTTTCTCTTCTTAGCCTGGAGCTTGTATTTCCTCTCTACTTTCTACGATGAGGGGGAAAAAAGAGTATATTTTTAAAAATCACCTACTCTTCTCCACTTTATTTTCTGGTGCAGAAATATGGAGAAAGGATACCTGGACACAGTGCCCTTGCTCATTAGCTTTGGTGGTGCTGGTTGTTCTATGGCTATGCCATGAGGCCATGGTACTCTCTGATAATAACATGAACTTTCATATGCCTTCAGCTTTCTAAGCTGTATCAGAAAGTAGCATTACGTGAAAACCAGAGCAAGCCTGGGAAGTTTCAGTAGTCCAAGCTTGATTAAAGCTGAGCTGTAATAACAGAAGTCTAATCTGTTGTATGTTGTGCATGAATAATGACTTGCTTTGTGTCACAGAATGAGCTCATCTGAGTATTGGTAATAGGGTTGGGTTTTTTGTGTAGTTTGGCCAGAGGGTGAGCTTTTTAGTAATTATCTAAATGAAGAGGACTGGCTTCTATCCCATTTCCAAATGCCTCCTCTTTCATACATTCCTAAATGCTATTATTCATCCAGCCTGATGTCTCCCTGTACAGTGGCATCAGCTTTAACAAGGTTGAAAGAAAGGCTGGGTGCAGCCTTCCAAACTTAACCCTTACTTGTTGACCTAGAAGATGTCTCTATCAGAATTTTCAGTGTAAGGACTTTGCTTCTACAGAGACATAGTTTGTGTTTGTGTGTGTGTGTGTGTGTGTGTGTGTGTGTGTGTCAGACAGACAGACAGACAGACAGATAGACAGACAGACAATGGGCAGAGGGTGATGAGGTGTGAAGAAAATACACATTTCCAACAGTGTCACAGTGATGGATGCTTTATTAATGATTTATAGTTTCCAAGCCCTTTATTAGATTGTATCTTGAAAGCTCTCCCAGAACAATTCTAAAAATTAATTTACTTATAAAAATCTTATTCTCCAGCAAGGCCTGTGTATCAGATACTAGTGACACAAGCTTTTTCACTTGCCCTGTGTCTGAGGAGCAGAGGAGTCAGGCTGTATAGAAGGATTTACACATAAAACTTATCATTACAGGAATCTTTATGAGAAAAATAGGAATTAGAAAAAGTTGAGTAGCTACCACCTTCTATGCACATGAACAATCACTGTCACACACACTAAAAAGTTTATAGTCTTCTTGCTTCCTCCTGCAGTAGATGGGAACAAATACAGTAACCCACAGCCAGGCATTATGCAAAGAGTTAGGAACCTTGAAACACTGTCTGGAAAGGAAGCATAACAATTGAAAGGACACACACCTAAGCACAGGTCTGTGGAAGTGTCCACACATATTACTATGGAACTTCAGACAGAGGACAGTTTCCTAATAGAGACCTTTCTTGCCACATCTCAGTAACACACAGATGCTATTGGTTGCTGAAGGTCATGGTCTGACTGTGTTGCTGAATAAATGCCTTGGAAAGAAAGGAAAGAAGAAGGGAAGGGAGGGAGGAAGAGAGAGAAAGGAAGGAAGGAAAGCAGGAGGGCTGGCTGAAAGATGAAAAAGGAAGTAGAGGAATTGAAAAGTTCAACTAGCAAGACCCAACAAGTGCTGCTCAAGAGGGCATGCAGAAGGTTTTAGGCAGAGGCCTGAAGCTGAGTAACTTGGGAAATGTCAAGTAGTGGAAGGAATGGACTGTAGAGCTGTGCTGCAGAGCTAAATAAACAAAATCTTTCTTGTCCTTTGATGCTTAAAGAAACTGGATTGTTCTGAGAGTAGAGGGATGGCTGTTAGGCTCATTGAAGGACACACTGTTTACAGAGAAAAGCCACAGTGCCCAGAGGTTTCCTCTTTAGACAATTTTATATTTATATCCTGTAGAACCCTTCAGATAGATTATAGATAGATAGATAGATAGATAGATAGATAGATAGATAGATAGATAGA
>NW_021604564.1:4772638-4838124 GCF_004785775.1 Grammomys surdaster | reverse complement strand
AGATAGATAGATAGATAGATAGATAGATAGATAGATAGATAGATAGAGTTATCTTTAAAATACTTTAAAACTACTATCTCATTAGGACTTAAGATACATTACTATAGTTGTCAATATCATCTGTGTGACTGGGATTTGGCTTTTCAGTCATTTGAAACTGGAATTTGTGTGTGTGAGTGGTGTGTGTGTGTGTGTGTTTGCTTCTGATTTTTAAATAGTATGTTGAAGCAACCGAATGAAAAGTAATAGTTAATGGAAATTAAACTTTAAAACTGAGTCTAAGTCCAGATGCTCTCATAGTTCTCTAACGCCTGTCAAAAGTCACCCTTACTCTTTTTTAACTCTTTAGTTCAAAATGGAAATAAACTACCTCCGCATAGAAAGAACTGTTCATGGAAATTAATGAATTTTCAAAATACTTGTATATGGGACTGGAGAAATGCCTTAGCAGTTATAAGCACTGACTGCCCTTCAAGAAGACCTGGGTTTGATTCCCAGCATCCACGTGATGACTCAGCCATCCTTAACTCCAGTCATAGGAAACTCTGCACTCTTCTACTCTTCTAGCCCTCCCATCCCTGCACACACCAGGTGCACATGCACACGTGCAAACAAAGCACACATACAAGGAAAATGAAGGGAAAGTGCTGGTATAACACCTTAAGTACTTGCATGGAACTTGGGGGTGTTACGGAGGCAGTCTACTCGGTTCTTGCCAGTTTTTTTATGGTTACTCCCTTTCTTTCAGCTCAATCTGAAATTGAAGCATCAGTCTCCGCCAGGAACATCAGAAGGTTACTAAGTTTCCAGCGGTATCTCAGATCCTCACAATTTTTTCGAGGTGCCACAGTTTGTAGTTCTCTAAACATTTTAGATGAGGATTACAATGGACAAGCCAAGGTTTGTACAACTTCTTCAAAAAGATTTGAGTTGCTTGATAAGTTCACTGGGGCCACCTCCAAAAAACTCATTTAGATGTCCTTTTTCTGTCTGAATTGAGCCATTTTTCAGATTTTAGAGCTGTTTTTTTTTTTCTAAGTAGGTATAACAGAGCAAGGAAAACGGAGATGAAGTAGTGCATGCATTTGCTGTCTTAATTTTCTATATTAATTACTTAATATAACATTAAGAAATGAGTGGATCAGCAGAACAGTCAACTTTTAGCTGGCACAGAGTTGGATGCTGGGAAGAATATGAGCCATGGCCTGATCTGATGTTTCAGTGCTGTTGATAAGGACATCACTATAGATGCATTTACCAGATAGTTCCATACAAACAGCTCAGGGGGGTGGATCCATCTTTTTTAGTCAGATAATCATGAAGGTTTAGCTACATCTTGACTGAAGTGGTATTCGTAAGGATTATTTACTTCATTCTTACAGATTTTACAGAAACTGTCTTAAGTAAGATTGAAGTAAAATGAGTTTGGTGTCGATCAAATGGGATTTTATATAATCTTGAATTTTAATTCATCTGAAATTATTTGTTCCTTAAATTTTATAGGCCAGATTTCTAAAGTTATGTGGATTGGCTCCAGGGTGTCTTCTTTGAAGTTACATTACAATATAAAGAAAAGAATCTTTCCCTGCTTGATAGATAAGTCCATGGGAACTGTTGATCTGCTGTCGCAGTTAGAATCTTAACCTGGGTGTTATTGCTGGTTTTGGTACTGTGGTTTCAACCTCCACAATTCTTCATTGTATACCACAGCAAACTTAGGGATACAAAATAAAAGATTTTATTTTAAAAGCCCACACAATGTGGACTTTGGATTTATTTGTTTGCCTAAAGTACATATTATCCTAAGAGCTAATTGATTGATTTTATTGATAGTTTTGAATGATATTTAAAGTTCATCAATAAATACCCCAGGGTCTCTTTTATGAAAGAGGAAAAGGAAGGGAGGGAGGGAGGGAGGAAGGAAGGAAGGAAGGAAGGAAGGAAGGAAGGAAGGAAGGAAGGAAGGAAGGAAGGAAGGAAGGAAGGCAGACAGACATGGTTAGTAAGCCAAGTATGTATGCCTTTAATCCCAGCATTCAGGGGGTAGAGGGAAACAGATCTCTGTGAGTTTGAGGACAGCCAGAGCTATGTAGAAAGACCCTGTCTCATAATAACAAAACAAACAAACAACCCTGAGCAGCAAATACTTGAATTACAGTTTGGTGTGAGTTTACTGTGGTCTCCAAGTCCCTGAAGCTGGACTCTTCAGTTACCATGACAGCTTTCTGCTACAGCTGAGCGAGTTAGTTATTGCCTGCTTCTCAGGTGTCGGTGAGGATTGAGCACCTCGCCCACTCACCAGTTACCCAGTAGAACTCCCTGCCAGATTTTTAAAATCTGGTTTAAAAATATGCAACATATGGGCTCTATGATGGTGAATCATTTCAGAATTCTCGTGAGTTTGTAGACTATAAGAACAGGTTGGCAGACTGACCTGACCTCTATATGATTAACTAAAAACAAAAGAATTTGTTCTCAAATGGAATTTATTTGTATAGAGAATGTTTGAGCCGGTGGCAAAAGTCTTAACTAAACGGAAACTGGGAGCAAAGTGTCACAGCTCACTCCAGTCCTCCAGTTCTCGGAGACTGAAGCAGGAGAACTGCCACGAGTTAGAGACTAGCCTGGGCTGCACAGCAGAGCCCAGTCTACAGACCTAGAAAATAAAGTGACGGAAGATGACTGATCCTCGGTGCTTCTCAAAGCCAGTCAGCCACTTCTCGTTTCCATGAACTTTACTATGGACTATCTGCAGAAAGTGGGTGTTACTGAGATTAAATTACAGTAGAAATGTTTGGTTTTCATTTCAGTGTATGCTGGAAAAAGTTGGAAATTGGAATTTTGATATCTTTCTGTTTGATAGACTAACAAACGGTAAGTGAAGCATTTGACATACGAGTTTCTGTGGTCATTAGCCTCCCGTGGGGAAGCTTTAGTTTGCTTTGTCCTTGCTGTCATTCACATGGGCTGTGAACCAGTGCCAGCATTTTGTCCTTGTTAGTCAGTTTTCAAAAAGACAACAGAAATCATTTCACAATTTTTGTTTTTACTATTAGTCTTGACAGTAACCAAATCACAACTGGCCCAGTTGGCAGTCGCTACTGCTGGTTTTAAAGACTCAGCCTGAATGTCATTGCAGTCTTTGTTTTCTCTTTTCAGTTTCTTCAGTTTGTGACTGTTTACACTGGCATCTTCTGACACAGTTTCCATGTAGGGTTATCCCGAAGGCATGCTCCACCAGTTGCTCTTTCTTGAGTGTGCTGGCCCCCAGCCTTTTTTCTTACCTGCTGCAGAGGATTAGCTTGTTCCCACAGCCTCCCTCTGGCACTGCCTCCCATGCCGGAGAAGAGCATATTATTGTGAGACTCTGTGGACAGTTAAGAGGGCTTTGGAGAAATTTCACACAGGTTGTTCTAATCTCCCCTGCCCCACCCAGCTTAGCACTTTATGTGGGGCTGGTATTGCTGTTTGTTTGTTTTGGTTTTTTTTTTTTTTTACTCTCTTTGCAAATCAAAACTAGATTCTATTTGGAAACTTTTTTTTTTTTTTTAGAATAACTTATTTGGCAGATTCTTGGTGATACTTAGCCATCTTTGTCCCTTTGTTAAAGTAGGTTTTTAATAGAATTACACAAAGAATTCAGTTTTTCTGTTGATGAGGATGGAATGACGTGACCCCTGCTTGTCTTTGAAGTTACCTGCTTTTCTTTTCTTCTAGAATGTGTTTATTTATTTATGGAGGTGTGTATCCGCATGCCCACAGCACACATTGAAAGCCAGAGGATAGCATGGTGATTCGGGTTCTCTTTCCTATGGATTACAGGGTTTCAGCTCAGCTTGTTGAGCTTGTAGGTACAAGTACCTTTACCCAGTGAACTCTGTCACCTTCCCTGAGCGCTGCCGTAGTTGTTTGGGTGTCACTGTCATTTCCTCTAAGCAGTAGGAACAGAGAGAAGGGCTCTACGTGCCCTGCTTATCTCTGCACTGCTGACAGGAAGTAGATGAGATTGATGGGCAAGGTGGTGAGGACCACGAGGTTTGCCAGTGTCCAAAGCACACCCAGGCATCACTGCCTCTTTGCTCTTCCCCTGTAGCTCCCTCTTTCACCCTTGGGTGATTTGTCTCCCTGCCTCCTAGCTGACTGCCCTAATGGAAAGGCAGCCTTCCTTAGGGGAATTGTTCTTTTTCTTTTTTTAAATACAAGGAGGAAATTATTAGATGCCCCACCTCCTTCAGGATTTGTGAAATTTTTCTTTCCTAATTCAACACAAACATGACTTCAGTTATTATCACAAGATAAATATAGATGAAGCAACACCAGCCATAACACTTTTAAAGGCTAGCCTTATATAAACTGATAGCTTATAGCCTATTCTTAGGTTGCTAGGATGCCTGCCATTCCTTAACATAGTTGCTCTTTTCTAAATTTGATTTTTAGAAAGTACACAACCTGCTAGTTGGGGTCTTAGGATGAAAGCTAGTGAGCTCAACTGTGTTCTGTGTCAGCCATGGTTGCTTTCCTTAGACCACTCCATTTGAACTGGCTTTATGGAGAAGGTGGCTCAATTACTTGGTGACAGATAAAAAAAACACCTATTGTTAGCTACCCACCTTTGCTTTTATAGGAAGCTAACCATAGCCCCTGGAAGCCACAGAGATTCTCTACTTGAAGAAATGTAACTGAACAAATGGGCAGGAAAAAACTGTTCTTCGAGTTGCATTATGTAGTTGGGATGGTTTCCCTTTTGAACATGTTTCTACATGGATTGTTTTCACCATATCCAAGTTCATAGTTGCCCCTTTGTGCTTATTGACTCAGTGGTGTTTTATATTTCTTACTCTGGTACTCTTTTGGTGATATAAGGGAGAAGACAGGCAGGAGGGGGCAGACCTCAGTGGTTTGCCCCAGAACAGGTATACCTCATTGGCTCCCAGGAGGAAAGGAGTTGCTGACATTTCTCTTACAGGGATGTGAGCAGGTGGTGTGCCTGTTGCTCATGACGGCCTCTGGTTCTCTGAGAGGGGAGTGGCCAGCCTGTGTTGCCACTCCAGTGCTCATAGAGAGTCAGTTCTAAAAACTAGTAAGGGCCACTACATCTTAGCTGCTCTGTAGGGTTTTTTGGTATGTTTCATTGTGACAGCTTTACTCTAAATATTATTATTATTTCTCTTCTTCCTCTTTTCCTCCTCCTCCTCCTCCTCATGATCATCCTCATCCTCTTCTTCTTCTTTATCCTCCTCCTCTTCCTTCTCTTTTTTCTTTTCTTCTTCCTGCTTCTTTTTCCGAGACCTTGAGAGAATGTCTTTCTTCCATAGCCCTGATCCTGGAATTCACTATGCTGGACTCAGACTCACAGAGCTCTCTTCCTGCCTCTCCCTACCAGATGTTGAGATTAAAGATCTGTTCTACCATCCCTGCCTCACTGACATCTAATTTAAGGATATATTTGTTACTTTCCATATGGAGATGATATGCCAAGTCATCTTTTAAAAGAATTTTTGGGACTGGCAAGATGTCTTTGCAACCAAACCAGCACACGTGACATGCTAGAAAGCAATGACTTCTAGTTGTCCTCCAACTTCCAACCTGTGAACCATGGCATACATGCCTACATATATACATGTGTGTCTGGATCTGTAAAAGAATCCTTGTGATCCAGCAAGAGAGTTCAGCAAATGAAGACACTTGCTGCAAAAGCCTGATGACCTGAATTTAATCCCCAATAAAGGTGGGAGAACTGACTCCCCAAGGTTGTCCTTTGACTTTCACACACACACACACACACACACACACACACACACACCATGGCATGTATGTTCCCATCATGCATGTTTGTTTCAACACACAATGATAAACAATATTATATTTAAAAATCCTCTTTGTGGCCTGCCTCAATCTTCATGATGTTCTGCAAGCGGTTACCTGTAGTCATCTATAGGGTCTGTTAACAGTGGTTTGATGAGTTGTTAGTTAATTCTTTATTAACCCTTTTAAATATTATAAATTCTTAGTGTGAGATTAGTTGTTTATTTTTCATATTTTATCAAGAACCATAAAGTTCAGAAGATAAGTAGAATCACATGTATGTTACTGTTATCTGTGATGTAGTAACTTATGAGATTAAATCCCACTAAGATAGTCAATTTAACTGTTAATATAGCATATTTGTCCTATATTGAGTCTACAAAATCCTGAGAAATATAATAAGGTATGTATAACCTGGAGAGTTTTTGTCAGGGATGGGAAAATAAGCATAATGAGGAAGAGGGATTCAGACAGGAAGGATAAGCACTGCAGCCTGTGTGTGGGATGGAGGGCCATCGGGAATGAATGTGCAGTGTGTCTGAATGTTCGCGGTTATTGGGGCAGCCTAGGAAAACGAGAAAAGAAAAAAAAAAGCATGGGTTGCTAGGTGAAGTGTATCCAGTGGACTGGGATCTGTCTTTGAGGAAGTATGGATAAATTTGTGTTTAAGGAAAAGGAAACTAAAGGCTTGGGGGTCTTTTTTTTCCTGTGGAACATGAGGAAAATGGGAAAGAAGCATGTTAAAATTGTTGTGAAGAATGAGAGTCTTAAAACAGGTGCTTTACAAAGTAAAAGCTGCCTGTCATTGACAGAACAGTGATGTTGCATGGCAGTGCATGGCACAGCTGACAGTGATGAGAGCTGTGCTTCTGCCTGTCCTCCACTGGCTCTCAGTTTTTCTGCTCAAGTACAGAGGAGAGGTTTAGCTGAGAGCTTCAGTCCTGGGGACCTTGAAGAGGTGACTGCCCTCTCCTAGTTCTGTTCCAGTAAAAATAAACACAATTTTCAGAAGGCTGTAGCCAAAGATTTTTACTATGATTCTATTCACTTCTATGAAGTGCCTGTAATGTTAAATTGGCTTGTTCACTGTGCGTCAGTTTTCCCATATTCTACTTACTGAGTCTATTGTCTTAAAAGGGTTAACCTGAAAATCCTTAAAATTCTATCTTTCAGTTCTTTGTGGAAAGCTGAAACATTGTTTTCCTTAATATGGAATGAAGATGTTAACATTTAAAGTGTATAACTATCAAAGTAAGGAGCTGCAGATATTAGCAGAGAAAAGTGGGCTGGGATACTGCTTCCAAGTCCATGGTTGGAGTCTCCATCTAGGGACAGTAGCCTGGCCTTGCATGTCTTACTAACATAGCCTCTCCTCTTTCTTTTCTAGGAAATAGTCTAGTAAGCTTAACCTTTCATTTATTTAGTCTTCATGGATTGATTGAGTACTTCCATTTAGATATGGTGAAACTTCGTCGATTTTTAGGTAAGTGATTCTAATTTATTTAACAAGACTGTATCAGAACTTGTGTAACTGTCAGTCAGCTATAACAAACTGTTCAAGATCAGAGCTTAAAGCAGGTGTTTGTAGCTATACAAGACATGGCAACATTTATGTCAGTGACAGACACCATAGATCAGCTGGCTTTGCAGTCATATTTTTTTTCACATGGTCTCTGCTGTGGCATGATACTGAAATACCTGGTGATCAGTTGAATTGAAGAGACTGTTTTAGAGTGTGAACAATTTGAGTTGATAACCACATGGAAAATATATGTGGCACTTGGGAGGCAGAGGCAGGCGGATTTCTGAGTTCAAGGCCAGCCTGGTCTACAGAGTGAGTTCCAGGACAGCCAGGGCTACACAGAGAAACCCTGTCTCGAAAAACCAAAAAGAAAATATATGTGGATCACTAATGATTACCACTTTCTATACTTGGATGTCCTTCATATATACTAAAATTCGAGTCTTTTTTTTTTAATGCAGTTATGATTCAAGAAGATTACCACAGTCAAAATCCTTACCACAATGCAGTCCATGCTGCAGACGTTACTCAGGCCATGCACTGTTACTTAAAGGAACCTAAGGTAGGTGGTTGAAAGTCACAAGACAATTTCTGTGGCCACACATTTCCATAAGTTAGTACCTCAGCTTAGAGTCAGAAGCTTTTTCCATGAGAGTGAGATCAAACCAGATTGACTTTTCCAGATAAGACTATAAGTGGAAGAGCTAGAGAACCAGACCCAGAGCTCTCAAAGGTTTGGATTCTGTGTTCCTACAGATGCAACTTTGTTTAAAGTGTCCACCATGTGAGGTTGCTGAGTGTGCGGGTGCAGAGCCTGAGGCCATAGGACATAAAATGCAATACTTCCTCCTGTTCCTGAGATGTTCGAGTCCTCTTGAAACAGAGCACTTAATATTATTCTTCTTGTCCCTGGAAGTTCATATAAGAGCCTCATTTTAGGCAGGCGTGGAGGTTCATGCCTGTAAATCCCAGCATTTGAGAAGCTGGGACAGTAGGATTACCACGAGTTTGAAGTCTTAAGTAAACAGTGTCTTCCTGTCTCCCTAGCCTGTCAGAAACTGGTAATGGCCAACTTGTTTTTCTTACTGGTGTACATTTATTGATGTCCTAAGCAACATTGCTGGTTTGGGAGGGAGGGACGGACGGACAGAGGGACAGACGAACGGAGGAGTTTTGACTTGAAATTTTAGGTGTGGGAGTATTGTTACTGAATGTGGAAAATGAATAAAAATGTCCGTCTGTTGGAGAGGGTACTAAAGTCTTATATTTATAATGATTTTGGCCCTAGTGATAACCAGAAGAAAATCAGCATAATGCCAGCAAACAGCAAAACAGCAGAAGTCTACTGAAGGAATGTCACCTCTTAATAGTTTTCTCTTTTATTAAAAAGGACCCTGAAGATAGTTTTACAAATAGATACAAGTGAAATCTGACTTTTTTATACTTTAAAAGCTTCTTACTCAGGAACTCAGACATTACTAGAATCAATAGCCATTTAGTAACAATATTTGTTTTTCTAAAACTCCATTCTAGCCAGGTGGTAGTGTGGTTCATGTGGTTCATGCCTTCTAGTACTTGGCAGACTGAATCAAAAGGATAGAAAGTTCAGTGGCTCTGTACAAACACACTAAAGTTGTGTGAACGGCTGGAGTCATACATAGCTTTAGCTGTCAACTTGACACAAACCTAGAATCACCTGGGATGAGGGACCCTCAACTGTCTAAATGAGATTTGTCCGTGTGGCATTTTCTTAATTATTAATTGATATAGGAAGATCTACTTCAGGATAGGTGACAAGTAGGCCTGAGCTGTGTTAGAAAAGTAACTGAGCAAACAATTAACGGCATCCCTCCATGGTTTCTGCCTCAAGCTCCTCCCCTAAGTTCCTTCTTTGGGTTCCGTTGATGGTGCATTGTAACCTGAACATGTAAGATGAAATAAACCTTCCTCTCCAGGTGGCTTGTGGTTAGTGTTTTAGCACAGATCCATTAAGAGATGAAAAGTAGGCTGGGTGGTGGTGGCGCACGTCTTTAATCCCAGCACTTGGGAGGTAGAGACAGGCGGATTTCTGAGTTTGAGGCCAGCCTGGTCTACAGAGTGAGTTCCAGGACAGCCAGGGCTACACAGAGAAACCCTGTCTCGAAAAACCAACCAACCAACCAAACAAACAAACAAAGAAAAAGAGATGAAAAGTAGGAGATCTGGATAGTTCAGTATGTGAAAGTGCTTGCACTCAAGCATGAGGATGTGGTTTGAATCCCTAGAACTATGTAAGAGTTGGATATGCAAAATCTGTGTCCTAGAGTGTCTGTAGTCCCAGCACTCCTTCAGAGATGGCAGGCAGCAAAGTCCCTGGAACCTGACAGGGCAGCTGTCCTGGCATGTGCTCTGAGGAAAGTAATAGAAACTGTGTCTCAAATGAAGTTAGGTGAGTGAGACCAACACTTGAAGCTGTCCTCAGACTTCCACAGCCATAGTAAGTACACACCACATTCATACACACGAATGTGTGCGTGTTTTGTACATACACTAAACAGTCTTAATATCACTGAATTGCTTATACTTGTAACAAAGTTCTCCTACATAAAGGTTTAGGAAGAAATATATTTTTAATCAGTTTTCTGCTTTAAGTATGTGATTTGCTTTTATATTTTCCCCACAGATGTCATAACTGTTATTGTGCATTTGTGTGGGGGTTGGGGTGGGATGTGAACATGCCACAGTTGGAGTATAGAGGCGAAAGGACACTGCTTAGGAACTGGTGTTTCCTTCTGCAGATTTCTAGGGATTAAACTCAGTTGTCAGGCTTGAGACAAGCACTCTTACCCACTGGGCTATCTTCAAGCACCCCAGAGGATTTTTAAAAATCCACTAGCATCTTTTTGTGTTTCATTTTTTGACCTGAGGTTGTAAAGTTATGTTTAGCCATATATTAATTTTACACATAGTAATAACATACTGATTTTCTTTTCAGAAGGTACTTGTCTGTTATTTAGCATTATATTCTTGTCATAGGTGATGTATTGATAAAGAGATACATAATATGTTCTGTGGGTGTGTGTGGTGAGGTATGTCTCAGTTGTCCCATACTGAGGCATCCCTTCCCCCTGAGGGAACAACCACACAATTGTATAGTATAGAATAGAGTTTATTCAGGGCATGAGGAGAGGGGAGTTAAGAGGGTAGGAGAGGCAGAGAAGGAGGGGGGGGAAGCTAGCCATGAGCACATGGAGAGAGGAGGAAGGGAAGGGGTAGGGAGCAAGGGGACAGAGGGATCAAGAGAGCAAGAGAGAGAGGAGGGGGCAAGCAGCCCCTTTTATAGTGGGCCAGGCCTACCTGGCTGTTGCCAGGTAACAGTGGGGAGAACCATACCTGGCTGTTGTCACTTAACTGTGGGGTGGAGTTTAGACAGAATGGTAACATTCCCATGTTTTGGTTTAATTAAAAAAAGAAAAAAAGGGCTGGAGAGATGGTTCAGCAGTTAAGAGCACTGAGCACTGAGGTCCTGAGTTCAAATCCCAGCAACCATATGGTGGCTCACAACCATCCATAGTGAGATTGGATGCCCTCTTCTGGTGTGTCCGAAGACAGCTACAGTGTACTCATAATAAAATAAATTAATAAATCTTAAAAAGAAAAAAATAGAAATAGGTGATCGTTGATGGCGAAGTGGGAATAGGGTCATTGTGATATCTGGCTACTTCCTGCTGGCATTGGGGCGAGTGTCTCTAGGGAACCTAGAAGAATGGGTAAGGGAGATGTTTGTCCAGTCTTAGGAGAATTGGCTGTTTCCTGCTGTCCAGGGTCAGTGGAGCTATCTGAGGATAGGTCAGAAGGAACAGGTCCAGTAGAAACGTCTGTGTCTGTGACAGGAGACAGAGCATTTGGAGGTTGCTTCTGGAGCTGATCTTGATGCGCCTGGACTTGACAAGATGTAGGGAATAAGATTAAGTATATTTGGGAGAAAAAAAAATTTTTTTAAGATGTACATTTGAAACCCAGAGGAATCCCACCCTCTGGAATACGTAGTCAGTGGGAACTTTAGGCAGATGTACTTATCTGGATGGAGCCTATTTGGTCCATGAGAGGCAGATCTGAGTGAGTTTCCTGTAGCTTATAAGTTTACAAAAGAGATAACAGCATGAGTTAACAACAGTCTTTAAGATGAACCTTTGCTGGATCGTATAGTGGAATGTTTTATTAGGGTTAGGCAAGTTTATAGGAACTCAGATAATTTAGGACAGTGGCAGAGCAAGAAGAGGAAATATGAAGCATTTAATCAATGGAAACTGAGTTTGGATTATGAGGTAACAGATTACATCTGTGAAAGCTTAGCTGTCAATGTAGTCAGAAGTCTGAGAAAGAGTAAACAACAATCTACTAGTTAAATATTATTTTTAAAAAATGACAAAGTCCACTAGCCAACAGTTTCCATGGTGTCCATGGTCTCTTGGGCTGAGTCAGTCTGGCTTTCAAGTACAGAAGACACAGGGCTTTTTCTGTGGAATGGATACGCATGACATGAGAAATGACTTACCTTGGTTTAGCCAAGTCATTTGACTCAGGGCATCCAGTTTTTTTGTTTGTTTGTTTGTTTGTTTTTGTTTTGTTTTGTTTTTCAGGGCATCCAGTTTTATCCACTGTGTTTTTCAGTGTTCACATTACAATCCAGGCAGTATCGTCTAGGTGTGTCCACATCTTCTGAAACCATCTTGGATCAGCTGTTAAAGGCTTTGGGAATTCCATCTGTCATAAATTTAGCAAACTTCTGACAAGATTGAGAGCTATCTGATTGGTTGTAACTGAATAGAATTTAGTAACAGTACTAAAAATCTATCAAGACAGGATAGTAAAGAGTCTTAAGTAACTGGCAGATTGTGTAGGTAGAGAAAAGCATTTTTATATTAGCAAAGAAACATTTGACTAGGACCAGAATAAGAAAGCTGGCAGCAGTGGCATAAGATCGTGGTGACAGAAAATGAGTTTGTCTAGGCAGGTTCAGGCCTGTGACACAAATTGAGCACACAGGCCATGAGAACAAGACAAGGGTGGGAACGTGGATAGGTAAGCACTTGGGAAACCTTTTTCCATTTATCAGACAATATGTGTGAAGAGCTCTTAAAATCAAAGACAGTTTAGTGTCTATTGGGTGATGGGGATGTTACTGAACTATCCATACCGGCATCCCAAGAAGAGTTCACTAACTGGTCACTGTACAACCAAGCTAGAAATTCATGTCATCACGTGAATAGCTAGGAACTATGGCAGCAATCTCCTGGAAACTGCCAGAAAGCAGTTCAACCTAGTACCAGGAATTTAGACTGGCTGCAAGAACTTGAGGGATATATGAACTGCTTTCTTTTTTTTCTTTTTTCTTTTTTTGTTTGTTTGTTTGTTTTGGTTTTGGTTTTTCAAGACAGGGTTTCTCTCTGTAGTCCTCGCTGTCCTGGAACTCACTCTGTAGACCAGGCTGGCCTCAAACTCAGAAATCCACCTGCCTCTGCCTCCCAAGTGCTGGGGTTAAAGGTGGGCGCCACCACCGCCCGGCATGAACTGCTTTCGAGAAGGGAAGTCTCCCAAGGGTCTGGACGGCGCATTGAAATGTGTGTGTTCTAGGGCTTTTTTGTGGTCTGATGGTAGGAAATGGCCCACAGGTCGCTCCCCCACGGCACCTGCTATGTTCCAGGCCCTGTGTTGCAGGCTCAGTGGCTGTAGCTGCATAGTGCAGATGGTGGGTCAGGGCGGAACCTTGCTATGGGCCAGAGGCAGATGAGGCAGAGGTGCCCCAGTCAGGTCCACGCTGCTGTGGGGAAGGACTTTCTACTATCGGCCAGAAGTCATGGCCCAGTGCCTCTGGCGGTCAGAGTCCAAGGGGGTGGGCCCCCCCCCGGGAGAAGCAAGCAGCCGAAGTAGCGTGTTTTGTATCCCAGCAATAGTATACACACTGCTAACACTCATTTTATAAGTCCCGGGCAGAGAGGGGAAGAGAGAGGCTCCCTCTCATGCATGGGCAGCCAAGCCCTTTGCGAGGGTGGTAGTGTACATGGGAAAGCAAGTGTCGGGGTCACTGGCAGGACGCAAGGAGTGCAGCCAGACACAGAGCAGAGCTAAGAAACAGGGATGGGGAGCAAGCAGGGTCCCAGACCAGCTTTTCAGGCAAACCGGCTGAACTGGTGGCTGCAGCCAGCCACCAATGAGGGAGGAGGAGGGGAAGAAGCCTACCTATGGGTAGATAGCAAGCATCTGGCACTGGGTGAGACACGTGGGGCAGGTGCTCCTGAGAGAACATCTCAGCCATGAGAAAGAAACTGTCTCAAAGGGAGAGAGGAAAATCTCACCCAAGGAATTGAGTCCTAGAACGAGGGTCAGGGCAGCACAGGGTTAGCTCTGAGCTCAGGAAATCCTCCCTGGGAAGATGTGGACAGTTACTCTGACCAGTGGAGGATGGGGGCTTACCTGTTCTAGCAAGCGTGGATCTCTTGTGGTATAGCTGAGGTGGGATGCAAACCTGCAGATTTCTATGTCCTAGTCACAGTACCAATGATGTGTTCATAAAAAGATAAAAGAGATATAGAATATGTTCTGTGGGTGTGTGTGGTGAGGTATGGGGGAAGGGGATGTCTCAGTTGTCCCATACTGAGGCATCTCTTCCCCCCTGAGGAACCAACCACATGAGATGGTATAGTATAGATAGAGCTTATTCAGGGCATGGGGAGGGGAGTTAAGAGGGTAGTAGAGGCAGAGAGAGGGAGAGAGTAGAGAAGTAGAGGCCGGCCATGAGCACGTGGAGAGAGGGGGGAGGGAAGGGGAAAGGGGTGAGGGGACAGAGGGATCAAGAGATCAGAAGAGAGCCAGAGTGTAAGAGAGGAGAGGAGGGGGCAAGCAGCCTCTTTTATAGTGGGCAGGCCTACCTGGCTATAGCCAGGTAACTGTGGGGAGAAGTATGCCTGGCTGTTGCCATGTAAATGTAGGGGTGGAGTTTAGACAGAATGCTAACAATAGGAATATAATAAATAGGACATTTATATCATATCCCTTCTGTACAAGACTCACAGACCATTGAGAAAGGGGGGACAGACAGACTGTCAGAGCCCGAGGTCAGAAAGGGCCTGCTATACTCATGGCAGCCATGTTTTCCTCCACAGGACCTACACAAGATCAACTCAGTATTCTAGCATGAAGTCAGGAGAGACAGCTGCCCCTAACAGAAGAGCTTTTCACAGTTGATGGCTCTTCCAGCAGGAAAAATCAGTTTCCTTAAGTGTATGGGTCCTGTAGTTTGAATATAGCGCTCTGGAGGACTCCACACCCATGAGTATGTATGAACAGCACAAGTTGGACTTTGGTGGATTGTCTTTTAAGAGAACATGAAGTTTGTAGGGGAAACGAGAGATGAACCTGGGAGGAGATAAGGGAGTAGTCAGGTGAATGTGATCAACACCCTGTATACAGGCATGACATTCTCAAAGAATTCATAAAACTTTGTACTCAATTTGTAGTCAAAAAGTCTGATTTTTAAAAACATTTTCCATGTTCTGAAGAGGAATTCATTTTCTTTACTTTTTTATTAAGCTCCTCCATGTCCTAATTTGCATAATATAAAGAGAAGCCATATATATTTTCTACCTTAAAAGAATATAAGGCTGTCAAGATGCTTAGTGGGTAAAAGTGCTGAGTCACAAACCAGCCTTCAGACAGCAAGAGAAAACCAACTTCTGCAAGTCTTCCTCTGGCCTTCAAACCCTTGTAATGGCCCAGGTCCTGTCCCCCTCATAATAGATAGCAAGGTTAAAGATACTTAACATTGTTATTAGATAGAAGCATCCACTGACTTGTAACTGAGCATGGAAAGGAAATGGCCAAGTTAGGACCTGAGTGTGTTCATTATCTCGTTGACGGTTTTGTTGTGCTCTAATCTCCTTCCTGTGTTAGCATTATCAATGATTTATGCTCATCAGTTTTTATTGTCAGGTTATTTTACAGGGCTGTAAAAGGATTATCATAAAATAAACCTAAATAAAGACGTACAGATGAGTCAGCTCTGGAAGGACTTTTCAGGGCCGTGGACACAGATGAGGCCTTGGCTGCAGCCAGGGCTAACAGGCAGAACAAGGAGATGGGAAAATGTGGGGCCCTGGAGTTGGGCGTTACAGAATGAGCATCCGTTTTCCAGAAGCGGTGCCTCATGAGAGCTGGGGATAGACTGAAGGTGGCCGTTTTTAGTGCTAAAACCTACAGTCAGCTAATACACTTTGACAATGGTTATTTTCTTATTTAACTTTGGTGACACTAAGAGTAAAGTTACATTGCTGCTATGAATGAAATTCCCTTTCTGGCATGAATGCATTGTGAAAACCATCCTGAATGTGGCCAGCTGTCGGTCAAATGAAAACACTCAACCCCGTTTGTCAGTTTAGAGTCCCCGTTTCTGAGAACGAGTGTTTCTTACCTTGGATGTTTTTAATGTGGTGAAAGCGAAGCCTTCCCTATCAGGTAAGCCCTGTCCCTCAGACAGCAGTACCACTCATCATAACACAGCCTGCACTGTCTCGGTGAGCTACCACCAGACAGGCACTTGATGGCACTAGGAGCTGTCCTGCTGAAAACTCAACAGGCAGAGCAGGAAAGCAACTGTCCCCACCATCCCCACTGTCACCACTAACTCCTAGTGGTGGAGAATGTATTTCAGGGATGTGCCTGACTAACTCTTCTTCTGTTCTGCTTCAGCTTGCCAGTTCTGTAACTCCTTGGGATATATTGCTGAGCTTAATTGCAGCTGCCACCCATGACCTGGATCACCCAGGTGTTAATCAGCCGTTTCTTATTAAAACCAACCATTATTTGGCAACTTTATACAAGGTTAGTCCAGTTTCATCGGGAATTAATTTGGTTTGTTTTTGTTCTTGCTATTTATTTTTTTAGTATGTGCCTAAAATCCCAGCTAAAGAGACATGAGGACCCCTTGAGCTCACTCGCTGACCCGCCTCGCCTAATCCATGAGGCCCAAGCCAGTGAGAGACCCTCTCAAAAAAATGTGGATGACTCCTGAGGAATGGCTCCAAGGTTGCCCTTTGGCCTCTGCACACATGTGTGGGTGCACACTGCTCATACCATAAATGCACTCACCCACCCATAAATAAACACATGCACAAATAAATTAACAATACTTTAATATTCTGTATTCTACACTGTTTAATGTTTTGAGGAAATGAAAGTAGTCAAAGTAAATTTCCAATGAATGTTAATACTTTAACCAAGTTAATATTACTGACAAATGATTCTTCATGTCCAGAAATTACTGTTAGGTAACAAAAAAACCCTTTTTGTAGAATACCTCAGTCCTGGAGAATCACCACTGGAGATCTGCAGTGGGCTTGTTGAGAGAATCTGGTTTGTTCTCACACTTGCCATTGGAAAGCAGGTAAGTTAGATTAAAACAAATGGAAATAAAGTTACTAATTAAGCTAAAAGTTATGTTATTATTCAGCTGCTCCATACCTTCGTTTCCTTAAACTAAATGTATCTTTTTAAAATTTATCAAATTGTGGAGCTGGAGAAAAGAGCTCAGCAGTTTAGAGCATTTGCTGTTCTTGGAGAAGACCTGGACTCAGTTCTAAGGTCCCACATGGTAGCTCACAGGTATCTACACATGGGACACATACATAAATGTGAGCCAAACACACATACACTGAAAATCCAAAGAAACTTATATCCAAATTCTTAAGCCTGTTATGACGTAGCTGTCACTCGTATTTCATTGGCTATTTATTTTTATGAAAGATACCTCTTTTTTTTTTTTTTGAGTACTGCAAAACTCGATTTACACACAGTGACTCAGTAGTTGTACTTAGCTTTTCTGATAAAGGTTTCAGGTGTGTACCTGAAAGATTACACAGAAAGTGACACTGAATAACAAGATGCATCCAGACTGCAACATCTGCAAAGTCAATAAAACAAGGATAATACGGCCGTGTGCCCTCATATGTACAGCTTTGGGGCTGTCATGAAGGATAATGAATAAAAAGAACAACAGAAAATAGTTTAATACTATTAAGCAGGCCATTTTGGTGGCATAATAAAAACCACTAAAGTTAAGTAAGTCCAATATGATAGTATTGGCAGAAACATCTCACACCTTGCCAGTATGGTCTTTTATACTTTGTGTTCAATACTTAGTATTGTGTTCATTTGAACCTGTTTGTTTTTTTCTAAATTTTAAAATTGTGTGCATATGCATTCAGGCACGGGTGTGCTGTGGTACACATGCAGAGGTCTGACGATTGCCTTCAGCAGTCATTTGTCTCCTTCCTCTGGAGTCCTAAGGATAATCTCAGGTCATCAGGCTCAGGAGGCAAGTGCTCTTCCTGTTGAGCCATCTTGATGGCCTTGTTGAAGGCCCTTTGTTGTCAATAATACAAAGATAAGCTTATTGTGACCCTGTTGAGGTTTTTTTTTTTTTTTTAATCTCATGAGGCAGTTTTTTAAAAGATGCAGTATATATGCTGTCTATATTAACAAATGACATTTTTTCCTCCAGATAATTTGAATATTCTTATACAGATAACTGACTTAATTTTTTATGTGCATGTGTATTTTCCTTACATGTATATCTGTGCACCACATCCATGCCAGGTACCTCAGAGCCAGGAGAGAATGAGGAACTCCCTAAAAATGGAGATGCCTTATGAGTAGGCTTCCATGAAGGAGTTGGGAACCAGCCCGGTTCCTCTGGAAGAAGAGCCTGTGCCATTAATTGCTAGACCCATCTCTGGCCCCTTGATCAAACTGCTGAGAATTTTATTAGGATTTCATTAAGCATCTTTCTCAAATGTCTCAGTTGACAATTGAATAGGCTTGTATTTTCTCTGCCTGAATCTTCTCTTAGGTCCTAGGCACCAAAAAATAAGACAGAGTTGTTTCCTGTACATACAGAAATTTCTTAGAAAATTCTTAAGGATTTTCTCAAACAGCATAATGGTGTTTTATGTTAGTCGTTCTCCCCTTCTAAGCAAATAATTCAACTTTGGCTGACAGAATAAAAATGTTTCCTTTGGCATCTTTGCATTGTGGTATTTCCCTGCAAACTCTTTTACTTTAGTTATTTTAATATTTTTAAATGCATGCTTCACAATACTTTCTTATATATCAAGTTTAAAGCAATTTGCAGAGGTTTGTAAAGCTTTCTGAATACTTAAGCTTAAGTGAGAAAATAAATTGAAAGTACTAAATGTCTCCTTTATTATTTCTGTAATTCCAGACAAGAGATGGAGGCTCAGATAGGTGCTTTGATACTAGCCACGGACATCAGTCGCCAGAACGAGTACCTGTCATTGTTTAGATCTCACTTGGACAAAGGTGACTTACACCTTGATGATGGCAGACACAGGCATTTGGTTCTACAGGTAAAGTTCTGAAACTTGCAAAGATTGGTTCCAAGGTGAATCGTGTGACAGGCGGAACAAGAATGAAATATAGCAGATATTTTTTCATGGTAGATTGGGAGGAAAGAGTTCCTCAGTCAGTGTGTCCCCTTCCTGGACACAAACTCAGGGTTTCTGATGAAGAGCAGAGAAGGTCACCTAGTCAACGATGACTACTCTGATGAGTTTTCTCAGGAAAGGGGGGTAAGGAGTACATGGTGTCTCTGGTTTGTTTTTATTTTATGACTGATCAGTCATTGTGTCTCCTTGGGATTGTCAAGAGTCATTCTAGTTTAACAGGGTTAGCATCCTTATCAGCATTCTGGACAGATACTTGGTAGATCAATGGTAGTGTGAAGTTACTAACAGTGATTTTTTTCTTTCACAGTATTTCCATCTTTGCTGGCTTTTACTTTTAGTTGGTTCTGGATCCCATGCACACTAAACACGTCCTCCCCCAGCTACATGCCCAGGGGCTCCTTTCTCTCTTCAGTGTTCTTCCCCACTGCTGGAGTCTATTTAAACCTGGTACAATGAGATCTTTTCTTCCTTAACACCCTTTTAATATTTTGTTTGCTAGATGGCCTTGAAATGTGCTGATATTTGTAACCCATGTCGGAACTGGGAATTAAGCAAGCAGTGGAGTGAAAAAGTAACGGAGGAATTCTTCCACCAAGGCAGGTCACATTTGAATAACTCATACCCAGCCATTTATAAGAGCCTCACAGTAGATGCATTATATTTTTAACAACTATTTGAACATCATATATGTATAACCAGTAACACATGGAACGTGATTTGAAACTGAGTAACCTTGGGTATTCATGATGTCACAGAAAGTAGACTGGAAACTTCTCTGCAGAAAGATTGCTCTGAAACTATCCCATCCCTTCACCTGTGTAGAGAGCAGGATCATGTGAGCATGTGAGGCATGTCTGAAAGAACTGACAGAATTCGTCTTGGGAGGAACACCTAGCAAAGCTGTTCTGTTTGTTTGCTCTGTTTAAATAGTGATATCAATTTGGCAAGCTTTCTATGTGTCACTAGCTTAAAGTTTTATCCTTCCATGAGGATTCTGTAATGTTCCTCCAGTAAAGTCATAGATACAGTGAAGGTATTCATTATAGATTTAACCAGCAGATGTGTTGCATCTTAACAGTTCTCCTTTTTTAATTTATAGGAGATATAGAAAAAAAGTACCATTTGGGTGTGAGTCCACTTTGTGATCGTCAGACTGAGTCTATTGCCAACATCCAGATTGGTAACTATGCACATTTAGTTGCATCTGGTTAAAAAAAATTCACTTATTTTGATTAGACTAGACTAGAAAATTATTCAAAACAAAGTATTCAATTTATGCTCATTGTAATTTGTAGGACAGTTGAGGACATCTTAATCATTGTAACAACATATATCCTTTCTTTGCTCTGCCAGCCCCTCCTGTCTGCTTCAGGGACTCTTCTTGAAGGTTCAAATGTCACCTCCAAAAGCCACCTTCCACTGTCTCCAGGCAGTCCAGAGCGCTAACCTCATTCATGCTTTATTTGCTTTTGACTATGCTGTCCCACAGCCTATCACCACTCTACCTAGAGGTGGGAACTAACCATGTACTGGAAAGCACAGGGCATATTCTGTGACTAGTACTGATGCTTGCAGGAGAACATGAGAAGGCTTACCTAAGGCTGAGTGTATTGTATTAAGCTTTGTAAGTAGAGAAAGATGTCAGGGTGAAGCTCAAGAGTTTGGGTAGAATATATTTTGGGGATCTGGGGTTGGGAAGGGCCTTAGAATTTAGGTTGAACATCGTGAAGGGTGTTGATAAACATCAGGAAGGTCGAGTTTCTAGAAGTTCAGGACTAGCACAGTCATAATGCAGTGGGAGGAAACAGCAGCAACACTGACTCCTAGGTTGCGATTACAAAGCATCTTGTAGAACCGTAGGGACTGACTTGACTAGTCAAAGATGCAGAAAATGGGCACAGCTTGCAAGAGTGCATGGTGTTGAGCCTGTGGGTCAGTACTGACTCCTGTGTTAAGGGTAGATAGATGTTTCACTGGTGATGGAGTTAACAAGACAGTAGATCTGCTGTTTGCTTCTCCAGGAGAGCTACTCAGGTTCAAAGAATAGGTGAGATGTCGGCAAAGGGGAAGGAAGGCTAGGTGAGTGGGGACACGCAGTTCCCTTAATGTCTGTCTGCCTGTAGTTTAGAGAAAGAATTTAAAGTGATTTTTAGAAATTTTGTAGTTTGTGCTGGAGAGATGGCTCAGTGGTTAAGAACTTACTGCTGTTTTGAGGTTTGTTAGCAGCACCCACTTAAGGTAGCTCCTACCTAACTCCAGCACTAAGGGCTATGACACCCTCTTCTAGCCTCTGCCCCTGAGAACACTCACACATATATGAAACACAAATAAAAATAGGTATTTTTTTAAGTTGTGATTTTAGCTGAGCATGACAATATTTGCTATAATGTCACCAGTTTTGTCATGAGGAGAGAGGATCTGAAGTTCACGGTCATCCTTAGGGACAGAGATGGGTATGTGAGATTCTCAAAGAAAATCAGGGCTGCTGAGTGGCACACTGGGCAAGTGTACTAGCTACCAAGCCTGAACATCTGAGTTTGATCCCAGGGACTCACATGGTGGAAGGAGAAAACCAGCTCCCTCCCACAAGCTATGCTCTGACCCCCACATCTTCTGTGCCATTCTCACTTCAATAGTGAGAATATTAAACTAATTTTTCATTATTTTTAGACTATTCCTTCTCAGGAGTTTTGACATTGTATATTCTGAGTTAAATAAAATAGTCATACCAGGTGTGATATTCCATCACTGAGGAAGTGAAGCCAAAATCAGTGACCCCTCTTGGCCAGCAGTTGTCTCCCTGAGAATGTCCCTGGAGTTGTGTTCTAGTGCCCTTAGTTGATATGGCCACCCCATGTGTTAGCTTAAGTAAGATGTGCTTGTTCAGCTAACAGAAACAGAATAGACCAGAGGACCACTGAATACATAAGAAATCCTGATTTGTAAATTACACGTACACACACAGACCTTTTAAAAGGTAATATTTTGGCTAATACTTGAGTGGAACTGTAGAACATTAAAGCTCTATATGTTTTAAAGATCAAGACATTTTAATGGCTTTTTCCTCTGTTTCTCAAGGTTTTATGACTTACCTAGTGGAGCCTTTATTTACAGAGTGGGCCAGATTTTCAGACACGAGGCTGTCACAGACAATGCTCGGACATGTGGGGCTAAATAAAGCCAGTTGGAAGGGACTGCAAAGACAACAGCCCAGCAGTGAGGATGCCAATGCTGCATTTGAGTTGAACTCACAGTTATTAACTCAGGAAAATCGGTTATCATAACCCTGAACCAGTGGGACAACTCCCTCCTGCAAGATTGTGGAAATGTGAAATGGTCTTGAGTTGAAGAACTGGTTCTGACTTGTGAAGATTCCAAGGCAATGACGCCAGCATTATTTATCAAGATGTCTTCTGCTGGATCATTTGAGCCCACTTTTTATGATAAGACAGGAATATACAGCAATATGCATCTGGCTTCTGTATGAAACCTTAAATATGTAAAGCTCAGCAGGAGAACCAGAATGGATTAACAAAGGAAGATGTTTTTAAGTGTGCCATGTGCTTTCAAAATGTGTATCCTTCAAGCCCTGAAACTTGAACTCAACCTCAGCAGCAATCTTGATGCAACCAGTCCAATACAATAGCGCACCTGTCCCTTCCACTACATTCTCTCTGAGAAAACTTCAGAAATGTGAAGTGCCCAGCCTCTGCTGCCTCTGGCAAGAATCAATCCATGTTTACAAATCAAATCTGAAATCTTGGTTCTAAACTGCCTTGAAGCATTTATTGTGAAGGAGCCACTGACCGCTCTCAACTGAGCTAGAGACTGCAGCTCTTCCGCAGCGTTTGCCTTTTCTTCTTTGGATGTCAATGTCACCAACGCCTCCCACTTGCTGTTTTGTTCTGTGCACTGGAGACTGAGCATTTACCACAAAAACCACATGAAGCTTTTCACTCCAGCGCTGTTTGGCAATGCAGATTCTTTTTTTACCTATTAGTTTTTAACTTGGGATGGCAGGGAAGGAACACCAATGTCTAGCTGTGTTCTGACTCTGCAGTGAAGACACTGCATGTTGTTTTCACTACTGTACACTTGACCTACACATGCAAGAAAAAGGTAGAATGTTTAACATACCATAATCAGCTCAGGGTATTTGCCAATCTGAAATAAAGTGGACTAGGGAAGTGTGTCCTTCAAATCAAGGGTACTAAAGTCCCTTTCGCTGCAGTGCGTGAGAGGTATGTTGTGTACGGCTGTATGGATGTGTGTTTGCGTGCATGTTTGTGCATGTATGGCTGTGCATGTTCTATCCATCCATGTGGGAAAGGATTAGAAATGGAAGCTTTTATTTATTGTTTTAGAATGTGACATAGTAAGCAGCCACACTTGGGGGAGGGGAAGGTAGGTGACGCTGTAAGAGTGCTCCAGATGCCTTAAACTATGCACAAAGCTAAGTGACCAAACTTCTCATTTCGATTTGAAAAGTGCATTGTTTTCTTGTCCCCTCTCCCCCACTTTGATGAAATGTTATCCTTAGGTGGACCTTTTGATGTGAATAGATGTTTTCTAGGATAAAATTTACGGACTGGTTTTAGACTTAAAACATTCCACTTTTGTAATTTGTTTTCAGTGGTCTTATGTATAGCAAGCACAACTGTAATCTAGAAGAGAAACGGTGCTTTCTTTTAGTTAACTTGTATTTCCCTTGTTACTGTTAAAGACTGTTTATTATGTTTACAGTTTGTTGCAACAGCCATCTTCTTGGGAGAAAACTTGAGTGTAAAGCCATTTGTAAAAGGCTTTTCACACTCATTAAAACATGTGCCTGTTGCTGTTACCTTTGACAAATAAAAACTGGTCTTTTGTCATGTTTTTATCTCTGCACTTTACCTCACCACTCAGTCCTTTAGAAATCACATGCTGAATTACTTAGGTGATCAGCTAGCTGTTGCCTCTTCCATTCAGTCATGGGTATTTTGCAGTCTAAGCTGTGTGCAGACTTTGTCTTCTGGGAGTATATGAGCCTTACTCTGCACCCTACAAATGCAAGGCCTGGTTCAGTTTGTTTAGTCTTGTCTGCTGTGGATGGTAATTCATAGCATTTGTTGGAAATTGCCTAAGAAATCACACGCTTGAAAGGGATAAGAATACCTAGTTGTGTTTATATTCCTGGCCTTTTTAAAGCAATGTAAGAAATAGCCACTTACTTTTTTTGAGACAGGGTCTCCTTAGGCTCGGGTAGCCTTGTAACAATGTAAACAGGCTGGCCTCAAACTCACAGATACCTCCCTGCTTCTGTGTACTAGTATTAAAGGTGTATGCCACCATCCCCAGTGCCAATTAAGAGTGGCCTTTCTACCCTCCCGGACCTAACTTATTAGAAGGGATACAGTTCAGATGAAGATCAGACCTACTTGCACCTACTTCCTAGAAGAAAGTACAAGTGTTGGCAAACCCACTTGAATGATTTCCCAGTTTTCTACAAAAGCTGAAACTTTAGTAATTCTAATATATCAAAAATATTTCTTTTAGTATAATAAACTGGGTTGCTAAGTCTTCAAAATCCAATGTGTTTTAAACTTACAAAACATCTCAATTTATACCACCCTCATTTCCAGTGGTCCCCCATGCCCACATTCTGCTCTCCTATTAGACAGCATGGGTACAGGATAATAGTCATTACCCAAAGACAGCCACTGGCCACTCTTAAAGTGACAGCATGTTGGGATATTTGACTTGTCTGGGGTCTGATGAAATTCCCTGCAAGCTAATATCACCTTAAACAAGTTCACAGTAACTGACAGAGAACAGTCTGGGTATTTTAATTTGCAATGAGCAACATAACGACTAAACCAATCATTCTCTCCCTTTAGGCAAATCTCCTTCAGAAGTCAGATTAGGATCAGCTGGTTTACTCAGAATTCTGAGCAAGGGACCCAACTTTTCTAAAGCACCCTGCTCCCTGTGGGGATAACTGCTGATATTACAGCCATGGATTGGGTACCTCCTCCCCTGGATGCTAGAGGGTCTCTGCCAGTGGCTGCTTCTCCACATTAGCTTGACTGGCAACTCCATTAGATCAATTGCTTCATTAGCCCCTTTTCAGTTGAGTTTGCCTAGGTAGGCTACACTGCCTCTGACTTGTCTTCACGTTTAAAACCACAGGGAAGTTTAGCTTTGCTGTCTGGGCTTCTCAGAGGGTCCCTTGGTGGTGCTCCCACGCCCATCAAGTTTGTTTTCTACAGCTGTGTGGGAATTACCTGCTTCCACCTATTTTCCTTCAATAATTGATTTCTCTAAAATAATTTAAGGAAGGATTTAGGTTATTTTTTTAAAGCAAATTCAGAGTAGTACAAAATTCATGACATTTCAAGATATATTGGATACTTCAAAGAACTTTTGAGTATGTAGCAGCCATTAGGGAGTCTGGACCCACTGCTGAAGGAGAGTTGGGGTAGGTGAGGGAGTTTCTGCTTAAGAGTTTGAGAAAACATTTTAAGTCTTATCTTAAGATGGTCATTAACATTGTACTCTAAACATGATAGTTTGTAATGAATCTCTTTGTATTAAAAAAGAAAAAAAAATTACTTTTTTTTTTTTTTTTTGTCCTTTGCAAACCTGGAAACAATATCCTGTACCTGAGGTATAAGTTAGAGGTGCTAGTAATCCCTTCACAGCTCTGAAAATGGTATTTTCCACAATGATTTTTTTTTATATGTTTCCTGTTTAAGACTTAAAAGCTGTCACAAGCTTATGTCTTAACATCAGTAATTGCTGATTGAGACCAATAACTAATGGAATTCATACTGCTTTTAAAGAAATGTGCAAACTTGTTGCCACACCTTTGACATGTTTTTGAAACATAACATTGAAACTGTACTCATTCCATACTAAGAACCTGCATGGCATCAAGAGGACCCCCAAGGGTCTTCAGGAGAGAGAGCCACCACTGCGGGGCAACATGCGGGTAAACTGACAGGAACATAAAGGGTCTTATGGTTTTTTTCAGTGTGCACAGTATAGGGCAGACGTAAATTGGGACATCAGTAAACAAATTACTGTAGAGTGCCCATGCACCCTTTAACTATCACACTATTGCTAAGAAATTTCCTGGGAGTGGCTTAGTAATGCTGAAGTTGTATAGTAAATGTTTGGTTCCTGTTATATGCAAAACATGGTACTTGGTGTTCAATTTTTAGGGAGCATTACAAGTTACAAGCCAATGTCTCTGTTCAAATTGTCTTGGTGAAAGAAAAATGTGTACAAAGTGCTTGTAATTAGAACTGACTCAGAGTGAGTGGTAATGCTGGGATACTGTTTATAAAGAAACTAATACCATTTGTATCTCTTGATGCCTAAGTCACTAAGTATTCAAATTTGATTATACAGTTTCAAGTATTGAAAATGATACTTGAGTAAAATACTAACTTTATCAATTACATTTTCAACTTCATGTCTCTTAAGTTTCTTAGAATCTATCTTTAGAATCTGCAGGATGGAAGTGGAAAGACAAACACTGATATTTTCAATATTTAGCCTCTTGTTGGCTGTTGACTTAAAATTGAAACATGTTTACTTAGTCATTTGTGACTTTCAGTTGATTCAGTAGCCTGTTTTTTAAAAAATCCTGTTTTTAAGTTGTTTTTAAATCTTTAAGGTGTGTGTGTGTGTGTGTGTGTGTGTGTGTGTGTGTGTGTGTAGCAAATTTGAAGTATTCGTTGTTTGGACATGTCTTGTAAAACAAATTTCAGGAAACTGTAGTGATATCAAAGTTTTCTTATATAAAATTTATATAAAATTATGTGTGTATGTGTGTGTATACATATATATACATATATTTGTGTGTGTGTAAAGTTTTGAAGGAAACATCGAAGTCTACCTGTCAGCTTACTTCATGTGCTGTAGCACAAGACTCCAAGTCTGACAAGGTGCAAGGTTAGTGAGGTTCCAGGAGGGGCATCCTTCCCAGTTTGTAGACTTGCTAATTTCTAGTTTATCCTCACATGGCCAATAGGAGGAGAAAGAGCTAATTTTCTCACTCTTAGTGTTCTTCCTAATCCTATCATGGGGTCTCCATAATTGGACATAATTACTTCCCAAAGGACCTACTCCTCTAATGAGTTAGGGCCGTGTATGAGAAGGTTATTACACAAAGATGCATGTATTAACTGCTGAAAGTCCCTAGGTGTAAGGCTACAGCTCAGCAGTAGAGCTCTTGTCTGCCATGAACAAGTCTCTGCGTTCCATCACACAAAGTTGAAGATTAACAGAAAATTGGGTTTTCCATTTAAGAATCATTTTAAGAATAGAAAGGGGTTTTCTAAGGTACACAGGCAACTGGGACTCAATACAGAGGATTTGTGTGTCATACTGGAGGCCAGGTTTACAAAGCTGAACTTTACAAAGCATGGAGTTCAGCCATCCCATGAGCTTCCCCTTGCTGGTTGTTTTCTTTCCTCTGTCTCAGTTTCTCCTTAGGAAGCAGGAGTGTGGTTTTAGGAAGTATTGTGTCCACAGTATGGCAGACATGGTTTTAAGGCCTTCACCAAGGTACCAAATCTTTAGAGTGGCTCTGACCTCTAAAGTATTTACCAAGTAATGGCAAATGGATAGTAAGAGCTAACTGAATGGCTGCTGTGAGCATTCTTTGGTAATTCATTTCATCATGACACTCTTAGAGTGCTAGGTTGTCTTTCCTAGGTTTCCTACCAGATTTCTGGAAGGAGTAACGTGATCCTTGTTCTGTTCTAAACATACCAATTATGCTGTTGCCAATAGCAATATTTCACAATGATGTCCCAAGTGTTCTTGGTCTTTTTTTTTTTCACCCGTAAGATACTGCTCTCTGATATATAAAGTTCCCAGAGATGTGAATCTTTCACTCTCTAATAAAACAGCATCTGGTTAAAAAACAGGGATGGCCATTGGAAAACAATGACAGACATATTAGGTAAAAACCGTCTAATGAAAAGTAGCCTTTGTCCTTAAATTGTGGCTTTTCATCATGAAGTAATCAGAGTCTACTTGGTAGTATTTGAGTTGTCTTACCCTTGGCCCCAAGAATATTAAAATTATGCCTGCATTATACTCTAACTGTAAAGGGCCATTTAAAAGGACTTTTGTAAGACAGATTTTTGAGAACTGCAGCTTCCTCAGGAACACTGAGATGCTGGGTCCTTGCTTAACTGTGGTTTTCTATTTGCTGTACCACTAAATGGCCTACTTACAGAATTTCCAAGTCAGGCTCAAGAGAGGCGCTGAGAATGGTGAAAACAGGAAAAAACAGCCATGAAGCCCTAGTAATAGATGAAGCTGCATGACAAGTCCCATGGTAACCTTCCAGCCTTTCTGCCCTGTGGTTAAGTGTGGAAATGCTGGAATAGCCTGTCACAAGAACAAAGTTCCCTTTTGCCTGGCAAGTCCACAGCTGATTAAATTAGGTGAACCTACTACAAGTTTAAGCCTTGTTTTTGAGACAGTTTCAATGGCTCCAGAATAAACTCACTTGCCCAAGATCATATGTGGCTCCAAGTCCAGCACTCTGACTCAGATTCTCTAACTCTAGAAGTGTCACTACAACTCTGTCAGATACAACATTCAGCTCACAGCTCTATGTTGTATAGGAGGCCTCCTGGGTTGGCTTTCCTGTGTCAAAACCAGTCTAAGAGGGAAAGGGAGTGACAGATAACAAAGCTCTTTAAGGAATGTATCTCTGCTTTAAAATGTATTGCAAAGTGGCTAGAGAGATGGCTTAGTGGTTAAGAGCACTAACTGCTCTTCCAGAGGTCCTGAGTTCAATTTCTAGCAATCACATGGTGGCTCACAACCATTTATAATGGGATCCAATGCCCTCTTCTGGTGTGTTTGAAGACAGCTAGCTATAGTGTACTAACATACATAAAATACTCATATGCATAAATCTTTAAAAAAAATGCATTCCAAGTTATCCTAAAACAACATGTCAGCACAAAGAATTTAGGTACAAAGGAAAGACAGAGGGAGGCAAATATACAAATAGATAATAGTATCGTCAAAAGAAAATTCAACAGCTTGCTTTATTTTAAAATAGTAACTTTCATATAGTAGAATGCTAGTCAAATTCAATACTGATATGAATATAAACTTCTTAGGTCAAAATATGTGGTCAGGCAATTTTTCTGAATCTCATAAAAGACAGTTTTCAAACCATATAAAATATTTAGAAACAATATACAGCAAAAACATACCACAATTTAAACTAAGTAAGCTATGAAAAATAGCCCAATCTTTGTTATGATTTAGAACACCTATTTTCAATAACTTAAAATATTATCTACACTTCCCATCTTTAAATTCTTCTGGGAAGAACCACTAGTCTAGATTTAAATAATCCAAGTATTTACTCGTGGTAAGAGATTCTAACATTAAAGAATCTATCAGAAACACAAAAATCAGCCAGGTGGTGGTGGCACATGCCTTTAATCCCAGCACTTGGGAGGCAGAGGCAGGCGGATTTCTGAGTTCGAGGCCAGCCTGGTCTACAGAGTGAGTTCCAGGATAGCCAGGGCTATATAGAGAAACCCTGTCTCGAAAAACCAAAAAAAAAAGAAACACAAAAATCATGAAAACTACTAAGTACTTTAGATTATAACAAGTCCTTCCAAGCCCTAGATAATAAAGGCAGTTTTCTACTTTCTAATAATACCTAAGGTTTATCTGCATAATGTAATTCATTGGCTGGCCAATAATAAATAGCTTAAAGGGAATTTATTCACCTATTCAGTAATGTTTCATTATAAAGGATATTTTGACCAATATTTCAAAATTATAAATTCAATTATGCTGACATTTCTAGAAGTATTGTGCTGGCTAGTTTGTCAGCTTGACACAGCTAGAGTCATCTAAAAGGAAGTGAACCTCAATTGAGAAAATGCCTCCATAAGTTCTGGCTGTAAGGCAGTCTCTTAATTAGTGATTGATGGGGAGGGCCCAGCCCATTGTGGGTGGTTCCATCCTGGGCTGGTGGTCCTGGGTTCTATAAGAAAGCAGGCCGAGCAAGCCATGAGAAGTAAGCCAGTAAGCAGCACCCTCCATAGCCTCTGCATCAGCTCCTGGCTCCAGGTTCCCACCCTGCTTAGTTCCTGTCCTCACTGCTTATGACAATGAACTGCTATATGGAACTGTGAGTGAAATAATCCATTTCCCCCACTAAGTTGCTTTTGGCCATGGTGTTTCATCACAGTGATAGTGACCTTAACTAAGACAATTCTTAACTTAGTAATAAATCATTTTTATGAAGCCACTTATTAAACTGATAAGAAAGATGATACATTCTGGCTTTTATTTAAGAAATTATTTAATTCAATAATTTGATTTGTTACTACTTGAGAAGTACATTTGCTTCCCAGTATTGAGTGGTAATGAGGTTTAAACAGCCTTCCTGGTCCTCACTTCCCTCTAAGAGAAAGCAATACAGAGACTCAGCAGTAAACATCTTCTGCTGTTTATGTAAACTCAGCTCCAGAAAACAGAAAGTAAAAACATACTCAAGACCTGTCCGAGGCATTCCCAGCTCCAATAGTGTGCTATGATAACAGTATACCAGCTGTTCATTGCTGACTAGTAAACTCTCAATGTAGAGGAAGATAACAGTGTCCTCACTGATGCCATTCATTGTGAGCTTTACATCTTTTTGTATCCAAATGTGTGCATATAAAACTTTTGCACAGACTTTAGTGTTAAGAACTGAAAATGCACATGATACATGTGTGTTAAGGAGAGCTCCAGAACTGACCATCTCCAAACCAACTTCTGGTGCTTTCACTACTTCTTACTTCTCTAATTAGGCTAAGAAGGAGACCAATGAACACTACAGTCAGGAATTTACTAAATACTGGTGATTTCTACTAGCCAAACTCAGCTCTGCAAGCCAACAGGTGAACCAGGAGTCTTTCTGAATTCGTTCTCCGTTAGCAGTCTGGAACATTCTCAATTAAAGCCTTCATTTTCCCTGTAGACTTCAATATATGTGGACCAAACTGTGAAAAAGAAAAGAAAAAAACAAAGCATGGAATAAGTCAGCAAGTATCTTCATGCAAACAACAGGCAGAAAGGAATTAGTACTGGAGTGGTCTACTCGGTCTCTGGGGGATGCCGCGTACACCTCACAAGCCCATGTCAGACCTCACTGGGAAAAATCCACAAGCACCCCTAGGAGAAAAGGATCCTGTCTTATTTTAAGTAAATCTTAAAATCTGAATACAAACACTATACTTTATCATCATGAAAATTTTATTAGATTGAATTTCACTTCATTATACTTAAATACAAAAATAAAACTCTGCAGGTAAATTTAACATTGGAAAGTGCTATGCAGTGAAACCCAGGATTAGACTCTGCTTTTTTTACTTATGTTTCTCTGTAAGTTTTGGATTTCCAAACAAACTAACTTTTACAGTGAGAAAAATAGACTACAAACATGTCATCCTTGCTGGACACAATGGCACAACTACTTTAATCCCAGCATTGGAGGTGGATTTAAGCCAGCCTTTCTACATAGCAAGTTTAAATCCAGTGTCGATTTCCTAAATCCCTGTTTAAAACAAAAGATCAATGATCCCAGCCAGCTACAATCTCCATATAGGTACAGAACAGCCCCTACAGCGTCCAGCAGGAGACACAAGTCGGTAGCTTAGATATGAATCTCCACCTAACATGCTACTACTCACCAGGGCTGGCTCTGAAGTGGCCTCTGACTCTGGCTTTGGAATTCCTCTTTCAGCTTCTCCTTGGCTATTGTGCCGATGTCGATATGCAAACTTCTTTTTCAGTGCCTCTGCTATGAGGGCAGCAGGGTCAGTAGTATCCACTGGCCTAGGTTTTACATCTTTCTCTGACCTTTGAGAAAGGAGCAGAAACCATGGAGACAGGTCAATATGTGGAGGTCCTCTAGAGGTTCTCTACGGACAACAAATGGTGACCAAGGCAATGCTAGTAGCAGGAGGGAGACTTGGACTTCAGAGTTCAACATGAGAGTGCAGTCAGATAAAGGGCCACAAGTCAGGGCTACATCTTCCAGAAGTATCCTGCATCTTCCTCCAGGAGAGGAAGCATCATCCCATGCCTTCACTGAAGGAGTGAGAACTCACAATAGAGTCTACATGTGGGCTAGTGAGATGGCTCAACAAGTAAAGGTGCCTGCCACCCGGACTGATGACCTTAATTCAATGCCAGGACTCACATCAAAGGCAAGAATCAAATCAGAAGTTGTCTTCTGACCTCCCCATACACACTGAAAATTTTCTTAAAACAGGTAACCTTTTTAAGAAATGAGTTGGGCATTGGTGGTGCATGCCTTTAATCCCAGCACTCTGGAAGCATAGGCAGGTGGAACTCTGACTGTGAGGCAAGCCTGGTCTACAGAGGGAGTTCAGGACAGACAGGGCTACACAGAAAAACTCTCATCTGGCAAAAAAAAAAAAGAAAAACAAGTTGAGTCTGCACAGGAGGATGATACTTGGTGGAACTGGGAAGCTTGCCTGAAGCACAGCTATTCCCTGCCCTTGACTATTCTGTGTGGAGGGGCTGTTAGACCTGCAGACCTTTCTTGAAGGGAAAATGTTCAATACTCATGTTATAAACCTGAGACTCCAGTACTCAGGCTCTACAAGACCAAGGTAGAAGCAAGAACAAAGGTGGGGGCCTTACCTCTTGACTGACCGTAGCTTCACACTGTTCATGTCTTTAAGGATCTCTAGCATGTTTGGCATGTCAGGCTTCTTTGGGTGGCCCTTAGCCAAAGTCTTTCCAGCACTGAGTCTTTGCTCTCTTCGTTCTTTAATCAGATCAAGAGCAGACGTACTTTGGTGGAGCACCAATGGAGGGAGCGGGGGCGGGGGAGGGGGAGGGGGTGCTACAGTAACAGATGTGGAAGAATCTAAGCAACCTACAGAAGAAACAAACAAAGTCCATCTTTCTGGTAAGAGGCAAGAAAATATCACTTTCTAAAAACAAAAGTATGTGACAGACTTCTGTATTCCTAAAAGCAATATCCTTAAAAAGAATATATAAGGAAAATGCAATTAGATTACTAAGAAATGTCTGAATCTGAACCCAAACTCACCCCATGGAAAAGTCCCATGCAAATGACTACAGATGGTTTTTTAAGAGTTTAGACACACCTGTTTGTAGAGAGCAGCATAATCACTCTTAGGAGAAACATAAAGCAGTTTATAATACTCATACACATCTGTCCTCAATACATACAATTGGACAATTCAGCACTCTCACAAATATCACAAAAACTTGCATCATACTAGATGTTTACATGCCTATAATCCCAGCACTTGGGAGACCAAACTCAAGGCCAACCTGATCTACATAATGAATTCCAGGTCACTTAGAGATACAGAGAAAAACCTTGTCTCACAAAACAGTGTCACATTTAATTTTCAAACAAAAAAGTAATTAAGTGTTAAAGAAATAAAATACCTAAAATTTACCCTTTTTGCCTAACTCAAAGTTAGCTGTCTCTGCTGCAGAACTGTACAAATGAGAGCTTGGGGAAATAGTAATGTCACAAGAGTTTTACTTGAAATATTCAGACCATAAAACATCTGAACAAACTGCAATGTTCTCTCTCCTATTTACGGTAGTTCCCCTAGTCTACCAGCAGAGGGAAGTAAAGAAAAGAGTTCCAAGAAAAAGCCAGAACTTGATATACAAAGCACATGTCTGTACAAATCTCGGAGACCACCCCTCACCTTCTAGTGCCCAGTGCCAAACACACCATAAGCAACATGATACTGGGAACTTAAGTGTCTCTTCAGGACTGGGAAATAACAGGAAAAACAACCACTACTTTTCAAGAAACTAGCAGGCTAGGATTTTAAGGCCATAGCTTCTTCTCCATGGGAAAAAATGTGCCACACCAATTAAACCAATAGGACTAGATGAAATCCTGACTTTGGTTTCTCCTTCTGTACAAGAGATGAAAAGGGCTATTAGGTACCTGCTGTGTGCATCTGTTTATTACTTTCCATCCTAATGGCACAGGGACTTGGTAACACAAATACTGTTATACCCAATTTAGAGCAGAAAAGCAAAGTGAAGGATTAGATGTTTACCTCAGGCCGTGCAGGTGTAAACAGCACTTCTCACAAGTCCCACACAGCAACAGTTCCTTTCCTCAGACAGAAAGCCACATTATGCCCTCTTGTCTGAGAGAAGCCGTTGCCAGATGGAAGAATCTAAGCTTCCCATAAAGTAGACATGCACAATAGCCCACTTCAAATGCAGGTATTTCAGAGTTTGACAAGCCGATTTTCCCCTACTCTTCTCAAACCAAAGTCACACACACATCATCAGGTTGTGTGCTGTCTTAGGCAAGACTGGAGAAGACTAATAGCTTGCACTGGCAAGTCACAACAACCAATTCAGGGGCCACATACCTGCACTTGGACTCTGTTGCTCCTGCAGGGTCACAATCTTGGCAATCTGAGCTCTAAGGGCAGCAAGCTCATTCTCAAGTGCAGAGATCTTCTGCAAAGCCTCCTCACTGGCTAGTGTCATTTTTGGAGAAGGCTTGTCTTGAGATAAGTTTGGTAAGGAAATGTGCCTGCTTGGGGGCTTCTCAAAGTAAGGAGGGTCATCCTCAAGAGGAGGCTTGGACCTGACCTCTGCCCTGCAAGGAAAACATAAAGGTGGCCATCACAAGATTGTTAAGGAGAGCTGAGTAGATACCTACACACTGCTCATCAGGATATCATCGAGTCAATATTCTCCAGCTATGTACCAGCATTGCCCCCACTCCTTTACTGTCTACAGAGCCTGTTGCTCCTCCACCACTGTCAAGAGGTACCACAGGAGCTCAGAAAGGCTGCTGATTGTTTTTGGGTTTTTTGTCTTCACCTAAAAAATTTCATCTTCCAAATGGCAATCTAATCATAACCAACAGAAAGATCAAACCAAGAATGTATAAGCCCTTCTGTAGGGTCCTGGCTTTGCCTTCTAGTACCAGCATTTCCTGTATTTGATTAAACATATTAAACAAGAAATATGGGAACAATATAATCCAACTACATCCCAGAAACTGAAAAGAAAGGGGAACCATTAATGTCATTTCTCTCTTATGCCCACACTGTGAAAGTCTGAACACTGGAAACACTGCTCCCTGAAGTCTGACATGCCAGTCACTGGGAACACTTCAAAACTGGAAGAATTCTTTGTGAGTACAGGAAGCAATGCTAATTCCTGGTATGAAGATCAATAATTCAAAGTAGCCTAGGATACATAGTAAGTTAGAAGCTAACATGAGCCACTCTAAAGAGCAGAAAGAACTGCACTGCGCCTGGATTAAGGACTTTAGTTTCTAGTTTCTTCTGCAGTTTAGGGAACTGACTGTGGCTGACCAGATTAATAAAGCTTCAGACAGTGCTAGTCAGCAACTGAACACAGGTAAGTCTCAGCCTTCTCCTGTGTGCTGAGACAGTGCAGTGTACTGTGATGTTTTAGTGAGAACAGTACTAGAAGAATACCTGAGCCTGATCTCTGAAATCCACATGTTTGCAGATGTGCATATATGTCCACAAGCATGAGTAAGTACTCACCACACAGCACATGCATACACAAAATAAGGCTTACATTTCTACATGCCTACAGATGAATACCATCTTTTCCTTTCTACTGAAATTTTAAATATAAACACAACGAAAAGCATCTAGAACAGATGTTTAAAAAGCAGAAAACAGCTGTGATACGTTTCTTTAAAACCATTTCGCCATACCAGCTCTGTCTGCTAGTGAGATTTCTTCATGTTTTTCCTGCTTCACTTGGCTCGCAGATGCTCTACGGTAGAAGAGCAGACTCCTGAGTAAAGTACAGTGTGCTGAAATCCTAACTGTATTATTACTGTGCTGGTTTGTTTTATGTCAACTTGATGCAGCAGGAGTCATCTGAGAGGAGGGAACATAATTGATAAAACGCCTCCAGCACAGTGGTTCTAAACCTTCCAAATGCTGTGACCCTTTAAAACAGCTCCTTGTGTTATAGTGACCCTCAACCATAAAATTATTTTTGTTGCTACATCATAACTGTAATTTTGTTACTGTTATGAATTGTAATGTGTTTTCTCTGTGTTTTCCAATGTTATCAGATGACCCCTGTTGAAACAGTCCTTCAACCTTCAAAAGAGTCTTAAGACTCTTTTAAGAACCAATACCCCAGAAGATCAGGCTGTAAGCAGACAGGCTTAAAGGGCATTTTCTTAGTGATTGAGATTGAGTAGCGAGGGTCCAGCTTATTGTGGGTGGTGCTATCCCTATGCTGGTAGTCCCAGGTTCTATAAGAAAACAAACCACAAAGAATAAGCCACTAAGCAGCACACTCCATAGCCTCTGCATCAGCTCCTGCCTCCAGGTTCCTGCCCAGTGTGAGTTCCTGTCCTGACTTCCTTTAAACAGCAATGTGAACATAAACTGAATAAATCCTTTCCTCCCCAACTTGCTTTGGATTCATGGTGTTTCAGGACAATAGTAACCTTGACTAAGATAATTATCATTCTTCCTTGATATAAAGAGAAGCCAGTTTGGGCTTTATTTTGAAACAGTCTCAGATGTCCCAGGCTGACTTTTAAACAAGTTCTCCACTCTGAGAAACAGCCTTTCCATCTCCTTACCCCTGGCTGGCCCCTCAATATTCAGCTCTGGAACTAACTTCTCCAGAAGCCAGGCTAACTTCTCTCATCAGGCAAGGCCTTTCTCCAGCTGTATCAGTAACACTGACTTCTCCTAGGACCTCCAGTACACCAAGTAAGTCTAAACCTAAAGACTGTGTCTGATCTCTGATTCTCAGAGTGAAGAACAGTGCTGAGTAACTTTCTTAGATTGACTATGTAGTAAATATTCTTTGTAAGCTTTCAAATGAATGGAAACATCTCTAACATTCATCTGACCCCAACTCATCTTGATATAATTTTTAAGAAACATTCTCCAAGAATACAAATTCTCTATGATCTGATGGATTCCTGTACTCCAGTGAAATGATTATTTACCTAACTCATCTTTGACAGTTCTTTCTGGCCACTTATACAAGAATATTACCTGAATGGAAGGGAATTCTGTGATTCACAACGACTTAGGCTGAACGTTCCTGGGAACTTTACAAATATTAGCTGATTCTGAAAAATAAACCCAAAAGAAGACTGCCCCCACCTCCCAAAAAAAAGAGCAGGGCAAGCTATCATCAAATCAAGTGTTCCAATGCATCCTTGAAAACAGCAGACACTGCATCTCAATCCCATAGCCTTCCAAACTAACCTGAGTCTTGTTGAGCACTCTCCTTCTTCAGTGGCTACCCATCCAACATCAGCAAAAGATGCCACCACATCCTCTCCTGAGTGCGTGGGACTCCATTCTGTTGCATGGCTGGTAAGCTGGAGGTTACAAAGAGAGAAAGTCTTTTATCTGTGTACATAAATTTAAAAACCAAAGAGAAACCATCAGGCTGGTGCTAACACCTCATGGGTGGTCCATAGCTATATGGCAGGCCTCCATATGCTACTGAGCCCTGGTTCACCACTTTAGGATTTTTAACTTAACATTACCCAATTTCTACATCATAATTCTTTTATTTTATTCATCTAAAAACTTAAGAAAAAAATTAGATTCTAAGTATTAAAAACCACTGACTGATTTGGGGCTAGGGATGTAGCATAGTGATAGGACACTTGGCTAGCATGCTTAAGGCACTGTGCTAACACCCAAAACAAAAATGATACCACTTTTTCCTGAAATAAATGTGGAGGACACAAAGTCAACAAAGTCACCACTCACTGTAGTAAACGACTAAAAGAGCCTAGTAATGCTGATGGTTAATACTGTCGAGCCCCACTGTGGTAATATATAATAATAATATATATATATATAATAACTAGTGATGGATGGTTAATGAAGTCAAGTACTAAAGTTTTAACACTATTTAAAAAAAAAAAAAGCCGGGCGGTGGTGGCGCACGCCTTTAATCCCAGCACTTGGGAGGCAGAGGCAGGCGGATTTCTGAGTTCGAGAGTTCGAGGCTAGCCTGGTCTACAGAGTGAGTTCCAGGACAGCCAGGGCTACTCAGAGAAACCCTGTCTCGAAAAACCAAAAAAATAAAAAAATAAAAAAAAAAAAAATAAAAAAAAAATAAAAAAACCAAAGCCCGGGCAGTGGTGGCGCACGCCTTTAATCCCAGCACTTGGGAGGCAGAAGCAGGCAGATTTCTGAGTTCAAGGCCAGCCTGGTCTACAGAGTGAGTTCCAGGACAGCCAGGGCTATGCAGAGAAACCCTGTCTCAAAAAACCAAAAACAAAACAAAAACAAAGTGCCAAGGAGCAAAATTCTCTAGCTAAACTTAAACATATGAAGGAAAACTATTTTGAAAGAAATACCAAAGAGTATACTAAAATGTACCTGAGGGGGAAAATAATTTAACTGTATTAATTTAGGCTACATTTCATATGTGTCAGAGTCAGAAGGACAATGATTAACAATCTGCATATAAAGCTTCCCAATTAATCCCTAAAAGTGACGTTTGGAAGGGTTGTGGAGCCAACTTAGTTGTAGAGTTCTTGCCAAGCATGCAAAATACCTAAGTTCAGTCCCCAGTAAAGGAAGAGAAAAAATAATTAAAGAAACAAACACAACTCACTTGTGAATCAAAGAAAAAAAAGGCCAGAGAGATTTCCTCAGTAACACACTCCTCAGACATGCTACCCTGGGGAACTTGTCCAGCATTCAGACCATCTTCCTGGAAACTCAGGACTCCATACATCAGATTCTGGGAGTCTGTCTTTAGTAGTGCTTTATTTTGGAGGAAAGCTAAAAATTCTGTAATTTTTATTGAAGAGTATAATGTCTTAATTTCAAAAGCAGATTCTGTCTGATCCCTGCTTAACTTCTTACCAGGCTGTACTTGCCTAGCAGCAGGAACCCTGGGCTTGGTCCCCAGCAGAACATCAACAGAGCATGGTGAAGGTGGAGGTAAGAGGGTCAGAAAGTCAAGGTCCACTCAATCACAATACAACATCAGAGGACAGTCTGCGAAATGGGACATTTCCACAAAAACAAAAAGGAACAAGGGCAGTAAAGCACTCATCTCAGGGCACGGTGGCGCATGCCTGCTCTGACATTGCACCCAACAGTAGGGAGGTAGGGGCCTCAAGTCCAGCCTTGGCTATACAGTCAGACTTATTTCAAATAACGGGGCGGTGGGAGACTGTCCACATTCAATGACTCAAATCTAATTGTCCAGGCTTTATAAATGACAATGATTATGATCACTGTTTTACATCTGAATTTAAACCCTGGGACTCATTCATATTGTGGAAATGACTCCTAAAAGTTGTCCTCTGACCTCCACATGTTTTCCAGGGAGCATGCATGGTGCATGCACACAAACAAATAAATAAATAGAATTTTAAAAGTGTAAGAGTGGTTGGAGCAATAGCTCAGAGGTAGAGCACTGGACGTTCTTCCTGAGGACATGGGTTTAATTCCCAGCATTCCATGGTAGTTCATAACCATCTGTGTCTCTGGTTCCAGAAGACTGGATGCCTATGCTAGCCTCTGTGGTACACAGGTGCAGGCAAAACACCCATATACATACAATAAAAATATGTGAGTCTTTTGCTAGGTCATGGTGATGGTACACACCTTTAATCCCAGCACTTGAAAGACAGAGGCAGGCAGATCTCTGAGTTCAAGAGCAGCCTGGTCTACAGAGTGAGTTCTAAGACAGCCAGGGCTGTTACACAGAGAAACTGTCTCACAAAGCAGGGCAAAACAAAAGTGTAGGAGCAGAAAACCAAAAATATAACATCTTCTAGGTGTTACTTTACAGCTTTATCTAAATACTAATAATGCTGCAAAACCATACCATGTATATGAACAGGTGACACAAGACCAATGAGATAAAATGGCAACACAGTTGTCAAGATCTGTCTCTACTACACAAGCTGTTCCCCTACTTAAGTCTAATTCAATGAAGAGACAAAGGAAAACAGAACCCAAAGGAACATTTTAAAAGGTGATTCACCGACTACTTGAAAAGAACATTCCTGAGTGATGTAATCAGGAAACGGGAAAGGCCAACTCCAGGACAACTCAAGCAAAATATAAGTCCAAGGTGAAGTGCATGCTGGCAAGGGGGAGCAAGGCCAAGGTCTTCAAGCATGACTAAGATATCACTGCCATGGGCATTCATGGATGGCCATGAGCATGCACGGCTGAGACAAGATGTCTGAAAACAAAGGACTTACTGTTAATTGTAGGAAGGTCCTGTCCTTTTAAAGCTACTGTTAGCAGAACAGATTAGAGTGAAAACACAGAAAATGGAGATCAGGTGCTATAGTTTTAAAGTCTTTAAGAAATTAAAAAACAGTAACCCAAAACTCATTAGTACATTAGAATCTTACCACAACATTCTTGACTATTTTATAGTATTCTGATAAACTACCCTGAGGGAATGGACTTCAACAAAATGCTTAGTATTCATATACACACCAAAAAACACATCAAGCTTTGGTCACCTGCTCTAGAATGGCTTATGTATTTACATATAACATGTCCACACTCACCCATATACTTCACCCAGTCATCTCTAAATTACTTGTAATACCTAACATGACTTAAATACTGAAAGTCTGTGTATGCTCCATATACATGTTTCCCCCCAAGACATTTCTGATTGTAACCCAAACCCTATGCTCATTAACATATCTGCTTGTTTAATATCTCTCTAGGAAAATATCAGCACCTAGCAAAAAGCATAAACTTCAAGTTTATTTGTTAAGGAAAAATGGGCTATTTTCTTTAAGTGGGCATTTTGCTTCCAGATGTGTGGGTTCCCTGTAGTGGAAATGTAAATCATTACTTTCATAGTTACATAACTATTCCAATTCCAAAAACCACTCCTGAAAATTCAAGAAAACTGTCCGAAACAAAACTACCCCAAACCAAGACTGAATTACCCAGAGGCCTATGAGTTGCAGAAGGTGGTCAACTCCCATCCAGGTTATCACAAACTATCTAAGAGCATTTGTGATCACCTGCATGTATATTTTCTTAAATTTAAGATATAAAAATGCACGCTTGCATTTGCAGAGTGTTTATTTCCTTTTTCTGTTATGGAAACAATGTATCATTCATTATGTAGCTGGAGCTAGCCTGAAACTCCTGATCCTGCCTCAGCCTCTAAGGTGCTGGGATCCAAGGTATATATTCCCAGCTCTTCCTGTTTTCATTTCATACAACTTAGAAGTTCATAAAAACAAAACCTTCAAAGTTCTTTACCTAGTCCTTCACAGTGATGAACTGACAGGATTACTGCCAGGAAGGAAACTCTCTTATTTTTTTACAATTATTTACTTATTTACCGTGTGTGTGTTTGTGTGTGTGTGTGTGTGTGTGTATCCGTTACTGTGAGTGTGCAAATCAGAGGACAACTTAAAGAGTCACTTTTCTCCTTTTACCACGTGGGTCCCAGGGTCAAACTCCTCGTGCTTTGCAACTTGCTCTCCCCAAGAAACATTTTTAAGTGCAAAAGGTACAGCTAGATGTTAGGATATTTGCCTAGTACAACTTAAGGCCTAAGGTCAACCCTAACCACCACAAGACAACACAGTAACAAAAGAGGACTTCTATAGGGTCAGAAGAGCTGAAGAACCAGCCAAACTGGTTCAAGGTCATTTGGGAATTAACAATTGTCTTATCACAGGCCTCCCAAGCTTCCCTAGGCATTTTCAGGGAGGATAAATGTTGAGGATCTGGAATAATCACTTCAGAGCAACTAAAATTAGAAAGACCTTGACTGTTAATCCTCTCTATTTCAGTGTTATTAATAGGAGAAAGCCTAAAAACAATTCAGTATTTCTGAAAATACCATGCCTATTACCATTCTAAGGTACACATTACACCATGAAAATATGAAAAGCACAAAACCCAGTACCTGAAATTGAACTCTTGGACACTGAATCAGAGATAAGTTGGTACCAATTTTCCTTACAATACTTCGAGATGAACCATATGGTTTTCCAGACCACAGTGCCTAAGGAAACAAGGAAAAGCCAAACAATTATAAATTTCTCCAATTGTTAGTACAATACATGGGCCTACTGAGTGAATGCTAACACAGTAGTCACAGTTTCAGAATGTTCTCAATGTTCTAGGAAATAAGCTACTATTTCTCAATTCCAAAATGTTAACGGATGGACAGACAGTTGGTATTACAGCAAAAATATCTTCATATAACATATTATGTAAAAATATAGACTAGTATCTAGCATATTTTGATTGTGTGTGTGTGTGTGTGTGTGTGTGTGAGTGTGAGTGTGTGTGTGTGTGTGTGTGTGTGTGTGTGTGTGCTGGCTTACATATAAAGGTCAGAGAACACCTCTGGAGTCTATTCTCTCTTGCCACCTTCACTGAGTTCTGGGTATCAAACTCAGGTTTGTGCAGCAATCCATCTCAGCAACACCAATATCCTCTAGCAATCTTAAAATAATACCGTACTGGGAAGTACAAACTATTTTCTTACGATTCTACACAAGAAATGTTCTGTACCTATTTTACCATATTTTCAGTTTTAGAATTTTAAAATCATAAGAATTTGGAAATATGAGCCACTTTGACTAAGGTAATCTTTCAAATTAAATCCAAAATCCATATGAAGCTTGAGGAGTGGTTGTGTCATGAATATTATTTTTTACTACACAAAGGTGACTGTCCCAGCATTTGTGGGATAAATCCAGTCCCACTTGTCCCACTTGAAGGGCCTGTCTTTAAATCTTATAAAATGCTATGTGCGCTAGGAGTTGGCACCCTGAGGACACCCCCACCCCCCCTACCCCCCACCCCCCCAACTCCCTCCACCCCCAGTGAGAGATGACTCAGTGCACTAGATGATACCTAAAAACTCACAACACAGCCCAGGCCATAAATGTTAGTTAGGTTACTGGAGACTTCAGCTGGAATAGTACCCTTCCAACACAGAAAATCTACCCATGTCCAATGCTATATCCGAAAGCCTAGACAGAGAGGTAAAGAGCAGTTTTGAAAGAAAAAAAAATCATAATTCAAATTTTCATCTTCAATTATCTCTTAATACTAAATAAACACCAGTCAGATAAAAATGGACATAGTTCCCTATTTAAAGTCGGCCAAAATTCTAATTTAAAGAATGAAATTATGCTACTATATTAATGTAATTATGAATACTAATTAACCTAATGGAAACTTTATGACCAACAGTTAGTTCCCATTTACTACGGTGGATATAATACTTACCAAAACTAGACCATATACCATTCTCAAAGCATATACAGTATATAAAAACACTCATAGAAATAGCTTTAAATTCTCCAATTTTAGTAACTAAATCCAGTTTAGAATACTATCATGTATGAATCAGAGTGAAGTTTGTGGGGGTACATGTGGTACCCACCCCACCTCAGGCATCTGCCTCATTTTAAGTTTTTCTATCAACTATGGTCCTGATTTTACTGACTTTTATCTGGAAGAATTACAGAAAATTCTATGGCAGCCAACAAAACCTTTTAGATGCTGTTTTTCTTCTTAAAAAGAAAAAAAAAATCTTTGTAAGCAAATAAAACTGACAGCACAATTTGGAAACTTGAGTCAGTGAATAGATTCAATATTAAAATGTAAATGAAGTTACAAAAAGAACTTGAAGACAAAGTTACCCTCGTTTACAGAAAGTATAAAAGCACCAGCAATTATATAGAGGCCCATCAGCAGTCTCCATTACATGATGGAAGAACAGCCAACAGAGAAATGGTTCTCACAGGTCACAACAACAAAAAGAATCACCAGGCAAGAAAGAATATGAGAAAGTCATTATAGAACACTATCCTTAAGCTTTTTACCTTATACATTTTGATACGTCTTGATCTTTTAAAATAAAACCCATAGGGCAATGGTAACTACAGCAGTCAGTCATTTCTTTTCCAATCTCCCATTTAGTCACAAGCCAAAGTTCTACTGTGATGTAGGAAAAGCGGAATGATATTTGTGCATCATAATGTAACAATTATCTAGTCTGAAGTGAACCTCACATCTCTAGGAAGCAAATTCCTGCCCAAGGAGGAAGAAAGATCATAAAGAAAACCTTGGAAAGGACCTGCCCAGGTCTGGGCCAATGCTTCTGCCAGACTCCAGCAACCCTCACTAGCGTCTTCCCATCTGTTTAACATCAGCAGGAAAGAATGTCAGGTGCTCTCAAGAAGGGAAGTGGCCAGTGATTCAGCTTTTAATTATAAGGAATAAGTAAACTGTTTAGGCCTTGCCTACAAAATTAGAACAGACTGCTTTGTGTCATTACGTTTTTAAGCATACACAGTAAACTAACATAATGTTGCTCTTCTGATCCTTATGAACTAACTGCCCAGTACTTAGTATGAAAACAATAATACAAAGCAAAAGACTGTATAATGACTGGAATACTTAGAAAGAAGTCACAGCCTCCATAAGATGGTAAAAAATAAGAGGAAACAGCTAACTTCCAGGAAGTCTAATGTGAGATCCTGATACCTGATTCTTTTTTTTTTGTTTTTTTTTTTTTTTTTTTTTTTTTTTTTTTTTTTTGGTTTTTCGAGACAGGGTTTCTCTGTGTAGCCCTGGCTGTCCTGGAACTCACTCTGTAGACCAGGCTGGCCTCGAACTCAGAAATCCGCCTGCCTCTGCCTCCCAAGTGCTGGGATTAAAGGTGTGCGCCACCACAGCCCGGCTCTGATACCTGATTCTTTCTTTCTCCTCCCGACCCCCTTTTAAATCCAGCCCTCACAGTGGGGAGAAATTGTAAATGGCTCAGAAGAAACAGTGAACACTTGGTACCCTGACTTGTGGCTGAACTGTACTTCTCAGTATACTAGTTTGGAGAAGGGCAGACTCTCTAAAGAGAAACTGCCATCAAATTTTTCTCAGATGAAAGAGTAGGCAGAGAGAAAACTGTCATTACTAGAAAATTTGATCTAATTAATAAGACATTCAATTAACTTCTGAGAGAAACTATACATTGCTTTATCTACAAAAACTGCTTATAATCAACAACGTCTGTACTTGTGTATGCCTGTGTCTAGGAATGCCAGTCCACAACATTTAGCAACAGGGTTTGAAAGTGATGATAGCAAGGAAAGACAAGAGAAAAGCAATTTGTTTTCTTTCGTGTGGTGAAATGCTATTGTAGAAGTGTTGACATTTGAAGCTGTCATCTGTCCCTGCTCAATGTAGGAACCCATTAGAAACTATATTATTATTTGAAAAAATTTAGTCAAACAATAAGCTTCATTCTAATATTTTCTTCAATCTATATGATACAGTTTCAGTTTCATATCCCTGAAATTATTTGTAAATTAACATGTGCATGTAACATTGGGGGAGATGGAAGAATACAAACCATTAATTACAGTTTTTAAGAAGATTCAACAAATACAAATTCCTAATTCCAAAGGACCCATGAAAAAAATTTAAAAGCATGCGGGTATGTGACCACCCAGATACACAGCACATCCAATAGTAGAATCTCTAACCAAAGAGTCGTTCTCTCAGTTCTCCCAGCCACACAATGGCTTATACTCTTCTTTCTAAGCACAGACGGTAACAGAGGGATAACTGAGGTGTATAAATAGACTGATAATACAATTCACATATTGCCTATAATTTTTCAAATATAAATTGCTGGGAACAGTTCCAGTCATATTCAAATGACTGATGGTTTACACTCTAATGCCATCACTCTGGAGACTGAGACAGGGGTATCTTAAGTTCATGTCCAATATGGGCCACATATAAGACTGTCTCACAAAAGTCTAAATATAAACATAGATTTTGAATTTTTTTCCTTATGGACAACCATATAGGATGCAGAAAGAATTCAAACATCATGAAGATGTTTTAAGTACAAACAAATGTTGGAAGTGTGGCTGGTGAGATGACTCAGCCCATAAAGACTTATGACCTGAGTTCAATACCAGAACCCACACTGTGGACGAAGAGAACTGACTGGGATCTGTCTGTCTGTCTCTTTCCTTTCCTTTCTCCAATTAGAGTTGTCCTCTAATTTAAATGTACTTGTTGAGGAAAGATGGTTCAGCAGTTAAAAGTACTAGCTGTTCTCCCAGGGCACATGTGATTAATTCCCATCACTCACATGGAGGCTCACAAACAATGGTCTCTAACTCCAGTTCCAGGGGATCTGGTACCCTCTTCTGCTCTCCTTGGCACCAAGTACAAAGTGATGCATATGCAGGCTCATATATGCAGGCAAAATATACATACACACAAAACAAAATATTACCAAAAAAAAAAAAAGTTGAGCCAAGCATTATGGGCCACACCTTTTAATCCCAGTCAAGAGGTAGATTGTGGAGAGCTTTTGGGGCCTCTTGGCAGAAATCTGACATTGGCCAAGGAAAGGGCTTTAGTCAGAAATCTGACATTGGGCCATGACAAGGAAGTAAGTTCAGGCAGGAATCTAATTTTAGGCTAAAACAGAGAAGTAAGTTCAGTCAGGAATCCAAGTCTTAGGCTAGAACAAAGAAGTAGGCTTCAGGCATGAATATGACTTTGGGCTAGGACAAGGAAGTAGGCTCAGATATTTTGGTCATCCTGATGAGTCCTTGGAAACAGTGATCATGGGAGTGAACATTGCTTACCGCCTAGCTTGTTCCTTGACTATTTGCATCTATTGTATTGCTAGTTCCTCAACCCAGAACTGACCTAAATACCTGCATGTAATTAAAATGGTTTTAAAGCAAATTGGGAAAAAAATAATGCTGCCTTCAGTCTCAGAACTGGCTGGGGTAATGCTACAATGTTGTCTAATGGTCTTTTTTCTTTTTAATCCTCACTCCTGTTCTGGAGAACCTGTTGACTGACTGGGCTGGCCTGGTCAGTAGATCTCTGTAAATTGTAGGCTAGCCTGGTCTACACAGTTCCAGGACATCAAGAGTTATAGAGTGGGGCACTGTTTAAAGAAAAAAGGGAAGCGAGGTAGAAGGCAGTGAAAAGACAGATACAGCACAATCTGGCACAGCATTAAGCCTTGGCTTTAAAAGCAGGATCTGCCAATTTATTGTCTATAAACAAATCATTATTCCTTACACTTCTACTTTCTCATCTATAAAGTGGATACTATAATTTCATGAGTCTATGAGTATTAAATGAGTTAAGGTACTCATTAGGGTTTCTTCCCCTTCTTTTAGAAGTACCAAAATATACTAGAAAGAGGCAGGACTGTGGACACAGACCTGGTCTCTGCCTCAGGTAACTGGACAAGGCAGCCAAGCTGGGAAGTTCAGTTTCTTCTCTGTAAGGAGTAGTGGTCTGAATGTAAAAGCTTTGGGCACTGAGTACTGGTTAGAGCATTGTTAATGTCTACTGTAAAATACGTAGGTAAATGGCATGTAATCCCCATTACTCAGGAGACTGAGGGACTACAGTTGCATGTTCAAAACCAGACTGAGCAACTTTGTGAGACAGTATTTTATAACATTTTATATTTATATAACATGTATATAAATATACAGTATTCTATAACATTTTATATTTTGGTTTTTTTGTTTTGTTTTGTTTTGTTTTAAAGGGATAGGGAGTTGCTGGTGCAATGACTCAACAGTAAATGGGGCTTGCCCAAGATTGGCTACTTGAATTTGATCCCTGAAACCCACATAAAGGTGGAAGGAGCGAACAGATCCACTTAGTTACCTTTAACTTCTAACATGTGCCTAGTATCATCCACCACACACTTTATACACATGCACACCATGTTTTTAAAAGGGGAGCTGGGAGATAGAGATGTAGGTCAGAGGTTGAGCCATGCCTTGCATGTACCAGGCCCTAGGTCCAATGTCCAATATAGCAAATGAATACACACAAACAACAGACTCCAGCCAGAAAGATGGCTCAGCAGGGAAAAGCCCTTGGTGCCAAGCCTGATGACCTGAGTTCCATCCTTGGAACCTACATAGTGGAAAAACCAAGTCCTCCAAGTCTTTCTGAGGCTTGAACACATGCACAATGAATGTTGGTTTTTAACAATGGGGAAGCAGATAAAACAGGTAAAGAAGGAGGCCAGTTTGGGCTTCTAGGTCATGTTAAGCATATTATCAAGTTCATTGTCATGCCAAGTTCTTGAAAAAATACACAATGCATGTTAACCACCTGATCCCAGTTTCACTGTATGTGAGTCTATCCCTTTTTTATTCCTTTGATGCCCCTATCCAGAGAGACACTGCTATCTAATCCATGGTTAACTATACTGGCAAGTATTCTTGTTCCTAGTTTAGGGATGAAAATCTGAGTTTGAAACTAGTGTGGCCTATATATTAACTTACTCTTGTAAGCCTGGGACATACTGGGATCTTGAATATATTTTTAAAAATTAATAAAATCATAATCTCCAAAATAAATAAAATCACCAGGTGATGGAGGCACACACCTTTAATGGCAGTACTAGGGAGGCAGAGGGAGGCGGACCTCTGAGTTCAAGGACAGCCTGGTCTATAGAGTGAGTTCCAGGACATTCAGGGTTATACAAAGAAGTACTGTCTTAAAAAATAAATAAATAAATAAATAAATAAATAATAAGTAAAAATCCATGGTATTGAATTATATAATAGGCTAAATTTTCTCTCTATTGTTACATTTTAGAAACTATGCTTTATCATTTATCTATAATATTTAGTATTAATTCAAAAACACTCAAAGTTACAAATTGTGAGCCAGTCCGTGATTTCTCTCTATTGAAGCTTTTCTTCACTAGTGAATGTACTCTTCTTCAGATCATGTAACTACAGTTTTAAGTTTTAAACATAACCTAAGAAGTCACTGCCTCACTGTACAGGGAACAGACCCACCTCTGTGATTTAAACAGTAATCAAATCACAGCATACAATAAACTTAAATGTTGTTAAAGGTTCTATCATTTTCTCAGAAAAGCCTCAGAACATCTAAATTTCTGGATTTTAGGATGGGCTGTGAGCACTCACCGACTGCATGCTGACCCCAACTCGCTGAAACCACATCCTCATCAGGCACTTAATCCAGCCCAGCATGGAGATGGCTGAGTCTTCCCAACCTGCAGGTCAAGTACTTCAGGCATCCATAGCAGCACATGGTCCATAGAGTACACTGAAAATTTCAATGCAAATACTGAGTGTAGTATAAACAATTTTCAACTGAGTACTAATGAGATCATTTTTTATTTACAACCTCTATATTTGCATGTCTCACAAAGTAAGCTTTAACTACAAAACTTGGAGTGCAAATTAGAGAAAACAAAATGTACACATTCTCAGCTTGTTTACATGGTAGCACACACCTATAATCCCACCACTCAGAAGTCAAAAGCAAGCAAACTCTTACGAGTTTGAGGCCAGCCTGGTCCACATAGTTCCAGAATAGCTAGAGCTACAAAGAGACTCTGTCTCAAAAAACTAAAATAAAATAAATAAAACAATGATAATAACAACAACAACATCGGCATGACACATATGTTGTAATGTGAAATCATGCAGCATGTCCAACACTAACCAGAACATACATGTCTTCATTACTGTATAAAAAAGCCCGTGACTAGACCTTAGATCAGATACACTGTAGCATCATCCCCTTGTTCTATGCAGGTTATATGAACAAATCTTTGAGTCAACAGGAATTTAAGAAACAAAGACAACTGTCAAAACAGAAATGAGTGATTTTTTTGTTGTTGTTGTTATAAAGCAGTCAGATGTGGTGAATCTCAAATGTAATCTCAGCATTTGAAGAAAAAGGCAGGAGAATCCATTGTTCAAAGCCACCCTAAACTACAAGAAATCCTGTCATAAAAACAAAACAAAACATTCCTGAGTGTGGTAGCACTGAGAAGGCTGAGGCAGAGGGATCAGCGTATGAGCACCATGGCCTACATAAGAATATACTGACAGCAAATAAGACAAATAACAGCATCCTACCATCATTAACTTCATAAAGTTAAAGTGCAAAGTCACTCCTGTAATTCCAACACTTCTGAGACACAGGAAGAGCTGAGAGCTTCCAGCCAGCCTAAACTACACAGCAAGACACTGTCTCAGTACAAATAGGCAAACATCTTTGTTTGTTTTTTGAGACAGGGTTTCTCTGTATAGCCCTGGCTGTCCTGGAACTCTCTCTGTAGGCCAGGCTGGCCTTGAACTCAGAAATCCCCCTAGCCACAACCCTCTCTCTCCCCACTTCCACTCCCCCTATTCCCTACCCCTTCCCAACCCCAGCTAATTTCATGCTTTTCCTACAGATCTGTCTCAGTCTCAGAAACCTACAATATGCAGCTTTTCTGCCTGGTTCCTTTCACCAGTAAGATACTTAAGCTTCATCCACACATAGCTTTTCAGGTTGAAAAGCTAATTTCTTTTTTTTTTTTTTAAAGATTTATTTATTTATTATATATGAATACACTGTAGCTGTCTTCAGACACACCAGAAGAGGGCATCAGATCTCATTACAGACGGTTGTGATCCACCATGTGGTTGCTGGGATTTGAACTCAGGACCTCTGGAAGTGCAGTCAGTGCTCTTAACCACTGAGCCATCTCTCCAGCCCGAAAAGCTAATTTCTTTTGTGCTGAATATTCCGTTCTCTAAAAGTGCCATGGTTTATTATTTATTCATCTAAGATATCTCAATTGCTTCTAAGCATTAATTATGACAAACAGAAAACCTATTTATGTATATATGTGACCACCTACTTATGGGGTATCACAGGACAGTTTCAGGGGCCATTCCCTCAACACACATTTTTCTTTCAACACAAGGTCAGTCCTTGGCCTGGAAGGTGCCTGAGCAGGGTATACTTGGCTGGCTCGCAAGCTCCAGGGATCTGCCTATCCCTTCTCCCAGTGCTTGGATTACAAGCATTCATTATCCACACTCAGTTTTTCAGTTGGGTTCTGGGGATTAAATTCAGGTCCCTGTGTTTACCAACTGACCTACCTCCCCAGCCCTGGGTTTTCTTGGATTTGCTTATTTGTTTTGTTTTCTTATTGCCTGCACGTTTTTTTCAGACTGGGTCTATCATAATCCAAGCTGGCTTTAACTGAAATGACTTTGTATTTATGATCCTGCCTCTGCTTCTTGAGTTCAGTTTATAGGTATGTGCCACCAAACCCAGACAGATTTATTTTTAATACTACATTGGTCAGGGTTCTCAAGAAAATCAGAACCAATAGAATGTTACAGAGATTAAAAAAAAAAATTATGAAATACTGATTCATTCAACTATAGAGACTGAAAATGTCATGCCAAATCAAAATGGGCAGTGTAGTGACTTAATGACCTCCACTGGACTCTAGGGAACATCCCAACTCCACATATTCCACAATCACTCACCATAGAGCTTTCCTAGGCAGTACTCATTGTTTAATGGAAAACTGGCTAGCCACTGGAATACTGCTGTTTCTACGGACTGCTCTGAAACCGTTAGGTTCATTATTACTTTAAAAGTGTCAATGTTGCTTCCTGCCAATTTCTCCCTTAAAACAAAACAAAGCCCTGAAACAGATTATGTAGTAAAGGAATGACCCCCATTGGCTTTCTTTCTTTTTTTTTTTTTTTTTTTAATTTTTATGCTCTGTATCCAAGTCTGCCAGATGCATGTGGAAGCCTGAAGAAGACCTGAAGATGGCACTAAATTTTCTGGAGCTGTATTTGTATAAAGGGGTTTTTCGGCCTCCTAACATGGGTTCAGGAAACTAAACTCAGTCCTCTGGAAAGCAGCAAAGTGTACCTCCCTGCTGAGCTCTCTCCAACTCTGGCTCTGAACTTGTGATTCTCTTCTGTCTCCAGAAGTGCTGCTACCTCATGAGCTGCCCCACACTCTTGGTCACTTAGAACATGCAAGTTACTGCTGTCATTTGGCTCTTCCCTAAAAGTAATTCGGCACACTTGACTGTCAATGACAGCACTGTCAATGCTGGAATGATTCTAACTTTCACACAGATGCTGCCATTCTTAAAAAGGCATAAACAGGTAAGACAAGCATAAGGCACATGCTTGTCATCCCTAAATCCAGAAGATCAGTTTGAGGTCCCCCTTGGCAGCATAGTGAGTCTGAGGTCAGCCTGGGCTACATGAGACCCTGCCTCATGAAAAAGGACAAAAATGGAAGGAAGAGGATATGGCTGATAAGAGGTGCCAGCAGAGCTCCAGGACTCCTTGACACTGTTCTACTTCTTGGCACAGATACTCATGTGTTGACCTTGTAAAAACTCACCAAGATGTTTTACAAACTTTTCTGGAGTGTAAGTTATACTTCAAGTAAAGTATTTCAAATATAGACTCTGTTTTGTTGTTTGTTTGTTTGTTTGAGACAGGGTCTGTAGGGGAGGTTAGACAGGAATCAGGACAAAACACACCTAGACACCAAGCTAATAACCTTGGGGGGCAGTCAGGGGAGGAGGCTGCCTCTGAATCAGGCAAAGGCAGACAGCAAGCAGCATCGACAAGTGTTTTGGCAGGAGTGGAAAAACAAGTAGTCTGTGTAAGGGTGAGTTCTTAAGTCCTGATTGGACAGGTTAGCCAAATAATGACCTTGGTGATTTGTCTCAGGATAAGTCAGTGGCCAAAAGAGGGAATAGACCTTGGGGGCTAGCTTTAGCAATGTAATCGAACAGCTTTTGGCAAATCAGAAAAAAAAGGGGGAAAGGACAAAACCTTTCTCCATGTTTGCAACTTTTGGACCTGTCAGAGCAGACTTCATTGTCTCTCTACAAAGCCCTGGCTGGCCTAGAACTCAGTATGTAAATCAGACTGGCCTCCCAACTCAGAGATCCACCTGCCTCAGCCTCCAAGTCCTGGGATTAAAGGCATCATAGTCAGTCTGTGGCCAATCTTGGCTATATGAGACCATGCCTCAGAAAAAAGGGCAAAAGTACACCACACCCTGCTAAAATACAGCCTTAGAACAAGTTACACAACAGAATTTTTTTGCTGTATATATTCTGTACATACTCTAACGCTTTTAAAGGCTATTAATAGACCACAGAATATTATAAAGTATTATGTATATATATAGTTTATATATTGACTTGAAGGTCCATTTACATTATTATAAACAATGCTCTCTGAACATTATCATCTCATTTTTATAAAATTCCTCAACTTTTTACTTTTCTTATATACACAAAGACATATCAAACTATTGAAGCTGACAAGAGTGGACAGAAGCAATTTTCTTCCTCAGATAGTCTTTACTATTTAGCCAGTGTTTGAAAGTACGTTTACTTTCTCATTTGAAACCAAACTTTAGGCAGAGACAGATGGAGCTCTTCAGGTATGAGGCCAGCCTGGGCTACAGATTAAGCTCCAGGCCCGCCAGGAGTACATACCAAGACATAATCTCAAATTGAAAACAACAGAAACACACAAAGCTGGTGGTAAACTCCCATAACCCCTGTTCCTGCAAGATGAAGCTTTGCTAGATCAGGGATTCAGGGTTATCTTCAGCTTAAAGTCAATCTGAGGTCAGCCTAGGCTACATAAGATCCCCCACGCACACATACATCGAATCTAGTGCTGAGGGGTGTAATATGCCCAAAACCCCAGGTTTAGTCCTTAATATCATCAGAAAGAAATCCAAAAGCCAACTCCTAGTATGCAAGAGCCTGCAGCAGAAGGAGAAACATACCCAGACTGGCTTTTCTCCCATAATCCTGTAGCCTTCTATCTGGACAAAGTTCTCTTCTCCTTCTCACAGTATGAAAGGCTTCACCGCACAAGGTGAGCCTCTACCTGCAGCTGCATTCCCGGTCTATATTCCCATACTCAGCAATAATCTCCTAACTCATTTCACCCTCACATTCTTCTACCAAAGGCATCCAAGGGGCACTGGACTCTCAGACTTCCTACTAGTTTCAGTTACTTCTTTGAAACTTTAGAATTTCATAAATCCAACTTCGAACAATTTAATAAGCTTTTTACTTTACACATTTGTATCCTTCTAACTGCCCCCTCTACATTCTCCAGACCAGAAATTTCAAACTTTTATCTGTGCTATCTGCTATAGTTTGACTCTGCCCTCCAATTTTTTGTGTGTTTTGTTTTGCTTGACTCCAGCCTTTCTGAGACAAGGTGTCATGTAGCCCAGGTTGGCCTCATTCTCATTATGCTAACAAAGATGGCTTTGATTTCCCTCTCCTTCCTAAACAACAGAATTACAAGAGTTCTTGCTGTTCTTGCAAAGGACTCAAGTTCTTGAGTTCAGTTCTCAGTACCCACATTCCACAGAGATCTGAGGCTCTTTTGGCCTCACAGAGTATTGCATGCATGTGGTGTACATACAGGAGCTCACCCGCATGAAACAAGTATTTAAAAACCCAAACAAGTGTGATCCACCATGCCCAGTTCCCCACACCATAGGATTTATGATAGAAACCTAATCCCCAAATAGTAATAATCCTAGGCTGGACAGAAAGACTACCTTGAGTTCAATGCCAAAATTGGCTCTACTGCGTTTAAAGCTAATGGAGGCTACACAGCAAGACCCAGCCTCAAACAAAACAAAGCAAAACCAAACAAGAGGTGATCTCTGAAGGTGCTGCCAGGTGGGCGGAGACGGTGTGTTAGTTAGCACAGTTAGTTTCTGACTAGGAGAACCAGTTTAACACCTTGTATACATGCCAGCTCTCCAGCTTCCCTCTCTTTCTGTTCCTTTCCACACTGGACAGCGTAACTGTCCCAGGAGCAGGTGCCAAGATGCTGAACTTCTTTCTCCAAACCAGCAGAATAAATCTTTCCTGGATGTTCTGTTAAAACAGCAGAAAATGGACTATCTCTTAAATCTATCTTCCTCCTCCATTTCTCAGCAAATAAAACAGTGATAAGTCAGCTGAGTGAAACTCTCGAAGTGCCCTGCCACATATTTATTTGCATTTACGCAGCATTTATTGTACCCTTGGTCTCTCTTTTCCCTCATTCCAAACAAATCCTTGGTCTCCTTTACCCTCTCACTTCTTATAACACCAAAAACACGCTGCATAGATAGCAGAGATCTTCTCTTCACCCTTAATATGTCCATCACTATTTCCTAGTTTCTTCCATCTGCATTTAAGACAAAATCTAAAGCCGAGCGGTGGTGGCACACGCCTTTAATCCCAGCACTTGGGAGGCAGAGGCAGGTGGATTTCTGAGTTCGAGGCCAGCCTGGTCTACAGAATGAGTTCCAGGACAGCCAGTACTACACAGAGAAATCCTGTCTCGAAAAAACAAAACAAACAAACAAACAAAAAAGATAAAATCTAAACTGAACTTGAAAACTTTCCTCCCAAATCTGTTGTCTATATGTTCTTACTTGAGAAAATCACATCTGTATTACCAGTTATTCCATATTTTTCTTTCATTTTCCGTAATCATGTTGTCTTCACCAGAAACCGTATCATTGTCTATATTCGTAGAAACCTCCAAAATTGTAAAGAGACAGGTATTCCCTCCTCCCATGCACTGTTACCCTAATTTGTTATGATCTGGTCAGTTCTCTGTCGTCCTCCACATCCTTCACAGTCTATATGTTGACAGTCATTGACTCCAAAGTTTCAATACTCTTCATCTTTCAACCTACAGTCAATATTCTACTTACCAACTATCTCCTATACTAATTTAGGTCTTACTAATGCATTGTTTCAGCTTAGCTATACCTCCTCTAAGAAGTCTTTCCTGATCAACCAGAATTCAGACCCTCCTGTGCAGCTGGGCAGTGAAGGCACTTGCCTTTAGTCCCAGCACACCAAAGGCAGAGGTGGGTGGACCCTGCGTTCAAGGCCAGCCTGCTCTACACAGTTCCAAGACAGCCAGGCCTACTCTGAGAAACCGTGTCTTGAAAAATAAACAAACAAACAAATAAATAAATAAATAAGGACCCTCCTGTGCATATATTTCTCTGTACATTGGCATATTAAAATCATATGCCCAAACTGTTTTTCTTGTTCATTTGACTTAATCAATTTGGATAGATACTACAGCTCAGCTTTTAGGATAGTGTGTAGTAGTTGCTAAACTGTTAAGTGGCTATCAAGACATATATACTGGCCTACCTCTAATCCCAGTATGTGGGAGGGTGAGGCAGGGGAATCAAGAGTTTAAGGAAACAGAAACAAGATGGCTTAGGGGTAGAGGTGCCTGTTGTCATGCCTAAAGACCCACATTGGATTCCCAGGACCCACACAATGGAAGAGAAAAATATAATAAAAACAATTAAAAAGAAAAAGAAGAGTTCAAGATCAGCTTGGATTAGACCCACACTCACATACATACATACAAGCATAAATACATATACATACATACACACACACACACACACACACACACACACACACATATATATATACATAAATATGCCTATAAGACTTTTGCTTTAGCTGGGCAGTGGTGACGCATGCCTTTAATTCCAGCACTTGGGAGACAGAGGCAGGCAGATTTCTGAGTTCGAGGCCAGCCTGGTCTACAGAGTGAGTTCCAGGACTATACAGAGAAACCCTGTCTCGAAAAACCAAAAAAAAGAAAGGAAAAAAAAAAAAGACTTTTGCTTCTATAAGTTAGGTAATATTCAAACAAACTCTCCTCTCACTTATGACAAGTAAACTAGGTGGAAAAAGAAAAAATAAAATGAAACCATCAGAGACCTATTAAGAATGTGAAGGATATAACCAAATCAAGAGCTGGTTTAGCAGGCATGAAAGCAAATTTCTTTAATTTCTGTACCTCAGAGGTAGAAGCAAGAGGATTGTAAATTCATGTCCAGCTTGGGAGATATATAAAAACAAAAGCAAATAATAAATGAAAAAGTTCATTCTTTGAAGAGTCTATTAATTGTAAAAAAAAATTGGGAGGCAGAGGCAGGCGGATCTCTGAGTTTGAGAGTTCGAGGCTAGCCTGGTCTACAGAGTGAGTTCCAGGACAGCCAGGGCTACACAGAGAAACCCTGTCTCGAAAAAAAAAAAAAAACAAATTGTAAAAAAAATAGTGCTCTGATCAAATTCATTAAGAAAATAGAGAAATACATTAGCACTATCAGGAATAAAAGAAAGACATCAGTACATTTCCTACAAAGAATCATAAAATGAAGACAAGACACTGAAACACTGAAAGGAGTTATGGTATCTACCTCTGATTCAATCTGGGTAATTAATAGTTGGGAGAGGGTCATCAAAGTATTTTCTGATATGCAAACTTTCTTTTCCTAACTTGGGTGTCTATTACATGAATGTATGTTTTGTGATAGACTTACATAAGATGTATGTTCTACTTCATGTGATGGCTAATTTCCATCCAGCTTAGGTTTTTCCCCATAGCACTGATACACGTATATGTGCATGTATATAAATGTAAGTGTTTGTGAGTGATAGCTAATCTCGTCAACCTAAACATAAGTGGACTCAATTAGAACCCAGGCAGCTGGGTACACCATGAGGTATTTCTCAAGTTGGTCATTTGAGGTGGAGACCCACCCTGCCATGGTCTGAATATGCTTGGCCCAGAGAGTGGCACTATTTGAAGTTATGGTCTTGTTGAAGTAGGTGTGTCACTGTGGGAGTGACACACCCATCCTAAGACCCTCATTCTAGCTTCTTAGAAGTCAGTATTCTGCTAGCAACCTTCAGATGAAGAGGTAGAACTCTTAGCTCCTCTTGTACCATGCCTGCCTGGATGCCACCATGTTCCCGCCTTGATGATAATGGACTGAACCTCTGAACCTGTAAGCCAGCCCCAATTAAATGCTGTCCTTGTAAGAGGTGCCTTGGTCATGGTGTCTGTTCACAGCAGTAAAACCCTAAGACACACCCTAAATGGGCCATACCTTCTGGTGGCAGCCTACATAAAGATATAGAAGGAGGAAACTTTTTTCCCTGTTTGCGCTCACTCTGTCTTGTTGCTCTTGTATTCCTTCACTGGTGGGTGTTACAACTTCTTTGGGATTCCAGTGTAAACTAAAAAGACTGGCACCTGTCTAGGGGCTGCTGAGACATCCAGTCTCAAGGACTTAACAGGTCCTTGATGCTTCTGTAAGGAGATAGTGACTGTTGGACTAATGGGATCACAGCCACTCCAATAAACCCAGATACATGTACCATCAGTCTTTCCTCCAGAGAACCCTGCACGGTTAATACAGTATATATATGCCTAGATATATAAATACAACCTCCTAACCAGGCAGTAGTAGCACACATTTAATCCCATACAAGGTACCATACAAGCTTCCTAAGGGGAGAAGCAACCATCTCACCCAGCTATGAGGTATGAACCACAAAACAATGACCAGCGTGGCAAGATAACCTTATGATACAAGAGGGATTACCTTAGCAGTCACCAATAGCTCTCTTATTGGACGTAAGATCCACTCAACAAAAGAAATCGTGAATGCTATGAGAAACCTAGCCAACTACCCAGGGCTAGTGAAGTGATGGATCTTAGAGAACCTACAACCACTTTATTAAGCCAGCATAATCCTACACCATAAACTACATTCTAAATTATTTATGCTCATGACTACAGATAAATATAGTTCTCATCCGTCACTATTTGAGGCAGGGTTTCTCATAGGCCTGAGCTAACCAACTGCCTAGGATAGGTGGTCCCAGAATCCTCCTGTCTATCTCCCAGGAGCTCAGATTATAAGTGCAGGCCACTATGCCCACCATTTTACAAGGTTACAGGGATCAAAGAAATAGCATTAAAACAGGCTGCAGATTGTTTCCAATGTTGTTGCTGACGTTTGGTCTGTTGCTGTGTATTATAATGCTACATTCTATACCTGAAGCTCTCTTGTTTACAAACTTTTGTTGTGCAAACCTTGTTCTTTGATTTAAAACTATTAGTTAAATAAAATTGGTTACAGCCAATTACTAGAGGGATTAGAGATAGTTGGGTTTAGAGTCAACTGGTTGGAGGAAGAGAGACCACGAGGTGAGAGGAAGAGAAGGAGGCGAAAACTACTCTGAAGGGAGAGGAACCATGAGCACATGGCAGGAGAAACAGTAAGTACCTGGGGTATCTGGGGTATACTACTGGGGAGGTAGCCAAGTCTGCACTTTGAAGAGTAGATTAGGGGTTATGCCCCAGTAGTTGTCAAAGCCAAATAAAATAACCATAGTCTGAGTCCCATTTATTTGTAAGCTAGTTGGGGATGAGCTTAAATTGGTCGCACGACATTTGTATATGGATACACATGTAGAACTAAATATACTTTTTCCTAGAAACTTTGTGATGATGGTATACTGGCTAATTAACTAGGCTACTCTAACATACATTATAAGAAACAACAAGCTACTTTTATGGGGAGGGGTGTAGCAAGCAGTTAGAGAACCAAGAGTAAATGAGAATAAACAGAAATTAGAATCTATTTTTAGAACACTGAGACAATATATGCTAACTCCTTGCATCAAAAACAATCCACCTTCTGGTGTCACATACTAAGGTAAAAACTAGAATAATTTGGTAACAACAAGTGACTAGTTGAAAGTCTACTGTTTGAGAATGAGCCTTTCTGTGCCTCTGTCCCTGTATCCAAAAGCTTGCTGATCTTTTCCTCAGCAGAGTGTGACCTTTTGTCTTTTGTTTTGTTTAATTTTTATGTATGTAACTATTTTGCCTGCATGTATATGTACCACATACCTGGCCAAAAGCCAGAAAACATTGGATCCCCTGGAATTGGAGTTACAGAGAGATGTAAGCCATCATGTAGGTGCTAGGAATAGAAACAAACCCTTACACAAGAAAGAGTAACTGCTAAGACATGTCTCCAGATCCCTGTTGTTGTCTGAATGACCTAAGAAGGCTGAGGTTGATGCTGCATTTGGTGTCTAAGGAAGATCCCATAAGCTACATGAAATTATTAGCTAGTCTAGGCTACATGACCAGCTTGGTTATTTGTTAAGACTTATTTTATTTAGCCAATATACTTGTATTTGCCAATATATGGTATACTGATGGAGCACCCTAGTAATATCAGCACTTGGGAGAGGCAAGTAAACCCCTTTGAGGTCCAGGCAAGCCTTTTCTACACAACAAGTGCAAAAAACAACAAAAAAGATGTATGGCTAAAGACCAGAAGAGAGCTTCCTACCACTTACATCTGGGGTTACAGATTGCCACAAGAGAGTACCCACAAGCATTGCACTGCTAGCTCTATAAGCAAGCCTAGCTCAGTCTCCATCACTGTCCATCACATCCTCCAAACATCATGTGTCCTCCACGGGTCTTGTCTGGACATGTGCATCCATCTCAACTGACGTCACTCTGATAATCAGCCCGATTCCGCAGAAGCAGCCGGAAACTGCAGCATACCACCAGAAGTTTTATGCGGTGTTTCTCTCTAGAGTCTGACAAATGCAGCTCAACTACACAATGTAAAGTGGATCAATACATGCATGTCATTAGCAAAGAATCCTTCATCACATGTCCTTTCACATGTTTGCTTTAGCAGAACATCCTTTCACCTGTGTCCACTTCAGCTAAATGTTCCTTCATGTGTTTGCCCCAACAAAACACCATTCAACCAACTTTCTAAAGAAACCTTAAGTTTGCACTTCAGTTACTAGACTTGCATTTCAGTTTAAAGATCAGGGTGTTGGTACAGAGTTAACTGCACATTGTGACAGAGACTTTTCTTAGCTTGTAAGCACTTTATAGTCAAACTTGGTTGTACATAATGGTGAACCCATTTCTATTACCTTCTTTTTTAAAATAATTTTTAACTTTTACATACATTTTTCTATATATGTGGTCAGCAGACAACATGGGAATTGGTTTTCTCATGACCATGGTTGTGTACACGCGTGCAGCCCAGTTTTGAGATTGGAAACAAGTGGCTCCTGGTAGCTTGTAGGCCACAGTCAGCTAGCCCAGCTGAAGTCTTGAGCTTCCATTCAGGCTCAGTAAGAGACGGTCTCAAAAAAACACCAGTATTTGCAAACACATCTGCACATACCACAGATCCACAAAACCAGTGGTGAAATAGATACCTGATGAATACTGAGGAAGAGATAACTCTGGCAGCATCTGAGAATAACTAATGACATTTTCCTTTTTTAAAACACTGTTTTTGCATTTACAAACTTCTGTATTGCTGTAACTTTTCAAACAGGATAGAATACATTTTCTGGGTTTTTGTTTTTGTTTTCCTCCTCCTCTTAAGACAGGTTCTCATCCTATAACCCAGGCTGCCTGAACTTACCATCTTCCTGCTTCAACTCCCCAGTGTATTGCCGTTATATATTAAATGAGTATTTACTATAGTAATCTCATGTGTAAAGTAACTTAAAGCTTGGTCTTTTTAAGACTAAGTTTTACTATATAGCCCTGGCTGGCCTGGAACTCACTATACAAACCAGGCTAGTCTGGAAATCAAAGATCAAAGAGATCTACTTGCCTCTGTTACCCAAGTACTGGGATTAGATGTGTGTCATACAACTTTTTTTTCGGGGGTGGGGAGGGGTTTGTAGTGTCCTGGTCTATATATCAACCTGCAAGCCAGCCAGGACTCTGTGAGACCCACATCTCAAACCTAGAGGCAGAAGGGAGTGAGGTGGACAAGACTAACTTTCATGTAACTACAGAGTAAGACACGGTGAAGTGTTACAACTTCCTGGACTAAGTCATTGTAATGTAAAACAGCTACATACACTAGGAAATTGTGACTGGATTCTACAAAAAGATTATTCATGGAGTTGGGCGTGGTGACTGAGGCAGGAGGTTGACCTAGGTTCTAGGCTGCTCAACCTAATCTACATAGAGCATTCCACCCCAGCCTGGAGTAAGGAAGACACAACTCAAAACAAAACAAAAAAGTCTACGCTAAATTCCCAAGAACTGTGAAATACTCCTTAAATTTTTTTTTTCTGAGTGTAGTGAAGCAAGATTTAAATCCTGCACTTGGGAGGTGGGGGGAGGAGGATTAGAACTTCTATTGACCATCCTCAAGCACAAAATGAGGTGACTGCTAGAAGAGGTTACATCAGACCAATCATACAACAAACCATCAGTGGGAAAGCAAAGTTTGGTTAGTTTGACTGCGGATCTCAAAGTCTCCGTACTCAGGCTACACGCAAACTGCGCATGGCTAGAAAGTTCAGGGCTGCCAGCCGAAAATGACAGGAACGTGGAGCTCGGTGAACAAGTTGAACGCCCTGGGTCGCCCTGCTCCGCGTCCCAGCCCGGATCCAGCGAGGGCGCATCGCCGACGGCGGGGGATGGGAGCCAGGCCGGCGGCTGGCGGAGCTCAGCAGGCCAGGCGCCGGCGAGCTAAAGGACTGCTCTCCGCTCGCGGCTCCCGCGGCCTCCCTCCCGCTCGCTGGCCTCCTGCGCCGCGCCCTGTCCCCTCCCTAGTCCACACCGCGGCCTCTCGCCGCCGTCCAGCTCCGGGTGGTAGCCATTGCCCACCTCGCCAACCGCTTTTCCACGTCCCGGCCCCCACTCACCTCAGCTGCGCGGCAGCCCTCACCTTCCCAGCTACTCAGCCTTCCAGATTGGCTGTCTCGGGACCTTATGCCAATCAGCCAATCCCCGCCCCTGGCCCGGCCCAGGCTGGCCAGTGAGCAGCTCGCTGCGGCTCGGGGGCGGGCTCAGGAGCGGCGGGCCGAAGGCGTGTCTGCTACCCCGGCCAGACCGGCTACCTTTCCCGGTCTCTGTGCGCACGCGCGGGGCCCAGTAAGGGGTGTGTGCTTTCTCTTGTACCGCGCTTTGTCTCCCTGCGTCTGCCCGGGATACTTTTGTTGGCAAACTTCGCCCCTTCAGGGTGTAGGAAGATCCACATTCCATGTGAAGTCTCAAGTGTGTGCCCTCTGAAAAGAGCTGAATCCTTAACCTAACCCAGCCAGTGTCAAGCAAAGGCTCTTTCTCATCCCCAAGCTCTATGGGGACTTGTGTCCGCCAGGGAGATCTCTGTTTCAAGCCTCACATCTGGCAAGTATGTTCAGGAGGAGTGTAAGGCGCTGCTCAGAGGAAATGAAGACTTTCTTTTCCTGCAGTCAGTTACCACACCTCAAAGTCTGCCTAATTGGTGCGCATTCCTTTTAGGAAGGGCTATTCTAGATTTCAAATAACCTTGTCATGAAACTATGATCAGTCTGTGTCAAGTTAGCTATAAGCAGCATGGTAATGTGTGTGGGTGTGATAAAACATGAAGGGAAAGCCTATCAGTATTTCAAGGGGCCGCTCCTAGCTGAGCGTGGCGGCTCATGCATAGTAACCCCAGCAGTTTCACGTTGGAGGCTGGAGGATCCAGAGTTGAAGACCATCTTATTCCACTGGAAAACCTATGTCCAAAACAATCTGGACAAGGGTGGGAGAGTTGGGACGGGAGTTGGGCAGCGGCAGTTGCTGTTAGCCTTCTCTCTTACCCTCTCATTCCCACATCGCTGGGTGGACATTGGAGCGCTGGTGTTCTTGCTCCGATGGCCTAAATTCCTCCTGACTACTGCTTTGTATTTCATCAAGAGCTTCAGTTCAGTTACTCAACAACCGCCTGTTGGGAGCCCACTATGACAGTACAAAGATTTTTTTTGGGGGGGGGGGGGGGCGTTGAACCACACCCTGAGTGATCCTATACCCTATACCCTATAGCAGGGAGATCAAAACAAGGTTAACGTATGTGACAAGTGTTATAATGTAAGTACAAAAGAGCCTGAAAGACCATGACCAAGGCTGGGGGAGGGAAGCCTGAGAGAACAGTTCAGAGAGGAATGCATAGTTGGAAGCTTGATGAAAAGACAAAAGTTGCTGAATTGAACTGACGGGGACCACAGACCAGGGTAACCATTCCTACCAAAGGACTGCTGCTTCTGAAGTAGTTGTAGGATTTACTGCTAAGCTAATAGTTGTTTCAGGATATCTGATCACCAGCTGTGTGTCCCACAGGTGACTCCCAGCTTCGTGACACCACACAGGCCTACGTGATTGTCTATGTTTGAGAAGAAGGATATCTGATAGCACCCATCAGTTGGAGATGGCTTTGTTTTTTCTTTACAACTCCCCTTTCTTCCTACCTTGCTTTACCCTCAAATGGCCTAAGTGACCCTGGACTTTTGACAATCTAGATGAAAGAGCAATGACTGAAACCTGAGCAATTTCATCCCAAATTATTGCTTCCCCTAATAATGGAATCATTTCTAAGAATTCTGACCCGGCTGTGTGCCATCTCATTCAATACCGAGACACAATGAGCCTATCAACATGGCACCTGGTACCAAACCCTGGTGAAGGAAAAAGAGGGTTTGAAATATGTCGAGCCAGGAATTAATCTAGAAGAAAGACCTGCAGTCATTATGCATTTGAACTTTTAACCTTTTGTTTGTTTGTTTGTTTTTTGTTTTTTGTTTTTTGAGTCAGTGTTTCTCTGTGTAGCCCTGGCTGTCCTAGAACTCACTCTGTAGACCAGGCTGGCCTCGAACTCAGAAATCTGCCTGCTTCTGCCTCCCAAGTGCTGGGATTAAAGGTATGCACCACCACCACCCGGCAAGCTTTGCTTTTTGAAAGAAAGAAAAAATATTTTAGTTTTGCAGAAAAGTGCCAAAGAGTAGAAAAAAATTTCTGGTGTTCCCTCACCCAGTGTTCCCTAGTCTTACATTATTGTGATACACTTACAGAATTAGAAATTCATCATTCATACATGACTAAGATACTGACTGATTTTATGTCAGCCTGACACAAACTAGAGTTATCAGAGCAGAAGAAGCCTCACTTGAAAAAATAATTGTAAGATCCAGCTGTAAGGCATTTTTCTCAATTAGTGATCAGTGGGGTAGGGCACAGCCCTTGGTGGGTGGTATCATTCGAGGGCTGGTAACCCTGTGCTCCATAAGAAACCATGCAGCTATGGTAACCAAGCCAGTAAACAGTACCCTCCATGGCTTCTGCATCAGTTCCTGCTCCCCCCGCCCCCGTTCTTGCACTGCTTGAGCTCCTGTTGTGACTTCCTTTGAACATCAACATAGGGGAAAGAACACCCTTCACAATGGTCACAAATAATATAAAATATCTTGGTGTGACTCTAACCAAGCAAGTGAAAGATCTGTATGACAAGAACTTCAAGTCTCTGAAGAATGAAATTGAAGAAGATCCCAGAAGATGGAAAGATCTCCCATGCTCATGGATTGGCAGGATTAATTTAGTAAAAATGGCCATCTTGCCAAAAGCAATCTACAGATTCAATGCAATCCCCATCAAAATCCCAACTCAATTCTTCACAGAGTTAGAAAGAGAAATTCTCAAATTCATTTGGAATAACAAAAAACCCAGGATAGCAAAAACTATTCTCAACAATAAAAGAACTTCCGGAGGAATCATCGTCCCTGACCTCGAGCTGTACTGGAGAGCAATAGTGATAAAAACTGCATGGTATTGGTACAGAGACAGGCAGGAAGATCTGTGGAATAGAATTGAAGACCCAGAAATGAACCCACACACCTACGGTCACTTGATCGTTGACAAAGGAGCTAAAACTGTCCAGTGGAAAAAGGACAGCATTTTCAACAAATGGTGCTGGTTCAACTGGAGGACAACATGTAGAAGAATGAAAATTGATCCTATTGAAAATTGAAAAAAATTGAAAAAAAATTGAAAACAAATAAACAGCAAAAACTAAAGCACTGGGCAAACAACCAAA
>NW_021604564.1:4759126-4767638 GCF_004785775.1 Grammomys surdaster | reverse complement strand
TTTGGTTGTTTGCCCAGTGCTTTAGTTTTTGCTGTTTATTTGTTTTCTCTTGAATTGAGGTCTTATTTATGTAATCCATACTGGCTTTGCTATGCAACTAAGAATGAGCTCGAACTGATCACCCTGCCTTTTCCTCTCCAGGTCTGGGATTCCAGGTATTTGCCACTGTGCTCAGTATATGTTGTACTAAGTAAACTTTCTACCACTTCCTTGAGTTATATCCCATTCTGATTCTTCTGAAACTAACCTCAGATAAGTCGTTTCATTCAGAAGTGTTTCAATGTACATCATTAAAGGACAAGAAGTCATTTTAAAGTATAGCTATAATATCATAATCAGAACTAAAACAATTGCTTCATTTTATTGTCTTTGTCGTCTTATTTTGAAACAGGGTCTTAGGTAGCCCTGACTGGCTTTGTATTCTTGGTCCTCTTGCCTTCACTTCCCAGACACTTCGGTTATGTGTGATCAAGCCAAGATCAATTTCTTTATTAATATCAGGTGGTGCTCCAGCTTACCATGCTTGGTCTGTTTGGTCTCTTCACTTGAGATAGGTTCTCACTGCACTGCTCAGGTGAGTCTCGAGCTTTGGTTCTCTTGCCTCAAACTTTGAGATAGTTTTTTTTGTTTGTTTGTTTTTTCGAGACAGGGTTTCTCTTTATAGCCCAGGCTGTCCTGGAATTCACTCTGTAGACCAGGCTGGCCTCAAACTCAGAAATCCGCCTGCCTCTGCCTCCCAAGTGCTGGGATTAAAGGCGTGCGCCACCACCGCCCGACGAGATAGTTTTTATCTACTTAGTTTAACTGGGTAGACCTCCAAAAAAGCCACACATATCACTTGTGGCTATTTCTCTATGATCTGTTGTAATGTACAGATATTCCACTTTTCACTTTTGTTTGTTTGTTTGTTTGTTTGTTTGTTTGTTTGTTTTTGAGACAGGGTTTCTCTGTGTAGCCCTGGCTGTCCTGGAACTCACTCTGTAGGACAGGCTAGCCACTTTTCACTTTTATTTATTTGTTTCTGTTAAGAAACTAACTTTTGTTCTTTAGAATTTCTCACATTCTAGTTATTGCTGACTGTGGTGACATTTAACAGAGATCTTTGCTTCCTTTCACTGACTATAAGCTGGTGCTTAGTGTAAAGGGAGGATCTGATTCAGATTGGCAGGATTCTGTCATAAGTGGCAGGGTGCCATTCCATCAGCAAGCACGTAAAGATTTCCCAATTGTTTCTTAAGGCATGGTTTCTTGATATATAGCTCAGACATTGGCCTTGTCCTCATTCTACAACCCAGAATGACCTGAAACCTGAGGTTCTCTGGCCTCAGCTGCCAGGTGCTAGGATCATAGGCACCACCATACCTGGCTTGATTTTGTTTTTTGAGTTTTGTTGTTTTGTTTTTGTTTTTTTCTTTGTAATATTAAAATTGGTTATTGGTGATGATTACCTAAATCCAGATCTGTTTAAAGGTTCCCAGATAGTGCTATTCAGTTATTCCTTTATCTGTTACCTAAATAGTTTTTTAAAAGAGGCACAGCTAGAAGAAAACCAGGTTGAATTACTTCTTTCTTTCATTCTCCTTTTTCTTTTGTTTTATTTCATAATGCTGGAGATGGAGCTCAGAGTCTTCCACATGATACAGAACTGTTCTATCACTAAACTACATCCTTAGACAAATGCCTATTAATCTTTACTAGTTCTCTTATTTAGGGTTTCTATTGCTGCAGTAAAACACCATGACCAAAAAGCAAGTGCAGAAGAAAAGGTTTGTTCACCTTACACTTCCATGTAACTGTTCATCATCAAAGGAAGTCAGACAGGAACTCAGACAGGGCAGGAAGCTTGAGGCAGGAGCTGATGCTGAGGCCACAGAAGAATGCTATTTACTGGCTTGCTTCCCATGACTGGCTCGGCCTGCTTTCTTATAGATCCCAGGACCACTAGCCCAGAGATGGCACCATCCACAACAAGCTAGGCCCTCCCCCATCAATCACTAATGAATAAAATGCCCTAAGGGCTAGCCTACAATCCCACCTCCTCTCCAGACAGGGGCTGTTGTAGACCAGGCTGACCTTAAACTCACAGAGATTCACCTGCCTCTGCCTCTCAAGTGCTGGGGTTAAAGGCATGCATCACCACTGCCTGGCACATAACCCCACTGTATGGAATTAAGGTTCTCTCCTTTTAAATGACTCTAGCTTGTATCAAGTTGACATAAAACTATCCATCACACCAATTTACACTAATTATGGAACATTCACCATTTTTATGAGGTTTATTTATTTGTATGTTGTGTGTGAATGCATGTCATATGTACCAGGTATATATTTGGTACCTTAGTACCCCTAGTCAGAAAAGAGTATCAGATCCTCTGGAAATGGAGTTACAGATAGCTATGAGCGATCATGTGGATGTTGGGATCTGAACCCTGGTCCTTTGCAAGAACAGCAAGTGTTCTTAACTGCTGAGCCATCTCTCCACCTAATGTTGACTGGTTTTGTTACCTTTACACATAATTCTTATGGAAAATGCAAGTTTTATGGTTGATCTGATTCTCCTTTATTTAGCCAACTAGTGTTTAAAAGATGGCTTGCTTACATGGATCCTCGGTGATGGTTCATTTTGATGAGAAGCACAATTGGACTGAGACAAGCTCCAGTAAATAGTACACAAAGTGTTTGGAAGTGTTTATGGCTTCAGAGATGATTAACTTGTGAAGGCTTGGACCTAGAGTGGACTCACCACTGACTGCTGACCAAACTCTATTAGTTATTTTTTTCCTTGCTGTGACCAAATATCTCACAAGAAACAACTTAAGAGAATAAAGACTCAGGGATAAAGAGATGGCTCATTGGTTACAAGCAATGAATATTCTTCCAGAGGGCCTAGGTTTAATTGCCAGCACCCATGTGATAGTTCACAACTGTAACTCCAATATCAGGGCATCTAATGTCCTCTTCTGATCTCAATAGACACCAAACATACATATATGGGGGTGCACAGACATATACGCAGGCAAAACATCCATATACACAATATAATAAAATAAATGAATAAAAAAATTAAATCAATGTTTATCTGAGCTTATGGTTTGTGGGTGTAGGTCATTGTGGTGGAGTCATGGGAGGCAGGACAGCTTACAGCTGTGGAGTGGAGCATGAGGCTGTTCACCTGGATATCTCTGTCAGGAAGTGGAGATGGACAGGAAGCCTGCTGAGCCTTAAATGTGACACCTCTCCCCTTTCAGAGATCCATTTCCTCCAGCTTGTCCCCACATCCTGAGGCTTTATACTCTTCCATAACAACACTGGCAGATGGGAATGGGAGACCAGTGTTCAAGAATAGTAGCCTGTGGGGGGCATTTTAGACCCGAAAGAAGAGATTCTTAATATGGCAGCATTATTGGAGGTGATGTGTTAACCTTGAGATTTGTGAAAGCAAAATGAATTCCACACTTTTGAATCAAATTTGAAGCAAGCTTTAATTAAATACTGATAAGGATCAACTCTGGTAAGGCCCATTCTCTGGAATCCCAGCAAGTGTTGACAAATCATACGGGCTTTTTAGAACAAAACCATATGGCCACCGAATTTTCCATGTGGCTTTGTTATTTTCCAAGAAGTATAACTTGCAAGATACCAGGAAGCTACCTGGTCCTTGGGCAGGTGGAGCGTACAGGTTGCTTAGACTCTTACAGGTGGAGGGTGGAAATGAAATGATTGTTAGGGGTGTGCTTTTGGTTGCTATACCATACCTTGGCCCCTTATACTCCCTCTTTCTTCTTCCTGGCCACAATGCTTCTAGCTGTTTCACTCTGCCTTCTTGGCCATGCTGGGCTGAACTACCCAAATAGGCCAAAATGTTACCTGTGGTCAAGATCTGGACTAGGTATGTACAGATCCCGGCCTCTAATTGACGGGACTGAAATCAGGGCTCCCACAGATTCATAGAAGTAGTAAGGTAACTTTATTTAAAAGCAAAGCAATTGTACAGATCTGATAGAAGAAACACTGCTAGGATTGACACATGATGCATGAGTGATTGTTCTCAAGGTCTCCAAGTTACAGCCTGGGGTCTTTTTATGGGGCGTAAAATAAGGAGGAGCTGGTTGCTGGGGGGTATAGATGGAATGATTCTCTATGTCAATTGATAAGGAATATATTCATTTTTTCTACTGTCCATGTCTCTTCATAATGCATCTGGGTTTAATCATGTGTACATCCAATTGAGTATAGGCATAAGAGGTTAATAGAGGAGTCTCCTAAAGATCGATTGAGGACAGAGTTTGCTTTACTGCCCACCCCCCACTCCCCCGAATCCAGAAGCAGTTAAGGCCAAATCAGTCTTTCCATTTTTTGCTCCATACACTGGGAATATATTTGACTAGAAACTGTCTACATTTTATTGTTATTGGTGGCAGAGGAACTTAGAGAGGAGTGTGTATGTAGCCATATATGTGTAGGCTTATGGTGGAGAATGTCCCTTGGCATGAAGGAGACCCTGCATTAGAAGCACTAGAAACTTCTACCAGTAGAAGCGCCCACACACATACTCAGCCACATACCTCCCTAACACACAGAGGAAATAGAGTCTGGGGACAGAGTCAGACAAAAGGGAGGGAGAGGAAAACAGAGAGAGAGCGCATGAGAAAGAGAGAGAGAGATACAGAGACAGAGAGAACTTACAGGAAGACAGACAAGAGAGAGAATAAGAATTGCATAAATGATTTCCCTTAATGCAAACTAGCCACATACAAAAAAGCATACTTATCTCCCATTTCCAAGTAACGCTACTCTTGTTTTTTAACTTTTCTTTATGTAATGGTCTCCTGTCATGATTAGAATGTTTTGTTTTGTTTCCAACTTGACACAAGCTAGAGTTATCTGGGAAAAGAAGGCAACTCAACTGAGAAAATGCTTTTATGAAGTTGGCCTATAGGCAAGTGGGGACATTTTCTTAATGAATGATTAATGAGGGAAGGCCTAGCCTCTGCTGGCAGTGCCATCACTGGGCAGGTAGTTTTGGAAGGTATAAGAAAAATGTAAGAAAATGTGAGTCTAGCAAGCAGGTAGCATGACTCCATGTTCCCTGTTTAAGTTCCTGCCTCCAGGTTCCTGCCATGCTTGAGTTTCTGCCCTGACTTCCCACTTGATGAAGTACAACTGTGAGCTGAAACAAACCCTTTCCTCCCAAAGCTGCTGTCAGTCATGGTATTTATCAAAGCAATGGAAACCCAAGACAGCTCTCCCGTCTCACATCCTGTCCCACTCATTTCAGCTGAGAAAACTAGGCATATCATTGTGTATTTTCAATCATCTTTTCATACACGGCTTCTGTACTCATGTATAAGATGGAATGGGGCTGGAGAGATGGTTAAGAGCCGTAACTGAGGAGCAATTACGAGGATGTTTTGTTCTTGTAGAGGACCTCTTCCAGCACCCACATGGCAGCTTGTAACTCCAGTCCCTTGAGGATCCAGAGCCTTCTTCTGACTTCTGAAGGCACCAGCCACGCATATGATGCCTGTACATATATGCAGGCAAAAAAAAAATCTCATACACATAAAATAAAAATAAAATTGCTATCATTGTTTCTTTTCTGATATTACTTAATATTGTAATCTTACAAGGCTGTTTCTACAACTCTAGACTTTGTTTTTTGTTATTTTTAATTACATTTCTTTTTTTTTTTCTTTTTTTTTTTTTGGTTTTGCGAGACATGGTTTCTCTGTGTAGCCCTGGCTGTCCTGGAACTCACTCTGTAGACCAGGCTGGCCTCAAACTCAGAAATCTGCTTGTCTCTGCCTCCCAAGTGCTGGGATTAAAGATGTGTGCCACCACCGCCCGTTTTAATTACATTTCATTATTTTATTTTTTATATTGATTTATTTAATGTGTATGGATCTTTTACCTGCATATATATCTGTGTATCATGTACATGACTGGCACTTGCAGAGGTCAGAAGATGGATATGGAACTAAATGGAACTAGTCCCTTGTAACTAAAGTACAGACAGTTGTGAGTTGTACCTGGGTCTTCTGAAATAGCAGCAAGTGCTTCTCAGTCACTGAGCCATATCCCAGCTCCTTGTGTTTTTCAGGCAAGATCTCACTTTGTAGTTCAGACTATCCTCAAACTCAGTCTTCTTACCTGTTTCCCTTGTCTTGGGACTATCTGTTTACACTACTATCTGAGTTCTGATCTGTTTTTATTAATGGTTATACAATGACCCAAAGCCTGTAGAACTATCATAATTTACTCAAATGATCCATTAATTCTTTCTTATTACCTTATTGTTGTTTTTATTAATTTTTGTGGTTCTCAGATTGAACCCCCACCTCATTTTGCAAGGAAAGCTCTCTACCACTGAACATTCCATTCATACTTGCTGAGGCAGTTCTTGCTCTTTCTTAAACTTTCTGCATAGCCCAGGCTGGCTTAGAACTTAAAATCCTCTGCGTAGCCTTTCGTATTAAGTGGGATTTCCTAAAGGAACAGAACTGATAGAATGTATCCATTAACGGGAGATTTGTTAGACTGACTTGCTGGATGTGGGCTGAGTAATCTAACAATAGCTGTCTCAAGATGGAAAGTCTGAGAATCCAACAGTTGTTGAGCACAGAAAGGCTGGATGACTCAGTCCCAAGCTGCTGCTGAGGTCCTGAAGGATTCCTGGAGAGCCACTGGTCTTCAGTCTGTGTTGCAATCCTGATGCAGTTGGGTTTACTATTGGCTGCAGCAGTAGGAGAGATGAACGTGCTAGTGAGAGTGAGGAAAAACAGACAAAGTTTCTTTCTTTCATGTCCTTTTACGTGGGTGGCCCAGACCATAGTGAGTCATCCCAGTACAAATGATAACAATAAAAAATAACAAATAGTCAGGAAAATCCCTCACAGGAGTGTCAAGCAGCTTGGGCTTTAGCTGATTATAGATGTAGTCATGTTGACAGCCTCGATTAGCCAAAACATTTCCTTATATGTATATTAAAAACATGCACCGTGATATCAGTAATGCTCTATTACTGATATGAGTTAATTATATTTAGCTTCTGTTATGATGGTAGTTTGCATGAGAATGTGTCTAATAGGCTAATATATTTGAATGGTTGATCCACAGTTGGTAGAACTGTTTGGGGAAGTATTAGGAGGCATGTCTTTAGAGGAAGTGTATTCCTGGGGAAGGGTTTTGAGAGTTTCAAGAGCTCAGTTCAGGCCCAATCTCATGCCTCCTGCCTGTAGATCAAAAAATGTAAACTCTCACTTGTGGCTGGAACAGACACCTAGCTGTTCTACTCCTGTGAAGACAGCATATCCTGAGCCATCCTAGAGGAGCCACTGCACTCAGAGCAGCTGGTAAGAACCCTCTCCCACTAGCCTACACCACAGAGCTACAACTAGAAGTGGGGGATGCTCAGGACCCAGCAGGCACCCATACCCTTTCTGAATACCACTCCCCTTCTGCCCCTCACTTGGTCTTTGTGGCTGGGGCAGACACCTAGCTGGTCTGTTCCTGTGAAGACACCATATCCTGAGTCATCCTAGAGGAACCATTGTACTCAGAGCAGCAGGATTTCAGGATCCCAGAGGTAGCCTGAGTTCCAGGAGTTCTTCCACCCAGGAGCTCAGTATCACAGGATCACAGAGACAACTGGACTCTGAGGAGTTCTGACACAAACAAGATAACTGGAAAGACAGGCTCAAGTCAGAGACAGTGAGTGCAGGTAGCACTAGAGATAACCAGATGGTGAAAGGCAAACACAAGAACATAAGCAATAGAAACCAAAGTTATCTGGCATCATCAGAACCCAGTTTTCCCACCATAGCAAGCCCTGGACACCCCATCGCACAGGAAAACCAGGATTCAAAATTAAAATCACTTCTCATGATGATGATAGAGGACTTTAAGACGGACATAAATAATTCCTTTAAAGAAGTACAGGAGAACACAGGTAAACAGGTAGAAGCCCTTAAAGAGGAAACGCAAAAATCCCTTAAAGAATTGCAAGAAAACACAACCTAACAGGTGAAGGAATTAAACAAAATCATCCAGGATCTAAAAATGGAAATAGAAACAATAAAGAAATCTCACAGGGAGACTACCCTGGAGATAGAAAATGTAGGAAAGAGATCAGGAGTCATAGATGCAAGCATCACCAACAGAACGCAAGAGATAGAAGAGAGAATCTCATGTGCAGAAGATACCATGGAAAAAAATTGACACAACTGTCAAAGAAAATGTAAAATGCAAAAAGCTCCTAATCCAAAACATCCAGGAAATCCAGGACACAATGAAAAGGCCACACCTGCCGGGCGGTAGTGGTGCAAGCCTTTAATCCCAGCACTTGGGAGGCAGAGGCAGGCGGATTTCTGAGTTTGAGGCCAGCCTGGTCTACAGAGTGAGTTCCAGAACAGCCAGGACTACACAGAGAAACCCTGTCTCGAAAAACAAAAAAAAACAAAAAAAAAGAAAGAAAGAAAGAAAGAAAGAAAGAAAGAAAGAAAGAAAGAAAGAA
>NW_021604564.1:4725301-4759116 GCF_004785775.1 Grammomys surdaster | reverse complement strand
AAGGAAGGAAGGAAGGAAGGAAGGAAGGAAGGAAGGAAGGAAGGAAGGAAAGGCCAAACCTAAGGATAACAGGTATAGATGAGGGTGAAGATTCCCAACTTAAAGGGCCAGTAAATATCTTCAACAAAATTATAGAGGAAAACTTCCCTAATCTAAAGAAAGAGATGTCCATGAATATATAAGAAGCCTACAGAACTATAAATTGACTAGACCAGAAAAGAAATACCTCCCATCACATAATAATCAAAACAACAAGTGTATAAAACAAAGAAAAAGTGAAAAGCAGTAAAGGAAAAAGGTCAAGTAACATTTAAAGGCAGACCTTAAGAATTACACCAGACTTCTCACCAGAGACTATAAAAGCCAGAAGATTCTGGACTGATATCATACAGACCCAAAAAGAACACAAATGCCAGCCCAGACTACTATACCCAGCAAAACTCTCAATCACTATAGATGGAGAAACCAAGATATTCCATGACAAAACCAAATTTACACAATATCTTTCCACAAATCCAGTCCTACAAAGAATAATAGATGGAAAACTCCAACACAAGGAGAGAAACTACAACCTAGAAAAAGCTAAGAAGTAATCTTCCAACAACCCCAAAAGAAGATAGCTACACAAACATATTTCCACCTCTAATAACAAAAATAACAGGCAGCAACAATCATTTTTCCTTAACATCAATGGACTGAATTCTACAGTAAAAATTCATAGACTAGCAGACTGGATGCATAAACAGGACCGAGAATTTTGCTGCATACAGGAAATGCACCTCAGTGACAAAGACAGACACCACCTCAGAATAAAAGGATGGAAAACAATCTTCCAAGCAAATGGTCCCAAGAAACAAGCTGGAGTAGCCATTCTAATATCAAATAAAATCGATTTTGAACCAAAAGTAATCAAAAAAGATAAGGAAGGACACTTCATACTCATCAAAGGAAAAAATCTACCAAGGTGAACTCTTAATTCTGAACATCTATGCTCCAAATGCAAGGGCACCTACATACATAAAAGAAACTTTACTAAAGCTCGAAGCACACATTGCACCTCACACAATAATAGTGGGTGATTTCAACACCCCACTCTCAGCAATGGACAGATCATGGAAACAGACTAAACAGAGACACAGTGAAACTAACAGAAGTTATGAAACAAATGGATTTAACGAGTATCTATAGAACATTTCATTCTAAAACAAAAGAATATACCTTTTTCTCAGCACCTTATGGTGCCTTCTCCAAAATAGACCATATAATGGGTCACAAAACAGGCCTCAACAGATACAAAAGGATTGAAATAATTCCTTGCATTCTATCAGGATCACATTCCAGGAATCAGGTGCAGTATCGGGGGCAAGCTGCGGTACCCTGGTTATTTAAGACATAGTCTGATAGTCTTTGCCTACACTGGTGTAGAACTCACTAATAGTCAAGGGTATCATCTAACTCCCAATATTTCTGTCTCTGGCCCAGCAAACAAACAAACTAACAAAACAACCTCTTTTTTTTATTTTAAATCTTTTCAAAATAGGATTTCTCTGTATAGACCTGGATGTCCTGGAACTTGCTCTGTAGACTAGGCTGGCCTCTGCCTCTTAGGTGCAAAAAAAAAATTTTTAAGGCAAGTCAATATTTTTTTTTTTTATAAAAAGCTTCTCCTTAGCCAGGCAGTGGTGGCGCACGCCTTTAATCCCAGCACTTGGAAGGCAGAGGCAGGTGTATTTCTGAGTTCGAGGCCAGCCTGGTCTATAGAGTGAGTTCCAAGACAGCCAGGCATACACAGAAAAACCCCGTTTCAAAAAAACAAACAACAACAATAACAACAACAAAAAGCTTCCCATATTGTTTAAGCTACCTGACCCCTGTGGCTAATGTCTAGGCTGTATGTTGTAGTCCTTAAGGGCCAGGCATAGTGAAACACGACTATAATTTTAGTACTTGTGAGGCTGTGGCAAGAACATCACAAGTTTGAGGCCAGCCTGAGCTACCTATTTATGAAAATAAAGATTATATGAATATTTGAGTTTTAATTCACCTAGAAGTTTTTGCAGAAAGGATGTATATATTTAAATGTATTTTCATTTAAATAGCCAGCTGGAGTTTCTATTTATCTTTATTTATTATGATTTATCAATTTATATTTGTGTGCTTTAAATATATGATAATACATAGAACTTATGACTAGTTATGAATGAATACATATTTCAGAGCTATGTACTCAATTTTTTCTTTGTATTTTAGAGACAGGGTCTCCTGTAGCCCAGATTGGCCTCAAATCCACCACGTAGCCAAGGATGGGCTTGAACTCCCAATCCTGCTGACTCAATTACCAAGTGCTAGGAAACTCAGAAAGGTGTTTAACATGCTGAGAAAGAAATCAAGGAAGCAACCTAAGGCACAATTCCCTTAATAAAACAAGCAAGCAAAGCAACAAATTATTTTGGAGTAAATCTAACCATGGAAGCAAAAAATTCTATACAATAAAAACATTTAAACTTTTTCTTTTTTTAAAAAAAGATTTATTTATTTATTTATGAATACACTGTAGCTGTCTTCAGACACACCAGAAGAGGGCATCCAATCTCATTATGGATGGTTGTGAGCCACCATGTGGTTGCTGGGATTTGAACTCAGGACCCCTGCAAGAGCAGTCAGTGCTCTTAACCGCTGAGCCATCTCTCCAGCCCCTAAACTTTTTCAAAAAAGAAATTGAAGAAGACATTAAAAGATAAAAAGACCCATCCATCACCATGTTTATGGATTGGAAGAATCAACATTGTGAAAATGGTTGTTTTACAAAATTCAGTGTAATCTCCAACAAAATTCCAAAGCTCTCTGTTTAGAGGGCTCAGTGGGGAAAACATGCTTGTTGTGAAGACTACACAGCTGACTTGTTTCTTGCAATGCACATGTGTGGGTATGCACACACGCTCGCGCGCGCGTGCACACACACACAGCCATTTGTCACATAAATTGAAAAATAATCTTAAAATTTATTTATTTTTAAATTTTAAATTTTGGAAGTACAAAAGATACTACAGAACAAAAACAATCCTGAGCAAAAAGAATTATGTCAGAAGCAACATCAGACCTGATTCTGAGTTATAGTATGGAACCACAGAAACAGAAACAACTTGGTGTTATAAAAACAAACAAACAAACAAACAAACAAACAAACCAAACCAAACTAACCCCCCCAAAAAAAACCAAAACAAAACAAACAAAAGAAGAAACAAAACAGACATTCAGATTGAGCAGAATACATGATCCAGATATAAACCAGCACAGTTATAGCCACCATACTTGATAACAAAAATATACATTGGAGAAAAATCAGCCTGCTGGGCGGTGGTGGCGCACGCCTTTAATCCCAGCACTTGGGAGGCAGAGGCAGGTAGATTTCTGAGTTTGAGGCCAGCCTGGTCTACAGAGTGAGTTCCAGGACAGCCAGGACTACACAGAGAATCCCTGTCTTGAAAAACCAAAAAAAAACCCCCAAAAAAACAAAAAAAACCCCGAACAGAAGTAAGGAGAGATCGAGAGAGGGAGAGAGAGAGAGAGAGAGAGAGAGAGAGGGGGGGAGGATATAGAAAGGAACAGTCAGCCTGCTTAACCAGTAGTGCTAGAAAAATCAGACATTGTGATGGTTTGTATATGCTCAGCCCAGGAAATGGCACTATTAGAAGGTGTGGTCCTGTTAGAGTAGGTGTGTCACTGTGGGTGTGGGCTTTAAGACCTACCTACCTGCCTGGAAGCCAGTATTCTCTTAGCAGCCTTCAGATGAAGATGTAGAACTCTCAGCTCCTCCTGCACCATGCCTGCCTGGATGCTGTCATGTTTCTGCTTTGATGATAATAGACTGAACCTCTGAACTTGTAAGCCAGCCCCAATTAAATGCTGTCATTATAAGTGTTGCCTTGGTCATGGTGTCTGTTCACAGCAGTAAAACCCTAACTATGATAGATATTCATATATAAAAGCATGAAACTAGATACTTATCTTTCACACTGCATAAAAATCAACTATGAACAGATCAAAGACTTTAATGCAAGATCCAAGACTTTGAAACTTTTAGAGTAAAAGATAAGCAAAAGACATCCAGACCTACACATAGGAAAGGGCTTTCTAATAGAATCATAGTTGCTCAGGAAATAATTTCAATAATTGACAAATGGGACCTCATTAAATTGAAAGGCTCCTATGCTGCAAATGAAATATTTAACAAAGAACATCCTACAGAATAGGATAACATCTTTGCCAGCTATACATCTGCCAGAGGATTAATATCCAGACTAGACAACGAACTAAAAAAACTGAACAAGAATGACTCAGAATTTCACTAAATGGGCTAATGGAAATTAGCAGTCTACAAAATGAAATACAGATGAGGCCTGAACAACATGTGAGAAATGTATATCAAAACATATTTGAGATCCTATTGCTCTCCATTCAGAAGATCAAGGCAATGTAACCCTGGCAAGGATGTGAATCAAAGGGAACGCTTATTCCCAGCTGTTGTCCTGTAAACTAGTCTGGCATACACGGAAATCTGTATGGACATTTCCAATAAACTATAAATCAATAAAATATATAATCCAAACTATGCCATTCCTATGTATTTATCTGAAGGACACAAAGATAACCTATTTAAGAGACATTTTCACATTACTGTTTAATACAGCACTATCCATGATTGCTAAATGATGACACCAAGTCACTTGGATGAAGAAAATTTGGTATCTCAAAATACAGTAGGATCTTTTCAGCCACAATGGATAAAGTTTTATTGTTTATAGGAAAATTCACATAACCGGAGACAATCATATTACACGAATTAAGCCAGTCTCAGAAAGAAAAATATCATATTTTCTTTCATTTTTGGTTCCTATGGCTGCTGGCTAGCCTTGTGTCAACTTGTTACACACATTAATAGAGTCATTTGAAAGCAGGAAACCTTAATTGAGAAACATGCCTCCTTAAGACTCAGCTGTAAGGCATTTCCTTAGTTAGTGATTGATGAGGGTAGGACGAGCCCAGTGCGAATGGTTCTACCTTTGGGCTGGTGGTCCTGGGTTCTATCAGAAAGCAGGCTGGGTAAGCAGCACACCTCCATGGTCCCTGCACCAGCTCCTGCCTCCAATATCTTCCCTGTTTGAGTTCCTGTCCTGTCTTCCTTCAATAATGAAAATCCTTCTCTCCCAAACTTGCTTTTTGGTCATGGTGTTTCACTGTAGCAACAGAAACCCTAACTAAGACAGTAGATTTTATATACTTCCATAAAATCATGAACGTATGCAGGACATGAAAGTTGAAGTGAAATTATTTGGGGGAACAAAAAGGAATAATCAGAAGGGTAACTAAAAGGGAGATAGAAGAAATGGGCCAGAGGGTAATATAATCTGTATCTGTAAGAAAATCAAAACCAAGATTAAAAATTTCAAAAATGAAAAAGGATTATCTGATCTCAAAATGGCAGAAGCCACTGCTCTTTGAGCACCCTAGCTCTTTGAAGGGCTGTTTTTCCTTCACTTGGAACTGTCTAAGACTGTCTGTAGCACAGTGTGTGTGTATTCAAAAGACAATTGTTAAATAAAACTGCCAGGATCTGAATACTGTCTTAAGCAACAGTGGTTGAGAAACTTTACATTCCAACCTGTCCTGTAGCAAGATAACTAATACCCAAGCAATGAGTCATAAAATGGTAGGTAGCACAACTTCACAGGTGTCAAGTTCAGACACTTTTAAACCAGGAATGTGAATTCATAAAAACTTAAAAGACTTCCCTGAGGCTTGTAATCAATTCAGAGGAGTTTAGGAAGCAGTAATTAATTTTTTGTTAAGGCTTCCTTGCTTTTAGTTCCAGCCATGCTTTCTCAGTAATGGCATTTTGCACAAAGTTTAGACTCTGCAGAACTTTAATTGGATAAGTGTAAATACATTCCAGATGGTGAACTTTTAATAGCTAAAGACTTTGTGAAACATATTTTCACTGACAGGCTCAAAAAAACTGTCATTAGTTACTAATTCTGAGAATACTATGTCTTTTCCAATATGCAGATTAACAGTAACAAAACTAGTGAATTTACCTTTCTGCATTACTGAGTCATCTTTTATTAGAATATTTGGCAAATCTTTACTTACTCAACCAGATAGGTTGTGCTTGACTGGATATGCCCCTTGGACTTAGTATATTTAATTTTTTTTCTGCTTTCTACATTCACTGTTTTTAGTTTAGGCTCAATGTTCTCTTACCACCAATCCCTGTCTTGGCTTTGTGAATAAAGTACACAGCCTTGTTTTTGCCCGTAGGTCAGATAATATTTAGAGACTTGTCCTTGTTTTCTACCAAGTCTTATTTGGCTCTTGTTTTCATTTTGGGTTTAAAATAAAAAGATAACCAAGGACAAGGAAACATTAAAAAACTCAAAGAGATGGACTCTTTCATTTTTTTTTTTTAAATCATGGTTTCTGTGAAGCTCTAGTTAGCCTAAACTGAGCTTGAACTTGAAATGACCTGCCTTCAGCCTTTTAGTGCTCAGAATCTGCCGTTGCGGTATGGTTTATAAATTCACTTACAAAGTATTGGAGATAATAGCGTAGAGTACAGACTAGTATAGAGTCTTCCACACTCTTTCCAAGTTAAAGTCCTTTTACATTCCTTGCAACAACAAGAATAACAACAAAATCCCTGTAACTTTAATATATGAGGAAAAGGCCAGAATCAGACTGTAAAAGAGAAAATCAAAAAAGAGTGTGATGAGCCGGGCGGTGGTGGCGCATGCCTTTAATCCCAGCACTTGGGAGGCAGAGACAGGCGGATTTCTGAGTTCGAGGCCAGCCTGGTCTACAGAGTGAGTTCCAGGACAGCCAGGGCTACACAGAGAAACCCTGTCTCGAAAAAAAAAAAAAAAAGAGTGATGGATGCCTTTTTTTCAGCATGGCCTCTGAGGCTTGTCTTACAATTCCAGAAATATTTTGGAAAATAAAACATACCTAAAGCAACTCCACGATGACTACTATCGATAAAACAAGTATGCCTTTACTTTGATAACTAGAAAGCAGCATTAACAAATCTTTATGATGAACTGGATAAACTTCTCTGAACAGAAGTTCCTTACAAGAAAAAAAAAAAAAAGACAACACTTCTTCCAATGTCAAGTCACTTCGGCCAACCCAATAAAAACCTTCACATCCCTATCTTTGCTAGAAAGCGGCACTGACAAGAAATGGACGAAAGCCAGAGATGCCCAACAGCGTACCTACGTTCTTAGTAAAAACTACAAGAAAACGTCTGAACATTTTGGGTAAAGACTCACAGACGCCGATGAAGAGTTACAGGTTATTTTATTAGACTTGGAAAACTTGCTTGGACTATTTGGTTTGAATTTCAGACCACAGAAGCCCTTCCTGCTGCGGGAATCCTGGGAATTGTAGTCGCTGACCTCGATGGATGCAAATTTGTTTAGTGTTCTGTGGACGGCGAGCCCTTGGGTTCAATTCAGTGTTCTGGGTTCTCATAGGTCCGATCTAGTTCACCAATGAGCTACTAGGTTTGAAAATATTCCTTCTCTGATTGGGTGTTCTTCCTCACGTTGCTTCATTTTCAGCCAATGGGATGATAAAGCCAGCAGAGGTGACAGGGTCACCGCGGAGCCTGCAGGTCCTCCGCCACCAGCGACTTAGCCCTGTGGTTCTTTGAGTCAGCCCGCGGCTCGGGGCCTCCGCCGCCCGTCGTCCGCCGTGGTGATTGCGGCTCTGATGCTTCGGCAGGCTCCGGACGCCCGGAGCTCTGGAGGGTACGTAGCCGGGGCCGAGGTGGGGCTGAGGGGCCGCTGTCGCGAGGGCCCGCCGCTGTGCCCGCCTCCCGCCGGCGTCCCGCGGGCTGCCTCTGCAGGCTCCGGACGCTTGATCTTCTCTCCGCCTCCTACTTTGACCAGTCAGCCCGCCCTACGAGTAGCGGGTGTCCATGTCTCGGCGTTCTTTCTGTTAATCCCGAATAGATGCGAGTCTCTGCGCGCAGGCCTTCATGCAAGAGAAGCTCCACAGGTGTGGAGCATTTGTGCAGTTAGCGGCTCCTTTCGTGATACTGTCTCACCAGCGTTTGCAGTAGAAGTTTCCCACTGGGTTCTGTTCTGTGCTTGCATGGTACTTGCCAGACATTTTACTGCCTTGCATTCTTATTTTCTTTCACCCTGATACCCACTTAAGACTGTTATCTGAAGAAACCGAGGCTTGGAGACGGTAACTCAATTCCAAAAGAGTTACAGTTAGTTAATCGCAAGGAGACGCCAGATCGAGTCTCCGTGTTTGATGGTGGTGGTTGCTTTTTAACCCCACTTAATCCTTAAGGATTTAGGATAAGTGTGTACCCGCTGCAGCTCTTAGCACATGAGAGCTAAATACTAATTTTAATTAAGTGGTGATTCTTAGCTAAAAGAAAAGGAATACCTTTCCTACAACTGTCCAAACACAAATGTCTCGCGTGTCTCTAACTCCGTGCTTCAAAGACTTCCTGCCTGACAACGGCATAGTCCTTACCTGGAAGCTAGTTGGACATCTCAGATTCCCAGACCTTGTTGCACCCACTGAGCTTGAACTTGCTTTTTAAGAAGGTCCCTTAGGTGATCGTAGTGCGCCTTAAAGTTTGAGGAGGGCGATGTTTGTCCACATAGAACCAAGGAAGAGAAAATAAGTCTGGATCGTGATGGTGTATGCCTTTAATCCCCACTTTGGGAGGTATTGGCAGGCAGATCCCTCTTAGTTTCAGGCTCATCACAGCTACATAGGTCAGCCAGAGCTACGTAAGGAGAAAAAAAAGAGTAAAGGCATACATTCTATGCACTGTGAACTCTAGTCAGATACAGAAAAACAAGAACAAAGCTTGTTTTCAGTTTTGTCATTTGCAAGATGTTTTCCTTTTCAGAAAATGAATGTGTCTCTTGAGAGTTTTAACTTAGCAGTCCCAAATTTTAAAGTAGGCACCAATATTAACTGTTTCAAAATTGTCTTGTAATCATGTAATTGACATCAGATATGGGCTTTAGAAGTAACAGCAAATTAAGACAAAGGGAATACTAATTTACTGCTGATGGTTAGTCAGATTAATAAAAGAATCTGTGTTCTTTATTTACACTTCGTTTGCCATACGTAAGCCCCCACCTCCAGTTTCTCCCAGTTAGTGTTTTTGGAAGGAAGGGGTAGAGTTGCTGCTGCTTCCATTTTTTCCAGTTTATTCATTTGGTTATTTGATGATAAAGCTGAAACAGACTGTCAGATTCACATATCCTAGTTTTCAATAATTAAAGAGTGTTTCAGAGAGTTTTAGTTTTTAGTGCTTTAATAATTAAAAAATATTTTCTATGATTGTTTTGACTGCATATATGTCTGTGCACATGCCTGATGCCAGGAGGGCATTGGATCCCCTGGAACTGGAGTTAGAGTTGTAAGCTGGTTTCTGGGTGCTGGGAATTGAAGCTTGGTCTTCTGGAAGGTCAGCCAGTGTTCCTAACTGCCAAACCATCTCTCTAGCCCCGCTTCCAGTGCTGTATGCAGAGGCTTTCATTTATATACCAGTGTAAAGTTTCAGGCTTTTGTTTGCACCCGAAATTATTTGATGTGCATAGGTCTTTCCTTCAGAAACACCTCCTGATGTGGATCGGCCCAAGGAAATTATATTGATAGACACTGTCCAGGTCCATGTTTCTTGACATTAGTGCTTTTGATGGAAAATACAACTAACAAACAAACAAACAGACGAACAAGCGTATTTTTTTTTGTGCTAATGTGATATTCATTACAGAAAGGAAAGGGGTTTTTATTTGTTTTAACCTTCATTGTGGTTCATTAGCTGCTTTAAATGTGCTTAGGTCAGCATTTCGGGTTATTTAAAATTATTGTCCGTCTTTGTGCTGTGTGTGTGTGTGTGTGTGTGTGTGTGTGTGTGTATGAATGCCTGTGGAGGTTTGAGGTCAACTTTGAGTATATTCCTCCATCTCTTACTCATCCTTACTTTTTGAGGCAGGGTCTTTGCAGAACCTGTAGGACCTAAGCTGGCTGACTGTGACTTCCAAGGCTCTACCTGCCTCTGTAGCCGCAGCACTGGAATTTCCCGATGTGTGCCACTGTGCTTGGTGCCACTGGTGCCTGGGATTCAAATGCAGGTCCTTGTGCTTGCTCAGTCAGTACTACCCTCTCAGTCATCTCCACAATGGTCAGTATATGCATGTATGCACATAGGGTGCATGTCTCTGGACATATCTGGAGGCCAGGGGTCTACCTCAGGTGTCTTCCTCATGCTCCCTCCACGTTACTTTTTGAGATGGAGTCTGTCAGTGAGCCTCCAGGAATCCACCTGGCTCTTCCTCTCCAGCTAGGAATACATATCCCACTGCATCTAGCCTTTACATTGGTGTTGGAAATGCAAACTCAGTTTTTATTGCACAGTAGGTACTTTATCAACAGAACTATCTTTCCAGCCCTAAAATTATTATTTTTAATGTAATACAAAGTAATTATTTTTTACTTTAGCATGCAAAGTAATGGATTTCACGGTGGCATCTTCATACATATATGTCATTGTGTGTTCCTCTCATTAATTCCTTTCCTCCATTTATTTTGATGTCTGCTAAATTTGGAATAGAGAAAGTGTGGAGTGAATCCTGCAGTAATCACATGTAACTATTTTTCCAGCCTATGAAGGAAAATACTTCTCTTAAACAATTTAAGTTGATAGTTAACACAAAACTACAAACACTATTCAAGTGCATACATTGGGCTTCAAGTCCTATTTTAAAAAAAGATTAAGTCGGGCAGTGGTGGCGCACGCCTTTAATCCCAGCACTTGGGAGGCAGAGGCAGGTGATCTCTGAGTTTGAGGCCAGCCTGGTCTACAGAGTGAGTTCCAGGACAGCCAGGGCTACACAGAGAAACCCTGTCTTGAAAAACCAAAAAAAAAAAAAAAAAAAAAAAGATTAATTTTTAATGATATGTATGTGTATATGTGCTGCTGGAGGCCAGAAAAGGGTATCAGATACCCTGGAGACAGTTACAGATGGTTGTGAGCAACAAACATGGACGTAAGCTGAACTTGGGTCCTCTGAAAGAGCAGTTTGTGCTGCTAACCACTTAGCCATCTCTTCATCTCCAAGTTCTGCCTTTTGTGTCAGGCAGTGGTAAACCTGTCCTCCTGTTATTCCAGAAGCAGATAAAGTATGCCGTCCATCCTTGTCCCAGCAACCTGCCTTGTGCCCCTCCTCATCTTTTTCTTTTACTGTATGCATATATGGCACTAGGGAATAAAGTTAGGGCCTTCATCCCCAGGCTAGTTTCTATCTTAACTCCAGCGTAAGTCTCTTATGAAATCATCTGTTTTGACAGGCATGGCCATGTGCTCATGTCATCTCAGTACCCAGGGAGCTTTAGCAGGAGGGTCCTACATGTTTGAGGCTAGCTTGGGCTGTACAGTGAGACCTTGTCTCTAAAATAAACACTGATCATGTGAACTCAGCAATCTGCTAAAACATTGATTATTTAAAAAGATGCAGGACACATAGTTTAAAAGGGGGTGTCTGTAACCTGATGCCATCAAGATATTAAAATAAAATGAACTTTTGACATTGAGTAGTAGCCTTGCTTTGAAGGCTATTTTACATGAAACCTGTAATTTGGAGGGCAAATCCGAGCACTCTTTCCTGCTTTTCTTCTCTCGTTTAAAAGTTGTAGTTGCTGTGGCATTTGACCACAGCTCTTCTTGTTTTGGTTGTTGAGTTTCTGGCATAGCCTGATATTCCTGACTCTTTTCTAGGTAGACCCTGCTTTGAGTCCTTATTAGTAGGGTTTACGCATTGGAAGTTTTAAGATATTTTGACTGCAGGCCATTCTAAAGGAACAGGAAGATCATATATAACATATATAAAGTCTTCTTTGAGTTCTTTGAATTTATTTGCAGATTAAAAATATTAATGTATTTTAGCTGAGTGGAGATGGTACACACCTTTAATTCCAGCACTAAGGAGGTGAAGGCAGGCAGATCTCTTGAGTTAAAAGCCAGCCTGGTATACAGAGCAAGTTCTAGTACTGCCAGGGTTGCATAGAGAAACCCTGTCTCAAAAAACAAACTAATCAAACTAAATATCAGTGTATTTTATATTTATTTAAATCTATTTTTTAATTCTCAATATGGTATGTGTTAAAGACCGTTACTGGTTTAAAAATTGCTAAGTATTCTAACTCTACTGTTTTTTTATCATGTAAGTGAAAACTACCTTTTATTGAACATGTACTATGTGATAGGCATAGACTGAGCTCTCTGTAGGGTCATTTTTTATGCTGTTTTGTAGCTTGTGTATCAGCTTCATTTTACAGATGTGGACATTGATACAGCCTCTAAGGGATTTCCCTGAAATTCTGGCTACCTTAAAAAGATCTTATTTATATACATGTGTTTGTATGTCTGTGTTGGTGTATGCCACCTGTGCATGGGTGCCTTTGTAAGTTAGAAGAGGCATTGGATGGCCTGGAGCCGAGGTTACATGCTGTTGTGAGCCCGCTGAGGTAGGTGCTGGGAATTCAGGTCCTCTTGAAGAGCAGGACGCACTCTTAACTGTGGTGCCGTCTCTCCAGTTGCTTAAAACAGTTTCTAAGTGACCAAACATAGGTCTGGCATGACTGTGAGACTCCCTGCATTAGATGCCTAAGGAACTTGGGAGATGTATCTTGCAGTACTGAGGATGGAGCCCAGGTCAGTGTTCTAGAGTATTTCTTTGAGTCAGGGTTGTGCTATGCTGACTGAGTTTTCTCTCTCAGCCTCTGGAGTCCTGAGATCACAGGCGTAGCTCCTGCTTAGGAAATAATTATTCTTTCTCTTTCCTCCAGGAGGACACTGTTCTGCTCTTTGTCTCTGTATATCTCTGTATACTTTGAGTCTAGTGCTACTTTGTTATCTTTGCCCATATCCTGTCTCAGTCTCCAAGGTAGTTTGCATTACTGATGGGCCACAGTGCCTGATAAGGGCCTTCTTTGGTGCTCTCCTTTTCCTTAGGAGATTTTATCTTTTGTAGATCCAGTTTGCTGTGCATCTTTTCCCACCCCCTCCCCAGAGATGAGTAAGAGAAGCCCAAGCTGTCAGCTCACTGCTTTTCTTTGAGGCATTACTTTTAGACCTAGAAATACAGGAGGGAAAAGTCCTGGCAGTGTTACAGTTTGAAAAGGAGAGCAAAGGTTACAAGCTTGTATGTAAAGACCATGTTTATTGGAACCTTAGTGTTAAAATATGTATTGCTAAAATGGGATTTATTGGAATATTGAGGATGGCATATGTTCTTTCACATATATAAATAACTTGATTTTTTTCCCTCAGCTTATGTTCATTTTATTTTTCACAAGCTTTAGAATTGCCAGTCCTTATTTTTGTGTGTGTGATTTCGATTCATCTGCTTATTTCTAAAGATATTATAATGTTGTTACTTAAAGGTACCATAGCTAGGCATGGTTGGTGCTTGCTTGTAATCCAAGCTTTTGAGAAGGAGAGGCAGGAGGATGAGGAACACATGGACAGACAGTGTCGGCAACATAGTAGATCTGAGGTCAGTCTGGACTGTGTGAGACCTGTCTCAGTAAGTAAATAAACAAAGGAAATCCTAGTCTACCTTGGCAGACGAGAACTAATTATGTCAACCTGACTTCTACTCTTTTTTACAGAATTTAAGAAGCTTTTATTCATGTGCTTGTCCTAGAAGATGAATTCATCCTCTTCTACTATGAATGAAGAGCCTGATGCTCTGTCAGTAGTTAACCAGCTACGGGATTTAGCAGCAGATCCATTAAATAGAAGAGCCATCGTCCAGGATCAGGGATGTCTGCCTGGCCTTATTTTATTTATGGACCATCCAAACCCCCCTGTCGTTCACTCAGCTTTGCTTGTAAGTTGCTTTTAATACTTTGTTTTGTTTTTTTAAATTAATGCAAGTAAGAATTTTCAAAGATCTTTGATAACATGGTAAAAGACTAAGATATTAGATCTACAGTCTGTATTCTGGCATGTAAACATGGAAACCATGGCATGTATGTAGTTTTTTAACACAAATAGCAACATGCTGATTTTGTTCTTTTATATAAATGGTATCCATAACACATCCATAAAATGACTGGCCCTTGGTATTTTCAGTTAACATGATCTATTGTTTGTTTGGTTTCTTTTTGACATGGGAGGTATTGGCTGTGTTGGTTGGGGTGTTCTTCTAGCTCTTGGGCACAAGTCGTCTTTTGACTGCAGGCAGGCATGCATCATGACACCCAGCTTGTTACTATTTTCATCCCCCACATCCCCTGTGTGTGTAGAAAGTGTAGTGTGTTTAGCGGGGCTCAGCCCCAGGACTATGTATGTTTGGTAAACCTTCTAATGTTCCCTAGGCCATCAATAAAGAGATTTCTTGAGTTCAGAAAGTTACTTTTTAGTACAAGAGGTTAAAAATCAGGGTGTCATGGATGTTAAGCACATGCTGTATTGAACTCACCCAAAATGTATATATTTTAAATTTCATAATAGTGTTCTTTGTTGGGGAGGAGAATGAGACAAGATCTTACTTTGTACCCCCAGCTCACCTAGAACTTACTATGTAGTCCCAGACTAGACTTAGGCTTGCAGTAGTCACCGTGGCCCAGCCTCCCAAGTACTGGTGTTGCAGATGTACCCCACCTCACCTGGTTCCTAGCAGCTTTTTCAGATGTAACTCTTATGCCATCAGAGAGTTCATGTGTTTAAAGAATACTTAATCTTAAGTGGCTTTATTCATAGAGTGGTACAGCCATCATTGTAGTCAATTTATAACGTTTTTATTTTGTGATATTGTTTGAGACATAGTCTATCTGAAACTTGAGATCCTGTTGGTTCAGCCTCTCATGTGTTGGGATGATAATGCCCTCTAGGAGGGCATTACCACATCTTACTTTAGAAGTTTTATCACCCAGAGAGAAAACTGTACTGGTCACACCTCAGTGCCATCCCCGTTGTGTAGGCAACATCAATCTATGAATTTGCTACTCTGAAAAAATGCTTATAGAGTTTTTATGTAGATACAGTCATATAATATGTGACTTGGTGGCATCTCTTTTATTTATATTGTATTGGAACATATATCTCTACTCAACAAGTTTCAGTGCTTTGTTCCTTTTATGTCTTGAGAACATTCCATTGTGTAGACATACACTGTTTTGTTTATCCATTCACTAGTTGATAGACATGACACTTTCTTTAATATAAGATAAGGAGGACAGATAAGGAAAGAGAAAATATGCAGATAAAAGCTAACAATTCAAAAGGAATTATGGGAAACATGGAGGCCAGGGAAACATGTTAAAGAGCAACAACCATCAGACAGATCCAGGATGGAAGAATTTCTGAGTGACATAAAATGTGGTATCTTCAATTGTAATTAATACAAGAAGGAAAGACAGCTAGGAGGAGAGTGCAGTGATGATAGTTGTTTCCTATCTGCCTTTGCCTGGGGTTGCTTGTGCTACCAGCCCCTCCTAGCTTCCCTTTTGTACTAGCTGCCTGTGGTTCTGGGAGGTGACCCTGATACCAGCCCACTCCTGAGAACCTTGAATCCACTCCGAGAATAAAACACACACACACACACACACACACACACACACACACACACACACAGAGTTAATTCCTTTACAATTGCCTTCTTGGCACAGTTGCTGGGCACAGATATCTCCCGCCTGGAAAAGCGTGCCCTTACCAATTTAGTATCTCCATCTCTCCACCTGCCCGGAACTTAGTGGCTAGTCCCACCTGGCCTCTGCTAGACATCCTTGCCCACCTGCCTGTAGCGGAGGCCTTACATGATTGATGTGTTCTTCTTTCTTCAAAGCATGGCAGAAGAGCTTCCTCCCATTCCTTGTGTCTTCTTTTCCTCCTGGAACAGTCCTGCCTGTACCATCTGCCCAGTAGTTTGCTCCCAGCCTTCTTTACTGACAAATCAAGAACCAACTGGGGAAAAGGATTTTAACCTCAGAGCCTCCCCTTACAGATAGTTACCTTTTATTATTTAATTAATTATATTTTATTATTATTATACAAATTTATTTAAATAATTTATATCATTATTTAAATAATGTGTATCAGTCAAATGTTATTCGTGGACCTGACTTATATCCTGGTTTAAATGAGTTCATCATAAGCAAGTTTTGAGTGGCTGGAAGGGAATGGGCAGCATATGGTAAATAACATTAAAGAGTCATGAGGGCTAGTTAGATGACTCAGCCGTTAAGAGCTCAGACTACTCTTACAGAGGACCGTAGTTTGTAGTACGAAGGTATACTTAAGCAAAATGTATGTAAGATATGTAAGATAAAACAATTTAAAAAAATGTAAAAGTTTTTACGGCCAATAAGATAGCTCAGTGGCTGATAAAAGTGCTTGTGACCAAGCCTGATGACCTGAATTGATGTCTGGAACCCACATGGTGGAAGGAGAGAGCAAACTTCTACAAGTTGTCTCTTGACTTCCAGGCATTATGTTCTGGTGCAGGGACATGCATACAAAATGAATAATGAAAAAGTCAAACTAAAAAATTTAATGTTTTCATGTGTGGTGTTAATGTTCTCATGTGTAGTGGGACAAACCTTTAATCCTGGCACCTAAAAAGGCAGAGGTTACTCTTGAGTTTGAGACCAGCGTGGTCTACATAGTGGGTTCTAGGCCAGTTAGAGATACATAGTGAGACTCTTTGTCAAAGCAAAACCAAACGCTCTGCTGTTGTGGCAATTAATTAGATTATAATTAGACAATAAAAATGTGTTGAGGCTTGAAGAAAAGGTTGTTACTTTTTTAAAAAGTCATTTGTGTAGGATTTTCTTAAGATAATTAAAAACTGATGTCTTCCTGGGCATGATCTCACACACCTTTATTTAATCCCAGCACGTGGGAGGCAGGGGCAGGTTAGTTCCAAGCTGGCCAGGTATATACAGTGAGAACATCTCAAGACCCAAAACAACAACAAAAAGCCAAATTTCTTAGAAATGTAGTGAAATATTTCAATCAGTTATAATGAGAGAGAGAGAGAGAGAGAGAGAGAGAGAGAGAGAGAGAGAGAGAGGAAACCAGATTGTCAAGTGACTGATGTTAAATGATGGTCCATGGGGTCCACCACACATTTTCTTTACTCTGCTTGCTCCATATTTCTATAAGAGATGGGTCTGTGTTGGTGATCTTTGCACATAAAAGGTGGAGGCAGGAGAGACAGGAATTCAAGGCCAGCCTGGGTTACATGAGATAAGTTGTTTTGATCAAATAACAGGCACAAAATAAGGGAAGAAAGGTTTTGACATGTTTTTTTTTTTGTTTTGTTTTTTTGTTTTGTTTTTCAAGACAGGATTTCTCTGTGTAGCCTGGGCTGTCCTGGAACTCACTCTGTAGACCAGGCTGGCCTCGAACTCAGAAATCTGCCGCCTGCCTCTGCCTCCCAAGTGCTGGGGTTAAAGGCGTGCGCCACCACCGCCCGGCTTGACATGTTTTTTTTCCAGAAGGATTTAGTTCATGAGGAAGGCATGGCAAGATCAGCTCAGTCCATGAGTTCATGGAGGCGACAACATGTGGTAGACTCCTGAAATCACAATAAATGTGAAGCAACTGAACAGAGGCTAGGAGTGGGTCTACTCTCCCCCACAGTTAATTTAGCCAGTTTCCTACAAGAATACAGTCTTCAAAATAGTGCTACAAGCTGGATCAACTCTTTTTTGTTTGTTTTATTTTGTATTGTTTTGGAAATAGAATCTCCTACTATATGAAACCTGCCCTGTCTCACCTTTCTTAGTTTGGGATTAGAGGTATGGCACCTTCACAGCTGGCTGGAGTAGGTAATTTTTAGAGGAGAATTTCCTAAGTATAGAAATTAGGATAGGCTGTTTACTGGGGGAGTTGGGGGAGGGAGGGTCAAATTGCTCATCGATATTGAGAACTGCTTAGTGCAGTAGTATTGGATTAATATGATCCTATGGCTGGATTATTAAACTACTTTTCTTCCCACTTCAGGCCTGCTATAGGCTCTGATGGCCTAATAGCTGGATTTATCCAGGGTTGGTACTTGGCCAGGTAAGTTGGGCAGAATGGCTGTAAGGTACTTAGAGTAGGATCATGGCAGGAGTGGCTAACTGGTGAGATTATAGGCTGGCCTGAGCAGAAAGGGAGCTGGAAGAGAAGGCTGGACCAGTGAAACCTAGAGGCCACCGAGGGCTGAGTTCTAAACAGGATGACAAGCACGTGTGCACCTTAATAGTTGTCCTTACATAGCATAATGTCAGAACTTTATTTTAGTTCAGTGGTCACCTCCCAGTTTTATAATATGCATTTTCAACTTACTTGTTCACGTTTAACATGATCATATGTTTTATTTATATATGATGTGAGAGACACAACGGTGTGTTACATCTTAATGTACCATATGAAGATAATTTGTCTTAGCCTTAGGCATTGATATTAAATAGGAAAACTAGTTCATGGCTTCCTGTCACCATTAGCACCTGTGGTGTCTTGTGTTCCTTTTTCTCCCATTGTTGTGTTATTTTCATCATATATCATACTTCTCTGTGTTTCTACTGTATGTATACATGTATACATAGATGCTGGGATTACAGGTGTGTGTTACCATTCCCAGTTTCAAATAGTATGCCTCTTGAAAGTTTGGAGGATTGCGGGGGAAAGGAGGAATAGGAATTGGAGTGCTGCTGCCCTGTCGTCCAAGCTGGTCTCCAACTTTGGTTTTGTTCTGAGACACGGTCTCATTTATCCCTGGCTAGCCTGGACCTTACCCTTGTAGACCAGGCTGGTCTTGAACTCATAAAGATCTGCCTTCTCCAGCCTTTAAAGTGCTGGGATTAAAGGCATGTACCACCGTGTCTGGTCTTGCCTTCAACTATTAACCCCCCTTGTTCATTTTTCCCAGAGCTAAGAGTTGAAGGTATGTGCCACCTCATTCAATTTCAGCTGTCATTTATATTTATTCTTACCTTTCCCATTTCTAGTGTTCTTCATTCCTAAACATAGACTGGGATTTATACGAACATCTGTTTTACTCTCCTGCTTGAGGAACTTTTTTTTTTTTTTTTAACATTTGCAGTAAAGGTTTGTTATTGTTTTCTTATATTTAAAAAATTATTGCTGCTGTTTGTCTCTCGGCTTATGGCTTTTGTTGGTTTTTGTTTGTTTTGTTTTTTTTCAGATAAGGTCTCACTCTTATAGTCCAGGCTGGCTTAGAACTTACTATGTAAATCATGCTTGCCTGGAACTCATGGCAATCTGTCTCAGTCCTACCATGCTGGGGATACAGGAGTGAGTACCAGATCAGGCTGCCAACTTATGTGATTTCTAATAAGAAAAGTGGTGTACTTGTTTTGAGCATTTTTTATGCTTCATGCTTCTGTACATGTGTGTTTGTATGAAGATCAGAAAACAACTTGCAGGAGTTGATTCTCTCCTTCTACCACGTGAATCTCACTGATAACCCTCAGTGGCAGCAGCTTGTCAGGCTTTGTGGCCAGTGAATTTACATACTCCCATCTCAAGGGCCAAGTCAAGCTTCTTTGTTCCTGTCTATAGTTTGTTTCTTTTGATATAATGGCTTTTGTGTTCTCTCTCTCCTTTGTGTGTGTGAGACAGAGACAGACAGAGAGTCACAGAGAAACAGAGAGACAGAGGGCTCATTTGTGGAGGTCAGAAGACAGCTTTCAAGTGTGGGTTTTCTTCTCCCTTATATTCTGGAGATTGACTTCAGGCTCTCAGGTTTCCATGGCAAGCCCTATTACTCACTGATAATGAGTAAATTCCATCCTGATAATGGTTTTTGTGACTTTATCTGTGATATTACTGATTTTCAGGAAATGATTGGTAAGTGTATTACAGATTTTGATGTATTTTCTTTTTATTGTTTTACTTGGGATTCGTTGAATTTCTAGGGTCTATGTGTTCAAATCTCTATGTTTTTCTGCATGTTGAAATTGTCATCCATTTTTTGAAGGTTTTTATTTTTAATTTTTAGCAAAAGTCTTTCTCCTTCGCAGTGTCTAGGTTCACATATGTTAGCATATGCTGCCCTGTAGGCACCAATACTTTATGCCCATTTATTTCATCTCTTTTCTTCCTTTCTGCACTTTATTTTGGCTGGTCTGTTGCTACATTTTAAAGTGCACTGCTCTTTATTCTGTAATCTCTAAACTGTTTCTATAAACTGCTTGTTCTGTATGAGTTGTTTGCCATTTTACTGGCCTCCATGTCTCTGCCTGGTGTTTATTTTTCATTCTCATCCTCAGACATGGAGTGGAGTACAGATAGCTCTTTGGATGTCTAATTCATAATCTCTACTTTGCCTTTTAATTACTTTTTGCCTCCCTATTCTGGATGTAGTTATATTTACCTGCATTTTTTTTCTAACCTGATGATTTTCTAATTATGCCAGGCATTTAAATCTTTTAATGAGTTGGGTTTTTGAAATTGTTTTAAATATTCCTATAAATTCTGTTGAATTTTGTTCACTGTTGGTTTTAGGATAACTTAGGGCCAGTTTGATTTTTGAGATTGCTATGGGATTTGTTAGACTGTATGCAATTTGTGATACTTCCACTGCCAAAAAATACAGGTGAAATACATCCAAGCATTCACCCCAATGTCTTATGTGTGGGGAGGTCTTTGTTCTTCTGGCAGATGTCTTCCCAAACTATCTGCACCTCATCCTGAGCTCAGGGTTGGTTGGTTTTACTTTCTGCTGGAATTATTCCCTCACTGTGTGGCTTTCTATGCTTCAAATATACAGATTAGTACTCCAACGGGACTCTCTTCCCCTCTTAGATCTCTGGAATTCTTGCTGTGGGAGCTGCAGTGTATCACAGTACATCCTTTTATCCCAACATCTTTACTTTCAATTGTTCATTCGTCTGGTTTGAGGCTTCTGGCTTCTGTTACACTGTCAACACTGGAACCTAACTGGAACTCCTCTTGGATATTGAGTTGTTGCCCTCAAATATGGAGCTCCTGCACCTTTGGATCTCTGCCTTCACGTACTCAAGCAGTTCATAGACAAGTAGATGTGGATGGAGTAAGGCATGGATGGAGTAAGGCTCAGTTGGTCAGCCTAGCAGCTCTTCCCCATGCACCCCACTCTACCAGATGAGCCATGCAGCACTGTCCTGGCCAGCTCACCCAAGGATCAAGGCCAGCTCCCTTCAGGGCCAGCTCACTTGATCCCCTGCTAACAGGATCAGCTCTATTACACTCCCAGGGAGAGGTGCAGGGTCTCTTCTACTGTTCTCAAGACCTCGCAGTGAGGAGGAGGGCGTGTCAGGCTGTAGAAGGACATCTTGGGTTGGCATGAGTTTTTTCCCACAAGGGCGAGGGGCCAGCTCTCCTGTTCTTACACTCTCAGGGCAGGCTCACCTGTGTGCCCCAGCTACCAGGGCCAGCTCTACTGTGCTGCTACCCAGGTGAGGTGTGGGGCCAGCTCTCCCGAGTGCCGCAGCCAGTGAGGGACCGGGCTGGTTCTGCTCAGCCCTTGGATGTCAGCATGGTCCTGGGGAGCAGCCCAGCCCAGGAACAACCACATGCCCTTTAGTGATAGCATGGGCCACAGGCATCAATGTAGACCTTTGCTGCTGCAGGGCCAGACCCAGATATAACCCTCAGTGGCAGCAGGGACCATGACCTCACCACAGCCTCAGGTGACAGTACAGGCTACTCACTCCCTTCATTCTGTTCCTCACCACCCTTGTGTCTCCAGTTCCATCTCTCTCTGTAGTGCTCAAAGCATTCTACTTCTCTTTCCCTCATCTCTCCACCACAGACTTGGACATCATAGTGGCATCCCAGCAGGTGGTCCATGTAGCATTTTTTACTTTAAAGTCAAAGGCCCAATGGGAATATGAATGCTAAGTAGGCTGAGATAGCTATGAATGATGGTGATAAAGTCTGGGGATGATAACAATATTTAGGTGTAACGGGAAACATCCAAACAACCTCAGAGAAGCAGCATGTGAGGGAAACAGTGACAAAAACGTGCTCGTTGTGAGAGCAAAAGGACCTGAAGAAGTTAGCCTAACTCAGAATTCGGCCATTAGTTCATCTTGTAATTTTCTTTTTATTTATCTTGATGTTTTGAGATAGGGTTTCCTGTAGCCCAGGGTATCCTGAGACTTACTATGTAGTCAAGGCTAGCCTTTGACTCACAGCAAACTCTCCTACCTCAGCCTCTTTCATGGTGAGATTATAGGCACTGCCACTTGGCCTGTTTTTTTGTTGTTGTTTTGTTTGTTTGCTACTTAAAATACATTTGAAAGGTGTAATATAATAAAAACAGGACTCAGTTCATTTTATCAGGTTCACTGCAATGCTTTGTCCCCAGCAGTTTATTTTAAGTACTGAGCAAAAGCGTCTAGGGCAGTGATGGCTGTCGGAGCTGCTTTTTGAGATTAATAAGTGGAGTATAAACCCTTGTGGCCTCATCGAGATGAAGTGATAAAGTGAGGCTTCCTAGTGGTGACCTTGCAGATAAGGGCAGAACGTTCATTTCATACAGCACATTTCAGTTTTCATGTCATAGTTAAAGGACAATTAAAAATGAGTTGATGCTGAAAGTAAAAACACATATTTTTCTTCTTGCTCTTGCAGTAAGTTATAGGTGACACTAATTTTGAGCAGTTTGGACGTGTAAATTGACTCTTGTTTTGCTTGCAGGCGCTCCGATACTTGGCTGAATGTCGTGCAAACAGAGAAAAGATGAAGGGAGAACTGGGGATGATGCTGAGCTTGCAGAACGTCATCCAGAAGTAAGTCCAGCAGGCGGACAGGAATTCAGTAGCATCCTCTGAGGTCCTGGTAAAATGCTCTGTGCAAACTGAACCAAGACTCAGATTTTATTTTCTTCTTTAAGCTTCAAGTATTATTTAGAAAATTTAACTCTAACAGAAGACAGACTTCTGTAGGTTTTATATCCAAAAATTTTTTGCTAATGAATATTAGTTTTCTGTGTAGCGCTAGCTGTCCTGGAACTAGCTCTGTAGACCAGGCTGGCCTTGAATTCAGACATCTTGTCTGCCTCTGCCTCCTGAGAGGTAGGATTAAAAGTATGTGCCACCTGGCCTACCTGTTTTTGTTTTTCTTGATAAATGTGGGTATTTACAATCCTTATAAGTATTTATTTATTTATTTAAGATATTGACATGGTATCCATCCTGTCATTTTTGGGATATTAATAAATATTTCAAAATTAATTTGCTTCTCCTAAGTTTTAGAGTTAATACTAGAATATTTGCAGGTGATGTGACAGAAACAAGGAAACAGAGGTTTTTTTTTTTTTCAGATTTGAAGACAGCTGAGTATCCATGGCTTTTAGTATCTCTCCCTTCTCATTGTACTTTCTAGTTCATTAATTGCTGTTTGTGAGTTTATACATTATGGATTTAAAATTCACATATTTTCTATTGGCTAAAAAAGGACATCAAGAAATCACAGGCCATTGTCTAAAAATTAATATACGTGATATATGTGTGTGTGTGTGTATTATTTTGAACTGCTAATCTTCATGTCTTTACTTCCAGAGTGTTAGTATTGTATGTGTGCCACTATATCTAGATTCTATGGTGCACGAGAAGAAATTCAGAGATTCATTCATGCTAGTCAAGCACACTTATCAACTGAGCCCCTTGTCTCTGTGTGTGTGTGTGTGTTTGTTTGTGTGTGTGTGTACAAGAAAATTCTATACTGAATGAAGCTTTATAATAAAGTACACGAGTTGACTTGGTAGCGGAACATCCAGACAGCTAATCATAGTAGGGGATCTGCAGCAGGATAGTGTGGTGCACTGTCTGTATTATTACATCATCCTGGCTTTACTCAAAAGGCCCTTCATCAGGGTCATGGAAATTGAAAGTTGCTTTTGGTGAAGTTATCATGAGTCTGATTGAAAGCTCATGGAAACTTAGAGCCATTTAACTTGATAAATATAATTGTATATATCTGTATATTTTAAATTAGTAGCGTGTATATTCCTTAAACAGGCATAGTTATTGAAGTTCAAAGTAAGTGGTACAAAACAGATGTGGAAACTTAGATTTAGAACTAGTGTTGAAGCCAGGTGGTGGTAGCAGACACCTTTACTCTAAGTACTCCAGAGGCAGAGAGCCAGGTGTGATTACAGTTCATACCAGAAATCTCAGGATGCAAGAGGCTGAATCAGAAGGATTGTCAGGAGTTAGAAGTCAGCTTAGGCTATAGAGAGTGCTTCTGAAAACAAGAGCTGGCCCAGTGGTTCAGAGCACCTGACTGCTCTTTCTGAGGACCCAGGCTTGCTTCCCCCACCCATGTGATCGCTCACAACTATCCAAGATGCCAGTTCTAGGGGATCTGACACCCTCTTTGGCTTCTGTAGGCACTGCATGCATGTAGTGCACAGGCATACACACAGGCAAAACACCCATACACATATAAATAAAACATTTAAAAACATTTAAAAACCAAAATGTTGAAAAAATATAGTTTATATTTGAACTTTAAAAATTTAAAGTAAGTTTAGGTTACATACATTTAACCTGTAAAGGTAATTGGTTAACCCTTGTTGGCTCAAGGATATGGTAAAAAGAGTATGTATATGGAAAAGATAAATAAATTGGTAGAGTGACTGACCACTGTGAGTTTACTAAGAGAAACTGAAGATACTATCTTGGTAGATCATCAAGGAAGAAGATCTGAGATAAAGTTAGAAATGTTGTACATTAATGTCTTAGTCATAAAGAAGGGTAGAATTGGGTTGGGCATACTCCAGATTCCAGTACACATTCAACAAGAAAGGAAGCAGATGGGCCCAGTTTCTGGTTACAGTGTAGACCTGACAGCCATCTCAGTGGGCAGCTGCAAACAAAAATGTCTTTTAGAGCAGTCCTACACTGAGCAGAAATGACAGATCTTACCAGGGGCTGGTTGGCAAGAACATCCCCTGCCCTTGGATTTGTGATGGTTCTAAAGCTGCTATTCTTGCTATTATGACTGTAGAAGAAGGAGTCCTTTATTTATTTATCTAATTTTATATCTATCCATTCATCCATCTATCCATCCATCCATCTTACATGGGTATGTGGTTGGTTGTAGAAGTCAGAGGACAGCTTGAGTAAGGACCTTTAACTGCTGAATCACCTCACTGGCCTGAGAGGCCGTGTGTGTGTGTGTGTGTGTGTGTGTGTGTGTGTGTGTCTGACTGTGTTTGTACCTATGTTTGTTCAAACCATTTTTTTTTAGAGGATAGAAGGTGAATTAGGCCCAGAGGCATACATTTAGTATGTCTGCATGGCTTCTGAAATTAACTTTTTTTTTCTTTTGTTTGAATAAAGTATATATTTTTAGAACAGTATGGTGATTCCTTGCTCCACTACTAGTAAAATATTTATTACCCATTCTAATTTGGTCCCACAGCCTTTTTAATAGTAGAGATAATAAAGACATTGCAATTCATTTGGCTTCTGTAGATCTCAGTATTTGTGTTCCCTTTCAAGCTTCTCATGTGTGTTTTTTGGTGGGTTTTTTTTGTTGTTGTTGTTGGTTTTTCTGTTTTGTTTTTTGCTTTTTTGCTTTTTTGCTGCCCTTCAAGCTTGGGAAAAGTTACCTCTGTTCACTAAAACAAGCATTCGAAGCATTTGTATTTGAATGGTGTGTTAATAGAGGTAGTCTAGTTAGGCTAGTTAGTCTGCCTGCTTAGTGTTAGAATTACTGGCAGACTATTACAGGCGGACTGTCCTGCTACCTCGAATTTCCTTGGGTGCTGGGGATCCAAACTCCATTTCTCACTCTTGCATGGCTCATAATTTCCCTACTGAGCTCTCTTCCTGGCCCTGCTAATATTTTTTGAAATGGCATTGTTAATATGCTTGTCAGCAGTTTCCATCTCTCTGGATCTTTTTCAAACATTGAAAAGTACCTGTACTGCAGCTCTCTGCCTCTACAGTTCAACTTTAAAAATAGCTTAAACTACCCAAACCAATAAAAGAAAAATGATTTGAACAAAAATCATGGTAGTAGTGGTTCAAAGAAATTTGGTAACTTGTTCTTGTTACTTGGCTTCCTAGTTAATGATTTCAATTAAATGTAGTTTTATGCCATGCTAGGATAGATTATGAATCTCAGTCATGTTTTTAATGAAACTAGGAGATTGTTATAGTTAGCCAGGCCTGCAGGCTTATTTTTATAAGTGTCTAGTTAGGGATTCTATTGCTGTAAAGAGACACCATGACCACAGCAGCTCTTAAAAAGGAAAGCATTTCATTGGTACTGGCTTCCAGTTCAGAGATTTAGTCCATTGATCACTGTGGGAAGCATGGCAGTACATAGAAAGACATGGTGCTGGAGAGGTAGCTGAGAGTTCTAAATCAGGATCAGCAGACAGCAGGAAGAGAGAGTGACACTGGGCCTGGCCTGAGCACTCTATACCTCAAAACCCACCCACCAGTAACATAACTTTCTCCTACAAGGAAGGCCACACCTCCTAATTGTACCACTCCCCATGAGTCTCTGGGGGTTATTTTCATTCAAACCACCACCAGAATGAGGTAGAGGAAGTTAGCCTGGACTGTGTAAAAGGTTGAAGGGAGATCTTACAGGCTAAATGCTTTCCCTACATTATTGATGATTCTTAATTCTTTCCTTTTCATTCTTTGAATCAGAGTCTTGTATTATAGACTGATCTCAAACTTGTGTAGCCAAGGAAGACCTTAAACTTCCTGTCTCTTCCTCCTGCATATGGTTATTTTAGAAGGATGTCACTGTACTCTGTTTATGTGATACTGCTAGAAACTGGACATAGAATATTTATACATGTTAGCCCGGTACTCTGCTGTCTGAACTACACCATCAATTACCGTTATTGGTTATTCTAAGACTCACTGGTGTTTTTTTGTAACTGAACAAGGTATCAGGATGAAGGAAACAAAACTCATCAAAATTGAGAAGTAAAGTTAAAAAACCAGTAGAAGTGACTTTATATTTATGCATTATTTTTTTCAAGGACTACAACTCCAGGGGAAACAAAACTTCTGGCCTCAGAAATCTATGACATTCTTCAATCCTCCAACATGGCTGATGGTGATACTTTTAATGAAATGAACTCACGTAGAAGGAAAGCTCAGTTTTTTCTGGGAACTACGAACAAACGTGCCAAAACAGTGGTTTTGCACATAGATGGTCTGGATGATCCGGTAAGACTTACAGATGTACTTCCTGAGACAGCTGTGAGACATTGTGTCACCAAGTACCATCTGGCAGTCATGTGCTAACATTTGCTAAGAAAAAGTTGCAGTATTAATATTTTATACTTAAGACAAAAAGATCATCATCTTATGATAAAGATATTGGCTAATCAGCATACATAACGGTTTTAAATATGTAATAAAACACCTGAACTGACTGCAAGACTTGTAAATAGGTCTAATTACAACTGTGCATGATTTACGTAGATGAGCTATAACTTACTAACATCAGAAAGGAGTTAGGACAGTGCCGTTAGGTCCTGTAGGTACTAAGAGACTCTCTGGTTAGCATAACTTTGTATGCATTCCATAGAGTGGTATGCAGTGCTACTTTGCTTTGTTTCTACATCTTGGCTCTTCGAAACCTGGAAAGAGCCTATGTGTTATAATTCTTTTTTCTTTTTTAAGAAGAGTGGCAGCATCCTCTTGGGTATATATACCTAGTGGCATTGCTCAGACATATGGTAATTGTAAGCTTAATTTTTTTTTTTTGATGAACTATCAGATTGTTTACAGTGGCTGTACAATATTATATTTCAACCAGCATTGTATGAGGGCCTAGTGTCTCCACATCTTGTAGTAGTTTGGAGGTTTAATGGTTTTGATCTATAGTCTCATGATAACTAATGGTGTGGAACAATATTTTAGACATGTATTGGTCATAGCTTTAGCGGTTAAATTGGAGTTTATTTTTGTATGTCTTTTAGTTCAGATTTATATTTTAGGGAAATCTTCATTTCCTCTTTGTTCTTTGACCAGTTTTAAATGGTCTTTTATTGCTCAGCATTGAATGTGTATACTCTTAAACACTGAACCATCTCTCCAACCCCCCTTTTTGTACATTTTATTGAAATCATCAGTGAGATCATTTGGCCCTGGGCTTTGCTATGTTGGACAGTTCTTTTGACCATTAATTAAATTTCTTTATGTGCTTTATTAGATCTATTTATCTTCCTCCTCTCCCTTTTATTATTAAGCTTTGGTTGTTTATGTCTTTGTAATAATGTTTATATTTTGTTGATGTTGTATAATATTGGCAAACAGTTCTTCACAGTGTTTATACAGGTTGAATGCCCTTAAACTAAAAATTCAAGTTTTGAAATGCTTCAAGAGCCAAACCTTATTTTTTAAATATCAGTATGATGCTCAAAAAGGTTTGGAGTTTGGAGAATAAAATTTTATTTCAGATTAATAAGTTTTCTCTGCCCATGAAATAAGCCAATTCAGGCCAAATTACAGATATTAAAGCAGCTCTTGGCATGTTCACTGAAAATGGGGCAAGGAAAATCACTATGAAGACAGGGAGACAAAGGGGCAGGCAGAGAGAGAGAGAAAGCAAAGAGAAGAGGTACACAGGGCGGAAGAGAGAGAGATTGAAAGATCAATTTGGGGTGACAGGAGGCCCTTTTTGTGCACAGCACACACTTGGTCCAAGGTGATAATGTAAGCAGTTGCTAGGTCCCTGAGAACAGGCCGGTGGACTAGCCTATGTACTGACAGGGTAAGTGTTAGGGGTCCCTGGTTTGAAGCCCAACATCAATTTTTAAACTTTTATGTGTATGAATGTTTTGCCTGCAAATGTGTATATGTACTAGAGGCTGGCACTGGATCCCTGAAACTAGGGTTTATGAATGTTGTGCGCTACCGTGTAGATGCTGGGGTCTTCTGCAAGAAAACAGTTTCTTTAAACTGCTAAATCGTTTTTCCAGCTTAAGAGTTAATGATTTTCAAATTTGAGATGTTCAACTAGTGAGGTTTACACAAAGTGTAAAATTTAGAAAACACTCTCAGATCCAAACCACTTTGATACTAAGACCAGACAAAGGATACTTAACCTTTAATAACTTTTTATTTCTATAAAGTTGGGAGTAACATTTCTTTCCTTCTTTATTCCTGAGTGCAGTGATTGGCTTTTTCTTGGAAGTTAAAAGTTTATCAGTTTCATTGACCTTTTCAAAGACCTAAATGTTCTACTACATTATAAATTTTTTTGAGGGGTGGTGCACATGTGAAAGTGAACAGAAGCTGCTTCTTCCCTGTCCTAGGATCAAGCTAAGATTGTCAGACATGGTAGCAGGCGCTCTTGCTCATCCTGCCATCATTGGTTCTGTGGGTTTGGGTTTTTTGGTTTGTTTTTTGATTTGTTTGTTTTGCTTGATTGAAGACCTGGTCTCACTTTGTTTCCCAGATTGACTTCGAACTCAGGCAGTTCTAGCTCAGCCTCAGGAACGCTGTGTTCCCTAATTATAGAAATATGCTTGGACTGAGACCATTTTTTTTAAAGGACACCAAGGTTTTATTGAGAAATAGAGTAACAGTTGTTAGCAGCAGGGAGTAAGTAGTCCCCCAGTGTTGCTTCTCAATCTGACCTGCAGAAAGGAGCGACACCACGCGGAGTTCTTCTCAAAGCAGTTTATTCAGTAACATTAACAATGTCCAAAACAAGCCCCCTGAGGCCTCTCCTTGTCTGCCCTTAAATCCCTGTGCCTGCACCACTCAGATCCTGCCACGCAGGTGCTCTCAATTGGTCCAAGGTGTTGCTCGTTAGATGGCCTGATAATGCATAGCAGCGAGTCTGCGCAGTATAGCCTGCGGACGTGGTTCTTCAGGGGTGTGTAAGGAAGTCAGGTGCTAGTCATAAGACTTGGCAACCGTCCGAGATGCCATTTTGGAATGGTCACCACACCCGCTCCTCACAATTCCCCCTTTTATTTAATTTTTGGCAGAGAGAATGCCTGTCTTAAGTTGTCCCTTGTGACAATGTTCCTTACCTGTTAAACAGCTTTGGTTTGGTCCCTGTCTTAGGTTGGTAACACATCCAGGGAATCTTACCTGTCACTGACTACTTCTCTAGCATGCCAAGCCACACTTGAGGAGATTGCCCCATCTCCACAGCTGCAAATGCTTGTACAAGCAAGGCCTAATTCTTAGATTGCCAAGTCTCATGTTACACATACACCAAAACACCAGGCAGCTGATGAGGAGCAGGCACAGAGCCACCCTCCCCCAATTCCAGCCCATTCCTTCAGATGAGACATTGCTTGAAGTATCCAGCTGGTTAATCCAGAAGCTAGGGAGGCATCTACTCGGGTTGAATTGATGTGGATGATGGAGTGTCGTAAGTCTCTCTGCAACTTATCCAAATCTCCGGACCAATTCCCTACAAGATACTGAGAAAATTCTTTGGAAAGATTACTGGCACGGCTTGCATTCTGAAATGGTATAGAGGTGACACATAACCCTGTATACTTCCACTGACAACCCACTTGAGCTAATTCCATAAGCACATCTACTTGTTCCTGAACTAAATCAACTCTTTGATTAAGCAAAAGAATGCCCACTTTCAACTTACTATTAATACTACCCTGGATGTCCAATGCCTCCGCAACTCCTGCAGACAAATTATTTAAAGTGGCTGCGGTCTGGACTGTTGTCGTCAAGGCAACTGTAGCTGCTGTAGCAGCAGTAGCAGACACAGCAATGGCTGTAATGACTGCTGCAGTAATGCCAAAATCTCTCTTCAGTCTAAATAAAGTCATGGTGGAGGAGGCTTCCACAGGCCACGGGACATATCTAGGCATGTGGGCAACCATTGCAAAATGATAAACAGAAGGGTTCCAACACATATATAAAAACAACTATTATTACTGCACTTTAAAAGGCTACTATTATAATTACCATTAAACACTATAAAAACAAAAGGAGGCCACACACAAACCGGTGTAGGCCCAAAGGAAACATTATGCCTTGGACATATTAGTCACTAATTAAAAACATAATGTCCGTGGTAAATGTAAATCCAAGGAATCTGGTACTGGGGCAATCTCTCCATCCCACGGCAAATAGGGTAACTGCAAGGAAACATCACTAGAAAAAACCTAGGAAAAACTTGTGCAGAATGCATCAACGGTAAAGGTTTAAGAAAAAACAGACAAAATACCCTACCTCAAAAAATTAAATAAAAAGGGGGAATTGCCTCTTCAAATGCCCAGGCTGACCACACTTAAAACAGTTTCCATTCCTTAAGCTACTTCTGTCTCCTGTCATTTACATAACTGTAGCAGCCAAACCAGCATGAAAGAGAGGTCCCCCTAACTCCCTACAGATCTTCAACCATACCTCCAGCCCCTTGTTCTTATATGGGTTGATGGGCTGCCTACACTCCTTGGTACATTGCTCAAAAATCAACTGTTTCAGTAAAGGCATGGCTGTGTCAGGGTCCCCAAAAATTCTTCCCCCAGCTTCTACCATTCTAGCCACAGAGTCACCAAATGGTTCCGCTGGCCCTTGGATAATCTTAGTTAGGTTTCCTTGCACTTCTCCTCTATTTGGTAGAAATTTCCAAGCTCTAGTTCCCATCATGTTCATTTGTTCATAAACTTGCAGAGGATAACCAGTCTGTTGATTGGCAAACCTGCCTTGCCCCAGCAACATATCCTGACTCCCATGCTGGCTGGCCATTAGCAGCATTTATGGCTGCCTCCTCTGCTGAGAATTCAATAAAATAGGCCTTCCAATCTAAATACTGTCTGGGATATAGGCGTGCTCTAGCTATATTCTGCCAATCACTGGGGGTCATACAATATCTGTGAAGGGTTTCCAGCTGTGTTATTACATAAGCAGCATTAACGCCGTAGGCTTGAACCCCTTCGGCCAGCCTTTGGATAACCTTCCAGTCAAGGGGCTCATGATAGTGATTCCCTTGGGCATCCTGAAATACTGGAAAACACTGAGCTTGTAACTCCCTCCAGACCTCTGGGCACAGGCTCCGTCCCGAAGCTGTACTTGGAGCATACGGAGGCGGCCGTGGTGGCTCTGGCGCCGTAGGTTGGCTCCACTTCTAGTTTCGCTTTTTCTAAATCCTGCGCCAGCTCTTCAAGCTCCTCTTCGGAAATTTCCTCCTCATCTGAGCTTTCTCCACTTTCCGACTTTTGAGACCGCTCCTCTCTCAGCTGCTCTAGTGCCTCACAGCCCCATTCCAGCTCCGCTGCACATCTCCCCTCCTTTTCTTTTATACAATACCTCACCAATTTCCACACAGTTAAAACTCCCGTGGGTAACACTCCCTGCTCCTCAGCAATCTTAAGTCTTTTCCAAGCTTCTCCCAGCTGGATATAGTTAGGTGTCCTGAAACTGAAAACCATGGCACCACATCATCCACGGCTTGTAAAATTTTTCTACAGTAACCCTTTTTAATCCTATTCCTTTTACTTTCAATAATCTCCAAAGAGCTTGGCTTACAGAGGCGGAAGATGATGAATTCCCCATTGTGCTTGGGATAACTTGTCCCACTACCAGGAACCTTATCCTCTCTAAACTGAGAACTTGCCCTTGTCCGTCTTACCTGGGAACTTACCAGCTAGCTGCCCTGACTGCGATGAGTTCTGAACATCCCCGTATGGGCCACCACTTGTCGACACCACGCGGAGTTGTCCAAAACAAGCCCCCGAGGCCTCTCCCTGTCTGCCCTTAAGTCCCTGTGCCTGCACCACTCAAATCCTGCCACGCAGGCGCTCTCAATTGGTCCAAGGTGTTGCTCATTAGATGGCCTGATAATGCGTAGCAGTGAGTCTGCGCAGTATAGCCTGCGGACGTGGCTCTTCAGGGGTGTGTAAGGAAGTCAGGTGCTAGTCATAAGACTTGGCAACCATCCCAGGTACCATCTGTTAGTCATAAGACTTGTAAGGAAGTCAGGTGCTAGTCATAAGACTTGGCAACCGTCCCAGGCGCCATCTTGAAATGGTCACCACACCCGCTCCTCACACCCCAGATGTGCCAAGAACCACCTTTTGATAAAGATTTTCTAATTTAAGATGTTTTCATGCTCTCAATCTGTTATTCCTTCTAGCTGCTTCAAAGCAACTATTCATGTTCTTTCTCTCTTCCCCTTTCTCCCATCCCCTTTCTTCCTTCCCCCTCCACTTATCCACTTCCTCCCATCCCTTTCCTCCTCCAGTCCCTCCCGCCCCCTTCCTCCTCTAGCTTTTCCCTCCTCCTTCTCCCTCCAATCCTCCCCTCCCCCTTCCTCCTTCACTTTCTTGCCTGACTTTTACCTCTCCTTCCCCTCTCCCCTCCCAACAGGTTCTCAGGTCTTCCAGTTATATCCTTTATTATTGTAACTTGAGCATTCAACTTTCCAACTTTATTTTCATATGCTCCAAAGCCTTCTTTTTATTTTCGTCTAAATTTGGTTTCATGTTTGATGGTCTTCATGATGACATTCCTCTAGTGCACTTTAAGATAGCCACACACCATCTTGTGTTCGGAATTCTGCTGTCATTTGTCTTGTCTTCCCCTCTCCTCTTCTTCCCCCGCTGCCTGCTTCTCAGTTGTTCACTGTTGTTCCCTTTCTTATGCCAAGGCAGAAGGGAAGTCTTTCACAGCTAGCTTTAGGGCACACAGCTTCTTGAATGATAGGGTTGTGCTCTGTGTTCTGAGTTTGAAGCACTCTGACTACCAGGAACCCAGTCTTTCCTTTTTCTCCTTTCTCCTTTCTCCTTTCTCCTTTCTCCTTTCTCCTTTCT
>NW_021604564.1:4725125-4725291 GCF_004785775.1 Grammomys surdaster | reverse complement strand
CTTTCTCCTTTCTCCTTTCTCCTTTCTCCTTTCTCCTTTCTCCTTTCCTTTTTCCTTTCCTTTTTCCTTTTTCCTTTCCTTTTTCCCTTCCTTTTTCCCTTCCTTTTTCCCTTCCTTTTCTTTCCTTTTTCCTTTCCTTTTTCCTTTCCTTTTTCCTTTCCTTTTT
>NW_021604564.1:4704232-4725115 GCF_004785775.1 Grammomys surdaster | reverse complement strand
CTTTCCTTTTTCCTTTCCTTTTTCCTTTCCTTTTTCCTTTCCTTTTTCCTTTCCTTTTTCCTTTCCTTTTTCCTTTCCTTTTTCCTTTCCTTTCCTTTCCTTTCCTTTCCTTTCCTTTCCTTTCCTTTCCTTTCCTTATTTTCCTTTCTTTGTGTGTGTGTGTGTGTGTGTGTTTTGTTTGTTTGTTTCCATTTTATCTAACTTCTTGGCTTTGTGAATTTAAATTTGTGGCAGATTTGGATGGATTTTTTTCATCATATCTTTAGAACGGATTTATCTCCCTTTTTCTTGGGTCTGTCAGGGATTCTTAATTATGTGCTGTCTGCCACTTGAGATTTCTTTGCCATTCACTGGTGTCCTGTTTACTTCATCCTTTCTTTTATTTACGGTCATTTCTGTTTCTGTGTCCCTTAATATCCTCTCTGAGAGCTGAGTTTGCTATTCATCTTCTTCAGTGTGTCTCATAAGCATTGTTTTACAGTATATTTTCACGTTTGACTTAGATATTTTATGATGTCACCATAGCATGTTTATACTGTTATCTTCTTGAACGTGGAAACATTTTAGGAAAATTGTTCACTGCCCCTGTACACTAATTCTACCACCTGTATTGTTTCTGCATACATTGGTTTTGGTTGGTTTTTCTAGCTTAGTGTAGTGTTTGTGTGCTTCTTTTAAATGTCTGGTAATTTTTTTTTTTTTTGAGACAGGGTTTCTCTGTGTAGCCCTGGCTGTCCTGGAACTCACTCTGTAGACCAGGCTGGCCTCGAACTCTCAAACTCAGAAATCCGCTTGCCTCTGCCTCCCAAGTGCTGGGATTAAAGGCGTGCGCCACCACCGCCCGGCTGGTAATTTTTTATTAGATGTCAGATACTTTGTGTATTGCGGAACACAGAATTCGTTTATTTGTTTGTATGCACAGCCTGTAAATGCTCCTCAGCTTTATTCTGTGTTTTTTTTTTGTTTTTTGTTTTTTTTGTTTTTTGTTTTTTTTTCCTGTAAAGCCCTGGCTGTCCTGGAGCTCACTCTGTAGACCAGCCTACCTACCCCTGCCTCCTGAGAACTGGGGCTAAAGCAGTGCCCCACTAGTCCCTGTTAAACTTTATTGTGAACCAACTATTGCTTGTTAATAGTGGATCTTGAGTTCCATTTATTATTATGTAGGATTCAACCTAGGGATAAGTTTGCTACACTGTTGAGGCAATGCCCTTCCGAATGCTATTCCTACCCTTTGGACTCTATTGTAGCTCATGAGGATGTGATGCTTTCCTAACCTCCTAGTATGAGCTCATGAGTTAGTTGTTCCTTCCCCAGCCGAATTTTGCTCAGCCTTGGGTTCCTTGCTAGCATCATGCATTGATCATCAATCAGCTTGCAGATCATCAACCAGCTTGCACTGACCAATGGACACTTGACTCTGGAGACAGTGGCTGTCTTTCTGTGTGGCTCCTTCCTCTTTTGTCCTCCTTTCATTCTTAATTTGCTTTGCCCTGAGAATTATAGTTGCTTTCACCTTCTTTAACTCTGTCCAGAACTCAGGGAGGCTTCTGAGTTCTGGTTGGTTTCTATTAGACTTTTTGTTGCTGTGTCAAACTTCTTAACAGAAATAACTCAAGAAAGGAGTTGCTTATTTTGGCTTATAGCTTTTAGTTCATGGTTCCTGAGCCCTGAGTCTTTGGGCTGTGTCATTGTCATTGGATAGAGCGGTAGAGGTGGCTGGCTACCTTAGAACCAGGAGTATCTGCAGGGGCTTTCTTCTTTTCCATTTTTATTCTATCTGGGGCGGCAGTATAAGGGACACCCTCACAGACAACATACTAGAGATGTGCCTCACTGTGAGTGCTTTATGGACATGTGTACAGAGTTCATGGAGGCCGGAAGAGAGTGTTGGATCCTCTAGAACTGGAGTCACAGAAGGTTGTGGGCTGCCATGTGGATTCTGGGACTTGAACCTATGTATTTTGGAAGAGCAGCCAGTGCTCTTTTTAAACCACCGAGCTGTTTCTCTGGCCACAGCTGTGCTCTCCTAATCTCCTGCTCACTTCTCAGTTCTGTCCAGTTGACAGCCAAGATTAGCATCAGTTTGATCTTGCTCACCTCAGTTTTTCTTCTTTTAGAGATGTTATTTCTCCAATATCTAAGCATCAGGAGGTTGTTTTTTCAATAATATTTTGTCTGTATTTTTAATTGTTTTTATAAAGACAATTCATAACCTTTTGCTTTACTTAGGGGCTCAAATCTAAGGTTTTAAGGTTTAGTAAACAAGTGTGTGTGTATCAGGGGATGGTTCTACAGTCTTATTATCTGTGACAGAATCAAATACATTAACAAATAACTTACTGAAGCTGAGCTACAAAAACCCAAAACATTTCTAAAAAGTTCTAGAAAATTTCTGATAAATGAAAATTGATTAAATGGAATATATTAATATATATAAAACATCTCCAATGTATCCTGTTAATTATGTTGAGTATAAATAATAGTTGCTTTTTAAAGCTAACACAAAAATCCAAAAGGGGTAAGGACATAAGAATAAGGGTTCTGCACATAAGAATATTTGGTGTGCAATCATGAGGACCTGAGTTGTATCCTCTATGCATGCATGGGTGTACATATGCAAATACATACATGCCTCCCACCTTCCTCTTCCATATACACCACACACTTAAACTTAACTGCTCACAAATATAGGCCAATATATAGTAATCGTTACTGTGGTTGCCAAAATCTGAAATATAGCTCAAGTGATAAGGTCTCCTGAAGGTGAAAGCAAAAAGCAGTTTCTTGATTATAGGCACTGGATAGTGGGGATAAGAAAAGACAAATAGAATAAGATGTGGTAAAGTGGGAAATGGGATAATTAATACCCTGCTTTAAACTATCCAAGGTCATGTGTAAAGGTATCTATTACTCTCATGTTGTCTTGAGGTTTACTGCCTCTATCAGTCCTAGTCCTGGGAGCTTCTAGTCTGTACAATCTGATCTAGGCCTAGAATATTTTCAGCCTCTGAGACTTACTGCTGAACAATCTCACCCTTTTTTGTTCTTTCTGTACTCTGGCTAGCTGGATCAGCTCAGCTGTTCTGTCTCAAACTCCTCTCCTAATTTGACTGATTCAGTCTGACTTCTCTCTCTCTCTCTCAGCCTCTCCTGCTTTGCTTGACCTCAAACTACCTCTGACAGTCTGTTCTAATCTTCTGTTCTTCTCTGGCTCGTCCTGTCTTCACCTGTGTCTACCTTGTTCTGTCTTCAGCCTGCCTCTATAAAACTCTTCTGGTAAAATTGCCTCCTTTTCCTGTCTGTTTGTCTGTCTGTCTGTCTGTCTGTCTGTCTGTCTGTCATCCATCTGTTTGTCTGTACTGCTTTCTTAAGTAGTTTCTCTTTTTTCCCTTTTCTCATGAGAGTTGGGTATATCCTGTTCTGTCAAATCTTTCTCTGATTGGTCACTTTGCCACTCAATTAGATATAACTTTCAAACAGGGTATTTCCTTCTACAAACTAACTTTACTGTCATTGTTTGATATTAAATGTGTGTACTAAGGGCAAATCTGTATTCTAGCCAGAGGGATTAAAGGTGTGTTCTAAGGGTGAGCCACACCACAGCTAGAAACAGGTTTTTCTAGTAAACAACATAGTCTTGGGGTTCACAGTGTTTGGGGTTCAGATATCCTGCAACAGCCATGTGTTTGTTATATTGTCAATACTAACAGAGGAAAATAAAAACCAAAAAGAGAAATATTGATAATACTTGATATTGCCATGAATGAAAGATGAACTATTTATAGGTGACTTAAACACTGAATGCTTTTAGTTCTAGAGATTTTTTTCCAACATATTTTTATTGATCATTTGGGAATTTCACATCATGCACCCCAATCACGGTCACTTCCCAGTTCTTTCAGGTCCATCACTCCCCGCCCCCCAATCAATACCCCTCCCTCACACACACAAAAGAAGAGAAAACCAAATCCAACTAGAGATTTTTAAACTAGAATAGAGGTCTAGGAGTGAATGTTTTAGGCATACCATATGCTCTGTGTTACGATTGCCGACTGTGTGTCATCATTAAGCTGCAGTCAGATGACATGTAAGTGAATGAGTGAGGCTGTCTCAGTAGAACTGCACAAAACTGGCTGAAGGACTGCAGTTTGATCACTCTTAAGCTTGAGGAACTCTACTTCTCTGTTTTTGAGCACTTTGTTCTGTTATTCATTTGTTCTTTCTATGATATAAATTAGATTGGGTGACTTCCTTCTGATAATAAAAGTTATTAAAACTACTTATTAATATTGAAGTTTGAGCTAGGTGGAGATGGCATAAACCTTTAATCCCAGCACTTGTGAGGCAGAGGGAGGTTGATCTCTGTAAGTTTGAGGCAGCCTGGTTTCAGGACAGCCAGGGTTACCCTACCCCCCAACCCCCTCAAATGAAGGTTGAAATGTGCTAGGAATTACTGATAGGTTGGAATCCAAACCTAGTCCAAATAGCACATAACATTGTTTCATGCTTTTATCAACAGTGGATCATGTTTTTCTCTGTGGCACCATAAAATTATAATGCTGCTGTTAAATATGCATAGGTAGACCAGCAGGTACCTTCAATATTCACTTCCCTGCAATATCCAGTATAGGAATAACCTGTTGTAGAGGCTTAGTGTAGTAGGCTACACCTTGCAGCTTATGTGTGTACTAGGCTTTGCCATGTAGGTTTGTGTAATTCTCTTCTTTAGTGTTTTAAAATGGACAGAACCAGCACTGATAAGTAGTTCATGTTGCTTAAGTTGATTTCGTTCCTCTACTTGTTTTAATAACTGTTTGCTTTCACTTTTTTTCAGTCTCGGCGAAATCTATGTGAAGAGGCTTTGTTAAAAATTAAAGGTGTTATTAGCTTTACTTTTCAAATGGCTGTTCAAAGATGCGTGGTGCGAATTCGTTCAGATTTGAAAGCAGAGGTTAGTACTTTCAATGACTGTATATGCATGAAGTTATAAATTAGCAAATCATCATTGAGAATCGTTCCTTTTATCTCTGCCCAGGCTTTGGCGTCAGCAATAGCCTCAACTAAGGTCATGAAAGCTCAGCAAGTTGTGAAAAGCGAAAGTGGGGAAGAGGTAAAACTTGTATTTTACTTTAGTCCTACCAAACTGGAGTTCTTGATTATTTTTTATGATTAGAAAATTATAACATTCATAGAGGAATAGTTAAGAAATATATATTAATTAATAAATAGTTAATTACTGTCTCAGTAGTATAGAGAAATTTTTTTCTGAAGTTCAGAATGTTCTTGTAAGGCAAACTTTGAGCTCAGTGGAGATGTGGTGTACATGTTATATGTAAGTAAAGGATACCATCTCCTTACATTCTTTCAGTACTTTCTTTCTAACTTGAACTAGTTTTGCCCATTCAAGAAAATAAAAGTACACCTCTTTGAACAAGTAAATATGGTGAGTACTAGCTTCTGTGATGAGTAGAATGCATCTGTAAGCTGTGAGCTCCTTTAACTTCCTACAGATACGTTCAAAGTGCTCCTGCACCTGTTTAGCCCATTTCTGTAATGATAGGCTCCTCCTGTCCTAGAAACGACAGAGTGCATGAAAGAAGAAAGCGTTAGACTCAGAGCCCTTGAGAATCTTGGGAATGAAGATGATGCTTAGAATGAGGATATAGCTTTGGGCATGTATGTGTCATGTTAGGTCGGTTTGTAATGGCTCTTCCGGCTCCTCTGTGTCAGATGCTGGTCCCTTTTCAGGATGCCCCTGTGGAAGTGGAAGAGAACACAGAGCTACCTGAGTACCTACCTGAGGATGAGAGTCCCACAAAGGAGCAGGACAAGGCAGTGTCCCGGGTTGGATCACATCCTGAAGGTGGAGCCAGCTGGTTGAGCACAGCTGCAAACTTTTTATCCAGATCATTTTACTGGTGACTTCAACTTCAGTTTTGGGGCTCAAGGACTGTGCAAACCAACAGGGGGCCAGCTTTCCATTGTTGTGGTGAACTGTCAAGTGCAATTGCAATAAATTATCATGGAAAGTTTCTAGATTACATGACTATGTATGCTGCATTTTACATCTTATTGGACATTTTCCGCACAAGACAGAGGCTACAGGTCAAGTTGTTTATGAAGGTATTATTTTGGTATTGTTTTTCTTTGCTTAATTGCCTCACATTTTGTTTTGAAAAACATGGGTCCACTGTTAAAATCAAATGTATGTGTAGCTTTATAGTCTGTTTTACAGAAGCATGTGATTAGGAAAAGTCATTTTCTCTTCAAACCTCAGGAGATTTTCAAAAAGTTTTGCATAGCTCAAGTTGTGCATAAATTACCAAATTTTTTTTTCAGCTTTTCTTCATGAACAGTATATGACATGTGCTTTGATACCCTTTTCTGAAAGTTGAAAACATAACTGCTTAGCTCCCTTTTGTGCCTTTTTTATTTTGCCAACCATGTTTTATAGAAAAGACATTAGTAATGACATTTTGCAAATGAAATTGTGTTCATTTGAACATAGAAGTACCTAAAAAAAAAAAAAACCTCTACAAACAGCTGTACAGTCTTACTTGCTGTAATTTAGTAAGATTACTGTAGGCCAGTTAAACACAGGGACACTAGCAGCTGTAAAGTGCTTTGGGGAGAAACTTAATGTGGCCAAGCATGGCTCTGTTGACTCCTGCTCACTTAGGCTATAGTGGCTTTTAAGAATTAAGTCCACTGTGATGTTTGAGTAGCAGATGGCCTCTTGGTGAGTAGCAGATGGCCTCTGTGGTGACACTGTATCCTTAGAAAAAAAGTCAAAGTTTAAACAACTGACAAACTTGAAAAAGAAAACTAAATTGGATGCCTAGAATGCCACAGTGCCACCTTGGTCAGTCTGATGTCAGACATTAACTGCCTGGACATACCCATCCCAGAGATGATGCTTCTTATTGCCTTTTTGTGGTTATTAAGAAAGCACTGCAGTCAATTTGACTAAAACAGGATCCATGTTATTGCTTAGAGGGAAAGAAAGCCAGCACTGGTCACTTATTTCTGTTTTTCATATCTATCCAGAAAACTGACTTCAGTGAAGGTAAAATATATAAATAGAGACATATACGTGTGTTTTTCTTTAAGACTGAGTTACATGTATGCAATGCTTTCTTAAGATGCTAAAATATTTGACAACTAATATTTTCTTTTTAGAAGTCAGCTAAATCTATTTAAAGGCACCATCACTAAAACTAACAGGAAGAAACTGAAATGCATCTTCACCAGGTAGAGCTGCTGTTTTGCTACTTGGAGAATGTGAAATGAAATTGGACCTTGGAGGGTTTCCTTGCATCTTTGTTGTTTCTCTTTTAGAGATCTTTGAAGCCACCCGGTGTTGCTGGGGAGAAATAACCATACAATACTATGGCCATGAGATCATTACGTTCATTAACTTTGTGGCTTTCTGGAAGGAGGGTATTGAAGGTATTTAGAGTGTTTTCTCCATGTCTGGTCTCTGATTCAAGTGCTATGTACAAGCAGAAAGCAGATGTTTTCAGGGCACATTGCTAGCCTGTATTTCTACTTGCTGCCAGAACCAGATATATTGACAAAACAACAAGTCACCTCCTTTCTATATCCATTAAAGCAACGTTTACTTTCTGTTTCAACAGGTTTTAATTTTATTTTGCATCGTCACACATTTATTTAAAAACTATAGCCCTTTGGTAGTGATGGTCCAGGTCAGTTGGTATTTTGGACTGATGTTTATGTGTATCTAGGTGTTTTTGTAGGACTCTCAGAGAACTTAAGGCAACTATAATGGCAGTTTTTGAAATATATTATAAAATAATAAAAGATAACAATGAAAATCAAGTGGACATTGTATTTTTAAATTTTTACTTATCAGCTCGCCTGTCTACCCATCCATCCATCCATCCATCCATCCATCCATCCATCCATCATCTATTTATGTCTCTGTGTTCACATGCCTGGGGGACTAAGGAGAGTTTTAGGTCCCTGGAGCTGTAGTTACAGGTAATTGTGAGCTGTCGGATATGGTTGCTGGGAGTTGGGCTCAATTCTCTGCAAGAACAATACATGTTCTTAATCACTGAGTTATTTCTCTAGCCCTGGGAAATTATAGTATAAAGATTGAATCTTAATTACTTTTTTTTTTTTTTTTGTGATGCTGGGTATCCAACCAGTGACTCAAGAGTCTCTTTAAGGCTGTTTGAAATTATCTGTTTATATATTTAGAGACAGGGTCTTACTGTCTAGTCCAAACTGTCCTGAACCTTGTATTTGACGTACCTTAACCTTGAACTCTCGAGTCTCCTGCCTACATCCTAAATGGCAGGATTATAGGCATGTATCATCATGCCTGGCTCTTTAGCAGTTTGCACACATACTGTATGGCACATAGTCTTAGCTCTATAGTTGCAAGAGTTAGGGGAAATATTTCACCTGTTACTGTGTAACTATGTGTGGGCCCTTGAGCTGGAGAAACTAGACCTGGAATCAGTTCACTTGCACTCTTGTCATGCTTTTGGGTTTGGTTTTCTAGAGCTTTTTGTAGAAGCTTGTGTTCCAACTTAAGATCTACCCTTATTCTAATTTTAAAGAATTGTTACAGGAAAATAAAAGTTGATTCTTATAACTTGCTACCTATGTAAGACTAGGCAGTAATCCCTGAACTATATAGCAAACTGAAGGTAAATTTCACACAGGATCACTTATAGGGTTCAGTGAGATCATGTTTTACAAGAAATACTGGTATCCAGTGGAATTGTTGCTACTGGCCATGCAGCACGATTGTCTTAACATTGATTCATGCCCTCTCTCCCACCCTCTGTACATGTGCACATATGCCAAGGCACACATGTAGATACAGTTTCTGTCAGTCAGCTCTCTCCTTCTCTCATGTAAGTTCCCTGTATTGAACTGAGGTTGTCAGGCATAGCTTGGCCAGCAGTCATCTGTCCCTGATGAGCCATCTCATCAGCCTCTTGAATCTCAAGAGATAACACACTTTTAGCCTTTGACTCATCTATTCAAGACTCATCTGTATCTACTCAAGAGTTTTGAGATTGTTTCTGAGACTTAGTTATCTGTGGGTTTTATCTAAAATTTTCCCTTGAATTCATTTATTTGTTGTCAGAAGTTTTCCTTTTCAGAAGCTGAAATTCATATTTATCTAGAAAATAGAGAAGTGATAAAACATGTAAGACAGTGTTAACATTTAAGGCTAGTATGCAAGAGCTTTTGTACTGTTCATACAAGGTTTCTGTAAGTCTCAAAGTGGCATAACACTGATACATTATAACCACTGATAAAAAAGTCACAATACGCACAGAATATATGTAAGTTTGGAAAAGTTACTCTACCAGACACTTAAGTACAGTGAAAGGTTAACAGAAGAGTCGTACAATCACTGTTGATTACTCTTTAAATTAAGTTTATTTACTGCCCAAATGTTGCACCCCCCCCAGTCCACCCTCCTAGAGTTCTTCCCCTTTGCCTCTGAGAGGGTGCCCCACCCCTCTCTATCCCCCCTTCCCTGATGCATCAAGTCTACAGAATTAGGTGCATCCTTTCCCACTGAGGCCAGTTCCCTGCTACATATGTGCTGGGGTCTTCATACCAGCCCATGTATGCTTTTTGGTTGGTGGTAGGGTTTTGGGAGCTCCCTAGGGTAGAGATTAGTTGATACTTTTGGTCTTCCTGTGGGGTTGCCATGCCCTTCAGCTCCTTTAATCCTTTCCCTAACTCTTTCATAGGAGTCCCCAACCTCTGTCCAATGTTTGGCTGTAAGTATCTGCATCTGTCTCATTCAGCTGCTGGTAGAGCCTGTCAGAGGACCACCATGCTAGATTTCTGTCTGCAGGCACAAGATAGCATCAGTAATAGTGTCAGGATTTTGTGCCCACCCATGGGATGGTTCCCAAGTTGGGACAATCACTGGTCAGCCTTTTCTTAGTCTGCTCCATTTTTGTCCCTGCATTTCTTTTAGACGGGAACAATTTTGGGTTGAAACTTTTGTAGGTGGGTTGATGTCCCCATTCCTCCACTGGGGGTCTAGTCTGACTCCCAGAGGTGGTCTCTTCAGGTTCCACCTCCCCACTGTTGGGCATTTCAGCTAAGGTCACCCACATTGAGTTCTGGGTGCCTCTGGTCTTTGGGACTTTCTAGAAGTTTCCCCCACTCTACACCCTGGCAGCTACACATTTCCATTCATTCTCCTGACCCTCTGAGCTTCTCTCCTGTCTTCCCCATACCTGATCCTGTTTGGTCTATTACTTGTTTTTAATCTGTGTATTTGCTTGGGTAAGAAGCATACACTATACTTCTAACATGTTCAAAATATCTGTTTTACCCAGAATAAACTCATTGTACTCTACTTTGCAACCCTACTCACTGATTCTCACCGTTGATATTTTGAGTGTCTTATCAACAAACGTAAACTTTTCATACCACCCTCCAACTCCACAAATGACTGTATCATATCCCATATCTTACCCTTTGACTCAAATTGTTAGTCTATATTTTCTATGTTGATTTTTTAAATCTGAATTCTGCATATGAGAACAAAATGTATTTGTCTAAGTCTTACTTGTATGCTTTGTATTTTGGTTCCATTCAATTTATTTGGAAAATAATATCTTTTATTTGTATCTATAGGTATGTGAGTTTTCACGAATTTAAGTGCACTACATGCATAAGGCCACAGAGGGCACAAGAGAGCATTGGTTCTCCTGGAACTGGAGTTGGAGGTGATTATGAGTGAGGTGGTTGCAAGGAAACAAACTTGGGTCCTCTCTCTGCAAGAGTAGTAAAAATGGTAACCACTGAGCCACGTCTCTAAGCCCATTCTCTAGTTTCATTCTTTATGGATGACTAGTACTCCACTGTGTGTGTGTGTGTGTGTGTGTGTGTGCTCGAGTGCGTGTGTGTATAAGTGTGGTATAGCTGGGTCACATGGTAGTAATATTAGGTTTTGAGGAACATCCATACTGATTTCAATAGCGGTCGCACTAATTTATATTCAAAAGAAGAATGTATTCTTTTGCCCCCTATGTGCTTACAGCATTTGATGTTTTCAATGATAGGGATCTTGACAGAGATATAGTGAATCTCAATATGGTTTTTGTTTTCATTGATCTAATGAGTAAATGTGTGGAACAGCTTTTTCCTTAAACTTAGTGGGTATTTGTATTTCTCTGGACTGGTTAATGAAGGTCAATAGCAAAAGGAGTCTAGAATAAAGTGGAAGAACTGGTGTATGGTAGGTCTGGGTCCTTTGCTAGAGCTCACAACTCCCTGCTCCAGGGAGATCTGATACTCTCTTCTGGCCTCTGGGGCACCAACATGCAACACACACACACACACACACACACACACACACACACACACACACACCACAATTTAAAATAAGATAGTGTTAAAAGAATTCCATGAAAAATCTGCTAGATTGCCATCTGCTACTAGAATCATCTCATTTGACCCTTGTTTGATTTTTTGAAATACTTTTTTTTTTTTTTTTTTTGGTTTTTCAAGACAGGGTTTCTCTGTGTAGCCCTGGCTGTCCTGGAACTCACTCTATAGACCAGGCTGGCCTCTAACTCAGAAATCCACCTGCCTCTGCCTCCCAAGTGCTGAGATTAAAGGCGTGCGCCACCACCACCCAGCTTTGAAATACTTTTTAATATATGTTTCCCCCTTCCCTTTCCTCCCTTTACCCCATGCCATCTGCCCCTTTGCTCTCATTTCAAATTCATAGCCTCTTTTTCTTTGATTATTGGTGTATATGTATATATTTGTGTGTGTGTTCCTAAATAAATAAGTACAACCTGTTTAGACTAAATGTAAAATGTCACTTAGGGTTTGGGTTAGTATTTGTATGTATATTTTCAGGGATGACCATTTGGAGAAGACAGTTTCTCATTCTCTCAGCATTCCTTAGTTACCTGTAATTCTTTGTCTAGATTTGAGTCCTCCTGAGTTGTTGGTGTGGCTGTTGTCATCCTTGTTCAGGTCATGTTTATGCAGCCATGTTGCTGCCCCATCTTCACATTAGAATGATCTGTAGGCTTTTGACAAATAGTACAGTCTGTGTCCCACCCCAGTGGGTAGTGGTGGACCAGTGCATGGGGTTCTTTATCATAAAACTGATGTGATGTTGATATACAATGAGGCTGAGCTCTGGGACTGACACCTTAAGGTTTCACTCTGCTCAGTAGACCTCTTATTTCAACCAGCTATCTCAGAAGCTGTACAAATATTAACTTAGAAGAAAGGCTTGTTTGTATATGGGATCATTGATTTTAGTAGCTGACTCCTTGTTCCTCATTTCAGCTTTGTGTGTTTTTTTTATGTGGATTTTGCCCTTGTGTCTGGTGTATCATCAGTGCAGTGTTCCTTTCTGCCATCCAGCACAATGATTGTCTGTTTTGTGGCAAATTGTGACAAATAATGATTTGGTGTTTCTTAACATAGGGAATCTTTTATTTTAATCTTATTAGTACTACTTATTTTAAAATAAATGATACTGTGAAACATGTTGCAGAATATTTGATCACACTATCAACTCTGAGGTTATGTTATTTATTGAAAAAAAAAAAGAAAACATGTGGCTCAGTCTTAGCACACACCTTTAAGAGCTTTCTGTTAGAATATTGTAAACAAGATTAAATAAAGTCAACTGTAGGTTAAAAGGTGGAATAAGCAACTAGTTGACAGGTATTGAACATAGGGTTAAGAGTAAGGGAGTGAGGACAGAGACACAGAGGAAGTAGAAGGGAAGAACATTGAGTTTGAATAAGGTTGGTTGAGATCTTGTGAGAGGGATGCCTACATGGACAGAGAAATCATGCCAACTTCAGACAAACTGAGAAGCCATCAGATTTGGTAAGACCTAGGAAGTCCTGAAGGAGAGAGTTAAGTAGTATTAAAAGGAAAAGTCTTTCCCATGTTAAGGATAAAAAAAATGTCATAATATAGGGCATTAGGACCTTGTATAGTTCTACTTTTTTTTTTAAAAGATTTATTTTATGTATGTGAATACACTGTAGCTGTCTTCAGACACACCAGAAGAGGGCATTGGAGTCCATTACAGATGGTTGTGAGCTACCATGTGGTTGCTGGGAATTGAACTCAGGACCTCTAGAAGAGCAGCCAGTGCTCTTAACCACTGTGCCATCTCACCAGCCTGTATAGAGCTACTTTGGATGGATTGAAAATAGAAGCAGAAAATGAAAAGATAAATGACTCAATTGAGATAGACATAATACTGATCGTAATTCCTATCAGTCTGCTGATAAAATTACCCATGGCCTGAAGTCAGTATTTCTATTTTGGTCAAGCTTCAAGAATGGCATATATAACTTGATCATGATAGCTCTCTTTGACATGGGAATACTTTATTCCTGCCCATCGTGTTAAAGCTTGTCTTTAACAACATCAACATGTTGCCAGCCAAAGGACATGGCTTGAAACTCAAAATGGAGCCCCAGACAGAGTTATTAAATTAACAGGCTGACAAGCCAAGGACAGGTAAAATTCTGAACAGAGCCTTACTAACCTAAGACAGAGGTGCATTGCTTTTGATAATGCATATTCCATGATCAGTAAGGAAGGCATTCTTGTCAGAATGACCTAAGACAGGCTTGTGGGGCAGTGAGCTATGAGAAAAGTCCAGGATACCTGGTAGAAGAGCTCTAGAACCCCGACACCCTGGCCTGAAGAAGGCCACTGGGACGGAAGGGGATTCAGGTTTTTCCCAGACATCCAGCTCTCTCAGCTTCAGCTCTCCACAGTCCCTCCCACAGAGAGGTCCATGGTCATTGATCATGTAGGAGTAGCACCATCATGCAGATGAGGCACTCCCAAGCTCTTAGACCAAGCCAATAGGGGTTACCTGTTGCCAGACCTTAACCCACCCCAAAACTGTATATATAGGCCAAACTCAAAAGTAAAGGTTTGTAGATTCTTCCTGGTGTCTGAGAGCTTCTGTTGTGGTCCCTCCCCTCTTCACTGACCAGCTGGTGCCTCACCAAGGCACTTCAAAGAGCTGTAACACTTTTCAAAGAGCTGTAACACATTTCCCCTCTCCGCTGCTGCTGAAACGCTTACAGTTGGTGGCAGGGGCAGAAGCAGACTCTCCTGTCTGCTCCCCGTCGTCCCTCCTGGGCTGCTGACAGAGGAAGCCAGGCAGCCGCCGATCACACCCTGTCCTCAGCCCTGTCAGAGACCCTTGTGGGATCCATCTGGAAGAAGACCCACACAGGCTCAGTTTATGAGATAAAGAAGAGGGAGATGTGGAGAGCCTTTGGGGCTGCTTGGCAAGAATCTGACATGGGCCAAGGACAAGGAAGTGGGCTTCAGGCAGGAATCTGACATTAGGCTAGAACAAAGAAGTAATTTCAGGCAGGAATGTAAATATTTGGCTAGAACAAAGAAGTCATTTTAGGCAGGAATCTAAATCTTAGGCTAGAACAAGGAAGTAGGCTTCAGACATGAAAATGACTTTGGACTAGGACAGGGAAGTAGGCTCAGATATTTTGGTCATCCTGATAAGCCCTTAGAAACATTGGTCACAGGAGTGTACATGGAGTTTTGTTTATTGCCTTGCTTGTTCTTTCACTATTGCATCTATTGTATTGCTAGTTTTTCTACCTAGAACTGACCTTAATACTTGCATGTAATTAAAATGTTATAAAAGCAAAAAGGAGGAGGGGGATGGGATAGGGGGTTTCTAGGGAGGGAAAATGGAGAAAGAGGATGGCATCTGAAATGTAAATAAATAAAATATCCAATAATAAATAAAAAAAGATACAAACCTTAGAAAGACTTATAGATGAAAATAAGAAAAATTCTCAGACACAGAAGAATTTAGACAAAACCCTACTGTACCACTGCATGATGAAACTAGAGAAGGGTGGCCCAATGTTGTTAGAAAATCAACCTTAATTTATTCAGTTACTATACATGACTACCAGCTAACAATAGGCACCAAGGATATGAAGAAGTTAAACAAAATTCTGTTAACATACTAGATTTGAGGAGATTTAAGGAAGTGATCATTTCATGTGGTGTGTAGTCACTGTATGTGAAGCAAATATTAAATCCATGAGCAACTCAGAACAGTGTTATCCTCCAAGACTGGAAAGATTTGGCAACAGCAGTATTGGAAGCTGTTCCTCTGTTACAATAGTGAATATGGTGGAAAGAGCAAGCTAGGGCCATAAAACAATTAAATATGGCTGGAGATATTAATATTTCCCAAGATCAGCTGCTAGGTGAAGGTCAATGTGCTGAGTTAACAAAGGCAGCTTGAAGTTGATGATCACACCTTGGTGTTATGTCCTTTAGCAGTTTTAAGTGCTTGGGACAAGGTTGAAAAACACAAAAGAGGTCTGAGTCATTTACCAAAATTACACAAGGCCCAAAAGAAGCCTTCACTCATTTTTTTTTTTAAGAATTTCAAATTGAGTGGTATCAGATTCAGAAGTCAGACAAATATTAATTGAATCTTTGGTTTTTGAAAATTCTAATTTAGAATGCAAAAGAATGATTAGGCCTCTAAAGGCAAGATCAGCACCAATAGATGAAATTAGAAATATGGCTGGTACTGGATCTCACATTTATGATGCTACTCTGAGTGGAGAAGTAATTTCTAATAGTTTTAATAAAGTCAAAATGTCAGTTGTTTTATGTGACCCGCGTGTAATTGTCTCGCCAGCAAGAACACACGCAGACACCAGGATCCTTCTGCAGCAAACCTTTTATTGCGATGAAAGGAGGAAGACCCCGGGCCCTGAAAAGGCACTGTTTATATACCCTTGGAGTGGCGTGTTCATTTCTGATTGGCTGCTTACTCGTTACCTGCCAAAACGCCCCGGGATGGGCTGTGACTTGGCACGCGCTCACTTCCCGCACATGCGCAACAGCTTGTTTATCGGGATGGGCAGCGGATGTCAGCGCCATCTTGTAATGGCGATTGGTCTCGCCGCCGGCACTACGGCAGTAGTGGCTTCCTACAGTTTTAATTGTGATAAGCAAGGTCTTTTGAGGAAAGATTGTAGGCAAGGCATTCCTAGAAACAATGTGATTTCTAGAGATAATCCAAAAATAATTTCCCAGCCTTCTGCAGAATGCAGAAGGTATGGCAATTCCAGCATTGGACTAATGCTTTCGGATTAACAGGGACAGGCAAGTTAACCTTTTATCATTGGGAAATGCCCTAGATGGCCTCCCACAGGCCCCAGTATCAAATTTGATTCAGTCATTTCCTGTCAGAGTTTGAGAAAATCAGCCACAGAGGAATTACAAAATTTAGTACCTGTTATTAAAAACTACACTTCTCAAGATGTAATCAAGGACAAACATCATCAATAGATAAAACAAAACAAACAAACAAACAAAAAAAACACCAACCAAAATAATTTCAGTAGAAATCAGAAAACAAGTATTTTTGGCAAACTGCTGTAAATGATCAGAGACTAAAGCAAAAATACAAATCACATTGAAATTGAAGGTTTAGTAGACACAGGAGCAGATGTAACAATAACTTCAATAAAATCTTGGCATCTAGATTGGTCTCTTCAGGAGATAAGTATTCAGCTTCTTGGATTGGGACATTATCTCAGGTGAAACAAAGTGCAAGATTGGTCGAGTGTATAGGGCCAGATGGAAAAATTGGAAAATTAAAGCCATATATGACAAGTGTAGCAGTGAAGTTTTGGGGACATGATTTGTTTCAGCAACAGAAAGCACGTATTAACAGAATCTAATCTCAGAAACAAATCATAATGCTTCTGAGAAAAAAATTAAAAGGTATTATCAAGAACAGCTACAAACTGTTGAGGTTGTACATAAGCAGGGCACAACAGTTGTTGGTCTTTCAAAGGTAGCAACCATGCTACCTGTGTGGGTGGAACAATGGCCTTTGATGTCAGAAAAATTACAGGCACTAGTACAGCTGGTACAGGAGCAGATACATGCTCAAAGATATTGAAGAATCTACCAGTCCTTGGAATTCTATATTTGTCACACACATACACACAAAACCTTGCACTTTGTTTCAGTTAAGATAAAGTTCCAATCCCTAGAAGCTGAATATTTATCTCCTGAAGAGGCCAATCTAGATGCCAAGATTTTATTGAAATTATTGTTACATCTGCTTCTGTGTTTACTAAACCTTCAGTTTCAATGTGATTCTCCATTTGTCTAAAAAATGGAGAATGTTAACAGATTTAAGAGCCATGAATATGCTGTTTCAGCCTTATTGGGCTCTTTATAGCCTGGAATTCTCTTGCCTTTATTACCTAATGGGTGGTCTAGTATAGTGATTGATTTTAAAAACTGCGTTTAAGGGTCTGGGCCCAAGCACTGAGCAGATCCTGGGCGTCAGCTCTGCACCCAAGCTCACAAAACCCAGAGGAAGTGGCCCTCCCAGGAGCTCTAACCTGGGCAGTATCTTAGGTAAGGAGACAGCAACACCCGCCCCAAACAGAGAGTAACTGGGACTACTGGGACCCAGGAATTCACTCCTGGCCCGGAGCACTGGTTCCTTCTGGTCTGTGCCTGAACACTGAGCAGATCTTGGGCTCCAGCTCTAACCCTAACACTGACCCCACACAGTTCTGACACAACCAAGATAATAAGAAAGACAGGCTCCAGTCACAGACAGGGCTGGTAGCACTAAGGGGATCCAGTTGGTAAAGGCAAGCTCAAGAACATAAGCATCAACAACCCAGGGTACTTGGGTTTGAACCTAGTTCTCCCCCACTAGAAAGTAAGTCCTGAATTCCCTATATCAGCAAGAAAGCAAGAAAAAGATTTAAAATCACTTCTAATGATGATGATAGAGGACTTTAAGGACATAAATAACACTCTCTAAGAATTTGAGGAGAACACAGGTAAACAGGCCCTTAAAGAGGAAACACAAAAATCTCTTAAAGAATTACAAGAGAACACAACAAAACAGGTGAAGAAATTGAACAAAACCATCAAGGACATAAAAACGGAAGTAGAAACAATAAAGAGATCAGAAAGGGAGACTACCCTGGAGATAGAAAACTTAGGAAAGAGATCAGGAGTCATAGATGCAAGCATCACCAACAGAATACAAGAGATAGAGAGAATCTCAGGTGCAGAAGATACCATAGAAAATATTGACACAACTGTCAAAACGCAAAATGCAATTTTTTTTTTTTTAACACAAAACAGGAAATCCAGGACACAATGAGAAGACCAAACCTAAGAATAATAGGTATAGATCAGAGTGAAGTTTCCCAACTTAAAGGGCCAATAAATATCTTCAACAAAATTATAGAAGAAAACTCCCCTAACTTAAAGACCCATAAATATACAAGCAGCCTACAGAACACCAAATAGACTAGACCAGAAAAGAAATACCTCCCATCACATAATAAAACACCAAATGCACAAAACAAAGAATATTAAATGCAGTAAGGGAAAAAGACTAAATAAGATATAAAGGTAGACCTATCAGAATTACAATGGACTTTTCAACAGATACTATAAAAGTGAGAATTTCCTGGACAGATGTCATACAGACTGGAAGAGAACACAAATGCCAGCCCAGTCTACTATACCCAGCAAAACTCACTTACCATAGATGGAGAAACCAAGATGTTCCATGACAAAACCAAATTTACACAATATCTTTCCACAAACCCAGCATTACAAAGGATAATAGCAGGAAAGCTCCAATACAAGGAGGGAAATTATACTCTATGAAGAGCAAGAAAGTAATCTTCTTCCAACAAATCCAAAAGAAGATAGCCACACAAAGATAATTCCACCTCTAATAACAAAAATAGCAGGAAGCAACAATCACTGTTCCTTAATATCTCTTAACATCAATGGACTCAATTCCCCAATAAAAAGACACAGGCTAATTGACTAGATACGTAAACAGGACCCAGCATTTTGCTGCACACAGAAAACCCACCTCAGTGACAAAGGCAGACACTACCTTAGAATAAAAGGCTGAAAAGCAAATTTTCAAGCAAATGGTCCTAAGAAACAAGCTGGAGTAGCCATTCTAAAACCTCCAGCTTGAGAACACAAAGGGAGGGACTCATGGCTCCACCTGTATAGGTAGTTGAGGGTGGCCTTGTCAGGCATCAGTGGAAGTGGAGGGCCTTGGTGCCTGAAAGTTTGGATTCCCTAGTGTAGGGGAATTTGAGAGCAGGGGGGCAGGAATGGGAGGATGGTGGGAGCACACCCTCATAAAAACTCCCAGAATTATATGGATTAGACATAACAGAGGCAGGCCGCCAGAAGACTAGATTCCAGAATTCAAACAAAGATTATCTTGATATTAAAATTTGTTTTGAGAATTGTATATTGCAGAATACACAGCCTTGGTGTATCTCCTTATCAACCAAGCTGAGCAGACGTGCTCAAAGCTCTGATGTCCTGGAATTTTAGCTGGATGCAGAGAAGACACAGACGTCAGAGGGTTATCAATTTACCCCTGCCCCTCTTCTAATATCTCAATGCCCGTAATCAGCTTGAGGAAGTTAATGAAGAGTTGACACCCCCATTCCCTGGGCTTGGAGACTGAGGTGGTTAATATTGGGCTGTCTTTCTAGAGAAAAGTAGTGGTTTTGTTGGAACAGGGAGGAATAGCTAGGATTTATTGTGTAGCCATAACCTATTGGTAGAAATCTGTATAATTGTTATTAAGCTGAAGTTATAATTTCTTAAATGGTACAAAATTTGCTTTGATTTCAAATTTTAGGTTTTCATTGGTATGAGTTTCTTATTGATATAGAAGTGAGATTAATATTGTTACTCTCATAGGCATTGTGCCTACATAACACATTTAGGAATACAAGGTTTAGACTCAGTCCTTCTTTAACTTTTTTAAACTGATTTGAGATGGTTAGCCTGTGAGTTAAGGGCCTATAGCAAATTTATGGCTCTGAGTTTATTGTTAGGGTGTTTTCTACATTTTATTTAGAAATAGCTGAGAGGAGTTAACAGACAACAGTCCAGATTGCCTTACATGGATAGTTGGTTTTCAAAATGTCAGAAGTCCACAGAATTGACGTTACAAACATTTCTGTATTAATGTTCATTTTGATTAGAGACCTGTCTGCTCCTGATAGCTTCCTTCTCTTAGATTCTAAGAAGAAATTGAGCATCTTTGGAGTCACTCCAGTTGTGGTGAGACAACCACTAGGCAAGAATTGCCTCTTTTCATCTACAGACAAATTACTGTCCAGAAAAGGACACACTTGAAGAATAGTCGACTGATTATATCTGCCAAGACAGAGTAATCAGCCCTTAATAATTCTGCATCACTAGGTCTGTCAGATGATCCTGGGCCAGAAGGCTGAAGATCGGATGCTCCAATGTTTTGTAGTATAGGGACTTTCCAGGTGTTCAGCAGTCTCTATAAATTGGCTAAGTTTTAGAAGCTATGCTTTGTGCTTCCCATAATTTCAGTTAATTCAGTCATTCTGGATTTCTATCAAGGTTGAAGATTTATAGTCTCATAGCCAATCCCAACTATTTACTTTGACAGAAAAGACTTGAGAGGATGGTTTTCAGCTGACATTCAATCTAAAGCCAAGAAAAAAAGCCAGGTTCAGATCTCAGTCTTTTAGTTAGGAGAGATGACAGAGGTTCTGGTTAGTCAACAAAATGATGGACTGGGTATTAGGTCTGTCTTGTACCTTACTGATACAAATTGGTATAGTTATGCTTTAATTGTATTTTGAGAGAAAAGTTTTTTTTAAATTTTAACAGGAAGGGCGATATGTAGGAGGAGCTAAGGTGGGAGGAGTAAGGAGAGGAGGAGGAGAAGGAGAAGGAGAGGAGGAGCTAGGAGACAGACAGAGAGAGAGAGAGAGAGAGAGAGAGAGAGAGAGAGAGAGAGAGAGA
>NW_021604564.1:4650623-4704222 GCF_004785775.1 Grammomys surdaster | reverse complement strand
AGAGAGAGAGAGAGAGAGAGAGAGAGAGAGAGAGAGAGAGAGAGAGAGAGAGAGGGAGGGAGAGGGAGAGGGAGAATGAGAATGATGAGAGGGAGAAAAGGGTGAGGAGAGAGGAAGAGATGAGGGAGGAGAGAGAGAGGACAAAAGAGGAGAGGCAGGCCAGGAACATATGGGAAAAGAGTGGGGAAGGGGAGAGAGGGAGGAAGTGGTAACAGTCAGGGAGAGTAAGAGTATAGGAGAGCAACAAGGGGGCACTAACTCTAAAATCTAGCCAGTGATCAAAGTAACAGGAAATGTAAAATGTAAATAAGCTGGGTAGGCTGGGTAGATGTCTCAGTCTGGTAATGTGCCAGCCACACAATAGGAAAATGTGGTGAGTTTGGATCTTAGTGCATATTTAATAAGCAGGTGCCCTGGCGTGTACGTGTAGCACTAATGCTGTGGGAAGTAGTGATATTCAGATACCTGGAGCTGATTAGTCCTCTATTCTAGGTTCAGAGAAAGACCTTGTTTCAAAAATAATAATAAATAAGGTAGAGAGCAATCAGGACAACAACGTATTGACCTCTGGACAACACACACACACACACACACATGCGGCAGGAATAGAGATTTTTCTTCAAGGTTTTTTCTTTTGTACACTTAACAAAATGTAAATAAACATTTACTGCTAGCAACCAATCAAGAAGTACAGGGAGCAGTGAAATGGCTTAGTGAGTAAAACACTAGCTACACAAAACTGATCAACTGAGTTCGATCCTGAACATGCACACATAAGTGGAAGGAGAGATCTCAACACAAACAGTACTAAGTTAAATTAATAAAAGTTAAGTTAATTTAAGTTAAATTAAATAAAATTAAAAGAAGCAAAAATGTCTTACAGTTAAAAAACCGTCAGTAATTGTATCAGGGTTTACAGAGATTGTTCAGTTGGAAAAGTGCCTACCAGGCATGCAAATATGAAGTTTCCAAGCACTCATGTAAAACCAAGCATGGTTGCCAAGGTTGTCCCTGTAACCCTAGATTTGGAGGGGATGAGGTAGAGGTAGGTGGATCCTTGGAACTTATTGGTCAGCCAGCCAATTGTGCCCAGGTTCAGCAAGAGAGCCTGTCTCAAAACTTAAATGAAGAGCAGTGTAAGAGGGACTCCATGTCAACTGCTGGCTATACACACCCATGTTCGCATGCACCCCATACATACACACAGCCTGGCCTACACACAGATGCTCATACGCATACCCCACACATACACACAGTCTGGCCTACACAAAAATGTTCATGCGCAACCCCCTCATACCTACACACAGTCTGGCCTACATACAAATGTTCACATGCACCCCATACATACACACAGCCTGGCCCACACACAGATGTTCACAGGCACCCCCTCCCCCATACATACACACAGTCTGTAGGAAACATATACCACACATATTAGTTGTGAGAAATTTACACTATTATTTGGCATTATAAATGGCAGCTTCTATTATATAAACAGAATTATGTTGGACTATAAATGTTGGCCAGTATCACATATTTGCTCCAGATGAAAAGTACTAATCTGAAATGCTAAAAGCAAAAATGTCATCAGCAAAAAGAACTACATTACATGGCTGTTTAGCAGGTTGTGGCTGCTATTTCTCTTATTTCAAAGGACTGCATATTTTTACAAGTGCTTTTGCTTAGGTTATTATCATAATTATTAGTCTTTACTGTAGATTTGTTGCCTAGAGATGTCTATGTTTGTGAAAAAAATAAATGACTCTAAAATTGCAATCTATCTTAGTCAGTGTTATATTTCTGTGAAGAGCTACCTTGACCATGGTAATTCTTGGAAAGCATTTAACTGGGGCTGGCCCTTTGTTGTGGTGGGGAGCATGGTAGAATTCAGGCAGACATGGTGCTGGAGAAGCTGAGAGATTTACAGGCAGCAGCAGGAGAGAAAGCCACTGGGCATGCTTGGGCCCTTGAAAAAAAAAAAACCCACCCCGAGTGATGCACTTTTTTTTTCAACAAAGCCACACCTCCTAATCCCTTTGAAGTAGTGCCACTCTCTGATGACTAAAGTTTTCAAACATAGGTACCTATGTGTTTTATCCAAACCATCACACAACCATTTACACTAGTTTAACATTCTTTACTGTACCATTTACTATACAGAGACAATCATATCATTAAAGTAAAACATAGTCAGGTTATGTGCATGTGTGGATGCGAGTATTTATGATGTATATTACCATCGTAACTACCTAATACATGAGTACAGTGAGTATTTTAGTTTATTTTCAATGCAAGCACATATAAAGGTATTTTTCTATTATGTTCTCCAAGAAATAGTTTTATTTTATGTGTATGGGTTTTGTGTGTGTGTGTTTTCCTTTATGTGTGTTTTGTCTGTGCATCCTGTTCCTGCTATACCCATGGCAGCCAGAAGAGGAACTGAATCTCCTGGAACTAGAGTGAACCATGATGTGAGTGCTGAGAATTGAACCTGGGTCTTCTGTAAGAGTAGACAATGCTTCCGACTGTTGAGCCATCTCTCTAGCTGCTACATATATTTAAATAGATACTTCTAAGCACCATATCTGATTAAAGCTTTCTGGTTTGAAATTCTTTTTTTTTTAAGCATTTTTATTTATAAATAATTTCATTTTATCAATGAGCCACTTTCATATCTAAATCCCTAAGCAGGTCCTCAGAAACACCAATAGACCAAAAGTACACATGCACAAAAAACCAAAACCAAAACAAAAAAACCAACCTCATTGGCACAAAATTAGTGATCAAGGTCACAGAGGGGGAAAAAAGGTAGCAGTGTTAACCAGTTAATCTCATGGAAAATGGTTGTTCTCTCAGTCTATGTTAGTCTGTAATCATGCCTTGGGAAAAGGAGGCAAGAAGTCAGGGTAGTGTGTTACAGATTGAGTTGATACCTAGCCTGAAGTACAAGCCACCTTTAAGGTTAAAAGAATTGGAACTACAGGCTTCAGCCAGAGATAGATCCCTGTGAAATTCTTATGTATATTTGTGTAAGAGCTTACCACTATAATATTGTTTGAGGTGTGTGTGTGTGTGTGTGTGTGTGTGTGTGTATTTAAAATCTTTCTATAGTAAATTCAACTAGTATTAGAAATGTCATAGAAATTTACACTGTGAAAATAATTATAAGCTTGAGTACTTTATAGAAATTTTTTATGATACAGAGAATTTAGAAGTACAGACATGTTTATTTTCAGCTACATTTTACGCTTTAAAGTTAAAAAAGGAAGTCCACACTTTCTTTTTCTTCCTTCCTTCCTTCCTTCCTTCCTTCCTTCCTTCCTTCCTTCCTTCCTTCCTTCCTTCCTTCCTTCCTTCCTTTCTTTCTTTCTTTCTTTCTTTCTTTCTTTCTTTCTTTCTTTCTTGTGCAAAAACTGGGGTTAGGAGTGAGGGACAGGTGTACAGAGAAGTATAACTCCTGAGTTTATAGAATTCTTACTGAAGTCTATCTTTAATAGGCTTATTGAACATGATAATCTCAGTTTCATGAAGATAAACTGCTCAAAAATGAAATCTAGCTCAATAATGAAGTCAGCAGGTATATTGTGGAGTATTATAAGAAGATGTGGTGGGCCATCGAGGTTAAACCTGACCTAGTCTTCCCTGGAAACAGGTTCCTTGTCAGGATTTAAGATGAAAACTCAGGTGACTCGTAAAGATATCCCCCCATGGGTGAAAATTCCTACCGACCTGGAAAGGCCAGAAGTATTGCAAGTCAACAAGCTGGTGCTAAACGCTCTGTTCGGCCCACAGGGATCTCGAATGCCTCACTTCGAGCAGGTGGGCCGGGTCATGATTGAGCTCAAGACTCTGGAATCTTCTGATCTTACCGAGATCTTAATTTATGGCTCTGGACAAAAGAAGTTTCGGACTAAATGGATGCTTCAGTCCATGGCTGAGAGGTACCGCCTGCGCCAGGAAAGAGGCGTGCTCAAGCTGGAGGAAGGCATGAAGGTCCTCGAACTAGACCAGGGTTCGAAGAAGTAAAGCCAGTTTCCAGTCATTGTGAGTCCCACCTGGACACAAGCTGTGGCTGGCCAGTGTTTGGTTCTGACATGAGGTTTTTTTTTTTTTTTTTTGGCCTGACATGAGTTAACTTTGTTAGGTCCTTCAAGATATTCTTGGATCCCTACTGTGTATTCTGATGTGAATATCTGCATGTCATCATTAAAACATTTAAAGAGCCAGAAAAAAAAAAAAAGAAGATGTTACACTCAGTCTATCTAGGTTTTAAAATAATGATCCAAGGATTTAGCAAGATAGCTTAGTGCATAGTGACACTTATAACCAAGCATGTTGATTTCTAGCCCTGGGACACATTTTAGAAGGAAAGAAACAACTCCCTCAAGTTATCCTCTGGCCTCCATTTGTACACTGTGGCATATGTGTGCCCTTACCTCCTCCATATTCACAAACTGATGTAATAGAATAATTCTTAACAATATCCAAGAAGCTAGCTATCCTTGTCGATTTTCTGCAGTTCTACTATAATGTCAATCACATGGATACTTGAAGGGGATATGGGCAGGAAGAAGTTTGGATCTGTCTGAACTCAGAGTCATGATTGTGCCTAGACACTCTACAGCTGGAGTAACTGTGGAACAAGAGATGCTTAATGTCTGCCAGTGCTCCGAATACTCTCCAAATGCTGAAGGTTAGTGAGCAGGCAGCACTGTTAACACGTTAGTGGCACAGCCATATCCGTTGGAAATGGCAATAGTCATGAAGCCAGCAGAGCTGTTTGACACAAATCCAGAAAAGCTGAGCTGGATGCTATGATCACTGTCAGTCTATCTCTCACTCTTAGGTGTGTTTTGTTCTTGGAGACTTCCTGAATTATGATTTATGTGAGAAAATTATGTCAGCCTTTTTAGGATAGTCCTAAACTTACTATCCCTTCTGCTTTTAGGGCGATAACTTTACCTGGCCCTATTTGGAAGTCTTCCTTATGCTCTGGGGATAGTGGCAAGCACGGATGAGGGGATAACTCCAGGAATCTTCTTGGGGTATAGCACGGATGAGAGGATGACTCCAGGAATCTTCTTGAGGTATCCACTCCTAAGCAAACCCAAGCAGTATAATTGAAACAGGGTAAACATAGAGAAAATAGGCAAACTCCAGCTGACCAGTAGAACTGGTAACAGATTCAAGGCCTGTCTTTACAATAAGCTTAGAGCTCTCTGAAAAACTATTATTTTTATAATAAAAAAGAACTGAGATAGTTAACCTGATTTCGATGGAGAAATAACCTAAGGGAAGACAGTCTTCTTAGGAAAGTAATTTAAACGCCTTTGTTGTCCTATTTTTGTGAACTAAGTATGGATGACAGTCTTATTTTTCCACTGTGTTGCTCCAGTTACCAAGGTCATATTTCCCAAGATGCAACTTGTTTTCATAGATTGTTTGATTTTCTCCTACTTGGGATTTAATAAATTTAGCAAAGTAATTCTATAATAACTATTTTATGTATTTTTAATGTTCCCATGAAGTTCACATCTAAGTTAGCCCTTCATTCAGTCATTAAGAAACTAGTAATGGGAAGGTGGCTTGGGTGCTGAGCTTCCCGTGCTTGCAGAGGATCAGAGTTTGGTTTCCAAAAACCATGTGGGACAGTTACAGCCTCCTGTAACTCTAGCTCCTGGAGGTCCAGTGCCTTTTTTTGTCCTTTGCGGCCAACTGCACTCACATATACATATTCTTACACATAGGCACATTTGCATACTGACAATTAAAAATATAAATAAACCTTTTTTTTTTTTTGAGTCAGTCTTACTATGTTGCCCTGGTTGGTCTGGAACTCACAATGTAGATCAGGCTGTCCTTGAACTTACAGAACTATACATACTTCTACCTCCCCAGTGCTAGGATTAAAGGTATATGATACCACATCTGTTTTTTTTTTTTCTTCTTTAATGAGCAAAACCTATGAATTTGGCTTTTAGAATCAGGATACCTAGCTTGTACTTACCAATCATCTCTGGCTTGTATATCATTCATTTACTTAGACAACATTTAAAATTTTATTTATAGTAAAGGTAAATTTTGACAAAATTTGTTTGCTTTTTGAAACAGTCTTATGTAGCCTAGCCTTGTACTTACTACATACTTAATACTTTATGTAGCTGAGAGATGACCTTGAAATGCTGATTCTCCTGCTTTTATCTTCTGAGTTCTGAGGTTACAGGCAAGCACTGTCATGCTTAATTTATATGGTGCTGGGGACTGAAGTGGAAACTTAAGGGTTCTTAAGAATGTCAGCTGTGTCAAATGATGTTTTGCTGGGGTACTCAGGTAAAAGGATGTCTTGTTAAAGTAGACATGTGAAAGAATGATTTCCTGAAGCAGACACAGGTGAAAGTATGTTTTGCTATAGCACATACATGAAAGGACACATGATGAAGGAGTATAACTATGATCCCACAGACAGTGGGAGACTGGTTTGGTTTGCTCCGCTTCGCTCTTCTCTGCTAACAACACGCATGTATTGGTTCACCTTACATAGAATTGCTGAACTCAACTTGTGATAACTCTGCCATTGAGAGAAACTTGCCCCAGAACTGCTTGTGAGATTCCTGTGACATCTTGCTCCTTCCACAGCCTTGCCTCAGGCTGGTTGGCAAGCCTTGGGATTTCTTCAGGGTTGAAATACAGGTGCTGGTTCATGTGGTGTCTGACTGGACTGGAGCTACTGATTCATATTTGCTGTTTGTTTTGGGACAGAACTACTGAGAAAGAAAATTGAGCTTCCCCCTCCAAGAACTATCGCTAAATAGGTCCAATTCCCCCATATGCTAATAACTTTTCTCTTCCACTACCTCTGCTGGGTGGTGGGCAAGAGGAGAGATTGAACGTTTATTAAATAGGCTGCAAAAAATTTATGCCTACAGGGGTCTAAGTCCAGGGTTTCACACATGCTAGACAAGAAGTCTAAACCAAGTAAATTATCAGCCCTACTTAAAAACTATCTTTAATAATTTAGCCATGAACATAACCTCATTGCAAATTTACTATAAAGAATAAACATGATTCAAAATAATACTTGTTATCATTTGGAAGTGCTGGCTATTTATTATTTACATATGTGAACATGAAGTGATAGCATGTTTATTAACTTGCTTTTGTCAAAGTAAAGTTAACCAAAGGCAGCCTTTCTGGTTTCTTTTTAATTATTACTTGTTTGGTTTTGTTCATGTTGCTGATTGCATTGAGGACCACAACCCTTCAGAGATGAGAGATGGTAGCAGGTGCTTGTAACCTGGTAGAAGCTTCAGCATTGATTGTGTAGAACCAAAAATCTCCAGTGTAGACATTCAAAGTTAAACAATTAGTATTGGTTTAATGATGTTGATATTTCTTTTAAAATATTCTTTTGCTTATAAATTTACCCAGACAGGCGAGGATACTTGTAAGCTGGTACAACCACTGTGGAAAGCAGTCTGGTGGTATCTCAGAAAACTGAAAACAGTATTACCTGAGGTCCAAGCTATACCACTCCTGGGCATATACCCAAAAGATGCTCCAACATATAACAGGGACACATGCTCCACCATGTTCATAGCAGCCTTATTTATAATAGCCAGAAGCTGGAACGAACCCAGATGTCCTTCAACAGAGGAATAGAGACAGAAATTGTGGTACATTTACACAATGGAGTATTACTCAGCTATTAAAAACAATGAATTCATGAAATTCTTAGGCAAATGGATGAAACTAGAAAATATCATCCTGAGTGAGGTAACCCAATCACAAAAGAACACACATGGTATTCACTCACTGATAAGTGGATATTAGCCTAAAAGCTCACAACACCTAAGATATAACACATAGATCACATGAAGCTCAAGAAGAAGAAGGAAGACCAAAGTATGGATGCTTTGATCCTTCATAGAAGGAGTATGAAAATACCCACCAGAGCTCCCAGGGGCTAAACCTCCAGCCTGGGAACACAAAGGGAGGGACTCATGGCTCCACCTGTATAGGTAGTTGAGGATGGCCCTGTCAGTGGAAGAGGAGGTCCTTGGTCCCTGAAAATTTGGATGCCCTAGTGTTAGGGAATTTGAGAGCAGGGAGGTGGGAATGGGTGGATGGGTGGGGGCACACCCTCATAGAGGTAAAAGGAGGGGGATGGGATAAGGGGTTTTGGGAGGAATGGGAGAGGGGATAACATTGAAAGGTAAATAAATAAAATATCCAATAAAAAAAAACATAATGGAGCTGGCAATTGTAGTCCAGCAGTCAAGACTTTTTGTCAACAATTTATCACGGGTTTCTGCATAATCCTCAAGGACAAGGTATTGTGGAAGAGGCCCATGGAACTTTAAAAAGATTGGTGAGACATACTGTTGCTGTGACAAAGAATGATGCCAACCAGTGAGCTTGCTGAGTGCCCTGACAAGGGTGAGTGGGGAGCTGTATTGGACGTATGTTTCTGAACTACCTTTGCTTGCCTATATCCCAGATGGGACAAGCTGCCTTGCCTCAAGTTTTTAGACCTTGTGGGACAGAAAATCAAAAAGAGAAATTATAATGTCTCTTGTATTTTTCTTAAAGGTGACCAGCTATTAGGACTCAATCATGTACTGGTCTAGAAATCAATCCAATATTGGAAATAACAGTCTACACTTGGAAGGCTGGATCTGGACATTTTAAGAGACATATTTGGAAGTTAGCTGTAGTTCTCTATGATGTTATGATAGCAAGAGATAAAGTTGGGACAGGATCTGGATTTCAGACAAGGGTTACTGCACGTTTTAAGGCTCTTTTAATTGTCAATCTAAAATTGGTTTTGTCTCTTCTACAGTATTTATTGTAAGTTACATTGACTGTATAATTTCCAGTTGTGTTAGTGTGTTGAAACTTGGCGTATCTGTTATGGAGGTCTATCAACTACCTTTTGTCTTACTGCCCTGAGTATTAGAAAACCTTGATTCTCTGAAAAAATCTTGAAAGTGCTGGAAGAAGTGGGTTAGGCTTTAAGCAGAAGCAGGAGGGTAGCAGGCTTGATTATTGCTGGTATAACAGCTTTAATTTCAATAATTGCTAGCACCACTACTTCTGCAATAGCATTGACACAAGGAGTTAAGACAACTATTTTTGTTAACCATCTAGCAAAAAATGTTACTAATGTATTGAGTATACAAAAGGATTTATATAGGTATCTGGAACAATGGATGATGCTCTATAACCTATTCATATTATCTGAAGGAGGTTCAGGGTTCAAGAGTTAGGAGCCATCCCAAGTGTCATGACAAATATCATTGGAGTAGTGTTACTTCTAAAATTTACAACGATTGTCATTATAATTAGAAAAAAGTTTAAAGACACCTGTAGGGTATTTGGCACAATCCTTACACCTCTCTGTGTGTGTTAACTTTGCATAGTGAGATTCTAAATTTAAAAAATGCTGCTCTGTTGAGCTTTGATGCTGCGGATAATGCTGATAAAATTATCCATGGCCTGAGGTCAATATTTCCATTTTAGTCAAACCTCAGGAATGGCATATATAGCTTGATCAGGCTAGTCCTTCTTGTCCTGGGAATACTTTTATTTTTCCCATCATGTTAAAGCTTATCTCTAACTACATCACCAGGCTGGCAGCCAAAGTGCATGACTTGAAACTGATAATGGACCTTCAGACAGAGTTATTAATTTAACAGGCTGGCAAGCCAAGGATGGGTAAGATTCTGCACAGAGCCTTACCAACCTAAGATACAAGTGTATTTCTTATGATAATGCATATTCCACGATGAGTAAGGAAGGCTTTCTTGTCAGAATGACCTAAGACAGGCTCAATCTGGTTTATGCAATAAAAAGTGGGAGATGTAGAGAGCTTTTGGGGCTGCCTGGCAGGAATCTGTCATTGGCCAAGGAAAAGGAAATGGGCTGCAGGCAGGAATCTGACATTGGGCTGGAACAAAAAAGTAATTTCTGGCAGAAATCTAAATCCTAGGCTAGAACAAAGAAGAAATTTCAGGCAGGAATCTAAATCTTAGGCTAGAACAAAGAAGTAATTATAGGCAGGAATCTAAATCTTAAGCTAGAATAAAGAAGTAGACTTCAGGCATGAAAATGACTTTGGACAAGAACAGGGAATTATGCTCAGATATTTTGATCATCCTGATAAGCCCTTAGAAATAGTGATCACAGGACTCTGTTTATTGTCGTGGATGCTCTTTGGTTATCTGGGTTTATTGTCTTCCTTGTTCCTGGACTATTCACATCTATTGTATTGCTAGCTTCTCAACCTACATCTGACCTTAATACTTGCATGTAATATAAACTGTATAAAGGCAAAAAAGGATGAGGAGGGATGGGATAGGGGATTAATGTGTGTGTGTGGGGGAATGGAGAAGGGGGATGGCATTTGAAATGTAAATAAATAAAATATCGAATAAAAAAAAATAAAAAAAAATTACCCAGAATCTTCTCTTGTCATCTGAGTATTGTAGTAATTGAAACTGGTGCCAGAAGTAGGATCGAAGCTATTTGAAGATATTTATTTGGTTATTGCCATTTTTGTGAGTGTAGCAGAATCCTATCAGATTCAATTTAAGGTTTTATATTTTAATTGTATATGCTGGGCCAGAGAAAGGAGGTTGAGAACATACGTTATGTCACCTTGACCTGCCCAGTTATTTCTCAGAGTAGTCACTAAGTAAAAAGAGGTATTGATTCTCTGACTGGTATAATTTCCTTATGCTATGCACTGTGAGATTTTCACTGAAGAGTGTGACTTCAGTGTTTAAAGATAAGTAGCTTTTGGTACAAGATGGCCTCAAATGCAAGCCAACTACTTCATCTGGTATTCAACCAAAGAGTCGCTGTCTGTTTGAACAGTGAAAGAAAAACTGGCTGTGTTGGACATATTGCGGCTCTGCCACTAACATAGTCTGCAAACTTTATAGACTGTATCTCAAAGGTGACTTACATTTCCAAACATAATTTGGATTCCATGAAAAATTTCCTTAAGTATCTATGAAGTGAAACTCCATAAGAAGTGCTTGAAATTTTTCATTTTCCTTTGTTATAGATAACTGCAGCAACTTTTTATCTTCCAAGGTTAGAGATGCTTTTTTAAAAATTAACCTTTACATTATGGAAGTTAAAAATGACATAAGTAAAAATTTGTATTTCACACAAATAGTTTTACAGTTTACAAAAGGCTGGAAATGATTAAAAAGTTGAAGTTATTGTAAAAATCAATAAAGCAAGCCACAGTTGCATCTTATAGTGCTATACTCCATAACCATCCTATTCATGCTCTTACCAGGTGGCCAAGGGAGAAATGTGCTCTGTAGTAGGGGTCAACAAATACTTCTGTAAATGACCCCAAAAGATTGTGTAGACTATAAAGTACTTGATTCTGCCATGGCATTGTGGAAGCAGCCATGGACACTCTAAATAAGACAGTGGCTGTGTGTGTAGTGTAGAACTATAGGACTGAGAAGAAGCATAGACTATGTATCTCATGGGGCTGGGCAGAATATGTATATAGACACTACAGATGTTAGTATCTAGGGGTTTCAGAATGAGAGATGGCTACATGGAGCCTGGATCCACAGAGCTTGAAGGGACTGTGTTATGTCATTAAATGTTTCCCATCCTCATAGACCCCTGAGGACAGGAACTGTACAATCAGATCAAGATGGAGTTGAGAACATTTTTTGCTGCTCATGGCCAAAGGAATCCAGGCTGCTCCTCGATGAAACACTCCTTAATGACCAAAGGAGCTGGGTCAACATAACCCAAGAACAGATATATATCTGCCTGTAGACCATCAACAACCCCAATCAAATCGGTAGAAATGGAAGACTCTTGAATGACCACCGCCATGGCCACTACCGCTACCACCTCCACCATCTTCATATTCTCTTCCTCCTCCACCACCACCTTTACAACCTCCAATTCCACCACCACATTAATTTTAGATTTAACCAGAAGAATTGGAACAGAGAACAAGAGATATGCAAAGAATTCTTGTCATGGTATGATCATGTCTTTCAGTTTTGGTTCAGTAAGTGGTCTAAGAAATCATGGTTAGGGTGTGGGAGGGGTAACTTGGTTCTCAAGAGGTGATGACTTCTGCTTGAGAGTGAAGCCTCACCTTCATGAATTCTGCTCTTATCTTGTAATCTGTCCTGTGATGTTCTGCTATTTCTGATGCCCACGGCACCCTCAGGCCTCTTGGTGAAGCGTCAGCGTTCATTCACGGGAACAGTGTCTAAGTGCATGTTTTAGCCTGTGTTGTCCACATTGTCTAGGCTGTTTTCCTGTTTTATTCCAAATTGATGGACTGAATGCCAGGGTCTCAATATTGTTAGTGGGGAATCCTGGACCAGGAACTCAAATACCCTGTGTAGCAGTTTCTAACACTATTGGGTGTAGGATACTTTCTGCACTGTTGTGAGGTTTCTACTAGAGAAGATCACTCAGACACAGGCTCAAGCCAAGATGAAGTGTTCATTAGCGAGCTGGCAACCATGCTGGGTGTTCTTAGGGTGACCTTTTAAGCACAAAACCATCTCCTGGTTTAACACACATCAGTTACCAAGAACAGCTAGCCAGAAGCAGAACTACAGAAGCCAAAAAGCAAGCAAGGTTAGTGTATTTAGGGACTTTCTCAGAACTATGGCCTTTTATGAATTAGGTCTTTGTTCTCATTTTTGTCAGGTGTTGCTGCCTATATGCTGGGTTTCAAAGCCTGAATGGCACTTCCATTATGGTGTCTTTTGTGTTAAGGTGTGGGGGCCTATTACAGTACTCAATTTTATGTCTGCATTAATCGACAGATGGATTCTCTCCATTCCTTTTACATTCTGAATGTTGCATTGCCTTAGTTGAAGTATGTAGAAAGAGAAGCCAGAGATCCTACAGAGATCCATCGTGGAGAAGCTACAAACACTCTTAGTCTCAATGGTGTAGCTTTTTCTGGAAGAAATAATTCCTGATTTAGTCTCTGGTGCAGCTGTGCTTTAATGAGCACATTTAACAGTTCTAATTTCCTGCTTCTTAGTCACACACTCAGATCATTCCATATCCATCATTCCATATCCATTTCCAGTGCTGATCCTAGAGGAAATCCCTATAACGTGCCTGTTCAACATCCACATCTGACAGAGCCTTGGGCAAGTGGGTCACGCACTCTCGCCCCTACCTCTAGCTGAATGAGCGACTTTTCACAGATGTTAGAAAGGGTCAGCAGAACATAGAGTGAAATGTTCTTGTCTGTTCAAAATCCAGGTCTGACCTGATAGTCACAAGGATGTAAATTTAGACAGAAAGATGGGCAATGAATGGATATTAAGGAGCTAGAGAGAGCCTAATGTAATTTGGGTTTGGGCCTGCAAAATTCTTTCTCTTTCCTTCCTTCCTTCCTTCTTTCCTTTCTTTCTTTTTTTTTTTTTTTTTTATTTTTTCGAGACAGGGTTTCTCTGTGTAGCCCTGGCTGTCCTGGAACTCACTCGGTAGACTAGACTGGCCTTGAACTCAGAAATCCACCTGCCTCTGCCTCCCAAGTGCTGGGATTAAAGGCGTGCGCCACCACCGCCCGGCTCAGGCCTGCAAAATTCTAACAGCAAAACCAGGGTGTTCGAAGCAGACAATCAGCTGTGCAGAATCTTTATCACAGGTGAGGGTTTTTCCTGGGATTTTTTATGTCACAGTCTTTCCTTCTGGCGAAGGAGTAACATTCAGTGCACAGGAGACTCATTCTTTCTCAGATGCAGCTGAGTAGGCAGGAGGGAAGTCTTATAGACTTACAGACTCCAATCCAGACTGAAGGAATTCCTCTCTCTCTCTCTCTCTCTCTCTCTCTCTCTCTCTCTCTCTCTCTCTGTGTGTGTGTGTGTGTGTGTGAGGATGCTTTCCTCAGTCACTTTATAACTCATTTTTAAGACAGTTACTAAGCCCAGAGCTCTACAATTGGCTGCCCTGGCTGAGAAGCAAACTCTGCAGCTCTGCTTCTCTGCCCATCCTTCTCCCCACACCAGTTACAGACACAGCTATTTGGCTTTGATATGGGTCCTGATGCTCTGAACTCAGGTCCTTATACTTACATAACAAACGACTTACCCTCTGAGACATATCATCAGCTCCTGATGTGACTTTTTAATTGTTGGAATCACCTGGTTTTAATTCTTACTGATTTACTTCATCTCCTAGGAACTCACAAAGGGAATAAGAGATGGTGTGTTTTGGAGCCAAATATGAGTGACTATAGCCTGAGAACAGATTCAAATTGCCCAAAATACTATGTTACAACCAATACATCCCTGCTATAAGCCTGGAGTGCTGCCTGGGTATAGGAGTAGGAATCACTGTGGTGGGGAGAGTGGGGGTTACTGCAAATATGTGGATCAAAGAGTTTGAGGAGTCTGGTTTCCCCTGCTTGCATTCTGACACATTAGCCTGTTTTTACTTCATATATGCTGACAGAGATGTCAGACTCTTGGGTTAGGGACAAATGGCATTTATTACTCATGGGACAATAAAATTAGAAGCCTCAGCACAATTGTGTTGGTTCCCACATCCCATGGGGGTGATTTCATGGGCTGAGATAACAGAAACACATGCAGTGGGTTCTTCTCTAGGAGGAGAAGTCAACGCCCAGAGCCCAGTGTTTCTGAGCAAGCAGCAGATACTGTGCAAACAGCAAACAGGCCAGCCCCCTTCCTCCAGAGAGGAAAGCTCTTAGACAATGGTGTGGTGGACTGGGGTGAAAGTGAGGTAAGGGCCAGTGCTGGGTGTAGAATATAGAGTAAAGAGGCACTCAAACTTAGTTTTGTGGAAATACAGCTTTGGTGCCTGAGGTGAGTCTCTGATCATGTCAAGGCTCTATAGAAATCTTGACGATATAGTTGACTCTGTAACTAGCTACAGACTCTTCTTAATATCATAAGACATGGCAACCTAGAAATATTCACTAAGCACCCAGCAGGAGAACAACTCCCCACTCCCTAACAACTGTTCTGATTCATTGTCCAGATTCAGCACCAGCTCATGGTGTTGACATTGTAAATAAAATGATATACTACAGATACCATACATAACTCACAAAGATTGAAATTGTTACTATGTGGAACCTTACAGAAATGTTTGCTGATCTCTAAAAATAACCAAAAAATATTTAATTTGGTTATCTTAAAAAAAAACTGGAAGGGAAATGTATCTGTTTCTCCAATACAGGTGAAGACAGTATTTAAGGAAATAAAAGAGGGATTATTTACATGTATATATTACATGTATTTTTTCTAAAGAGGTATGTATGTTTATTAACATTGTTACATACATGATGTCATGGTTTGAATATGCTTAGCCCAGGGAGTAGCACTATTTGGACTTGTGGTCTTGTTGGAATAAGTGTGTCACTGTGTGTATGGGCTTGAAGACCCTCATCCTAGCTGCCTGGAAGTCAGTATTCTGCTAGCAGCCTTCAGGTGAAGATGTAGAACTAACTCTCAGCAACTCTTGCATCAGGTCTGCCTGGATGCTGCCATGTTCCTGACTTGATGATAATGAACTGAACCTCTGAACCTGTAACCCAGCTCAATTAAATGTTGTTCTTATAAGACTTGCTTTGGCCATGGTGTCTGTTCATAGCAATAAAATCCTAACTAAGACACATTGCATGATGTTAGGCTTTTTCCACTCAACTTTCTAGATGGGAAATGTGGTGATCCATATAGGTCCTGCAGAACCAGAGTAGGCTGGGCCTGAGACCTTAATGCCATTGGAATTTATAGACATTGTGTCTTCATTTCTGCCTCTAAACACTTATTGTAGTGTAAGGGATTTCTTACAAAGTGAGGACAAGGCTTGTGAGATGACTCAGTAGGTAAAGGTATTATTATATAAGTATTATTATACTTATTATACAAGCCCCAGGACCTGAATTTGATCCACATAACTCACATAGAAGTAGACGGAGAGAATTGACCACAAAATTGTCCTCTGACCTCCATATGTGTTCTGGTGCATGAAATACCCTTTCTGCAAAATTTACATGTGCACATCTACACATAAAACATACACACAGATAATAAATTAAAAAAACTGAAGTCTGAAGCCCAAGGCTCAGGCTCTTCCAGGATCCTCTCATTCAGGACTCAAGTCTTTGAGGAAACAAGGAGTTCATTTGCTAGATACAGGTATGGTCAATCCTTACCTCTTACTCATGGTCCAGAACCATGGCTCAGGTAAAGAGGCACCTGATTACTAATCTAACACTTGTGTCTGCTGAGGAGAGACAATGACTTCCCCAATCTTCCCTCTCCTCTTTTTTTTTCTTTTTCTTCCTCCTTCTTCTTTAGATTTATTATTTATTTATTTATTTATTTATTTATTTATTTATTTAATGTGTATGAATGTTTTGTCTCAATGTATTTATGTGTGCCTGGTACCTGTGAAAGCCAGAGAGCATATCAGATCTCTTGGAACTAGAATTACCAACAGTTGTGAGCTGCCATGTGGATGCCAAGAACCAAACCCAGTTCTTCTTTTAATCATTGCTCTGAGCTATCTCTAGCCTAAGTGGTTTTTTTTTTTTTAAAGTTTTCCCCATATACAGCTGGCACCATGTGTCCCTCCATATATGTTCTCAGGCTATCTGTTTAGACCCTGGGAGCTCTGGTTGATTGGTATAGTCACTCTACCCATGGGGCTACAAGTCCCTTCAGTCTTCTTTCTAACTCCTCCATTGGGGACCCTGTGATCAGTTCAATGGTTAGCTTCGAGCACCCTGCCTCTGTAAATGTCAGGCTCTGGTAGATCCTCTCAGGAGACAGCTATATCAGGCTCCTGTCAGCATGCACTTCCTGACATCCACAACAGTGTTTACATTTGGTGATTGTACCTGAAATAGATCCCCAAGTGGGGCAGACTCTGTACAGTACCTCCTCCAGTCTCTGCTCCACACATTGTCTCTGTATTTGCTCCTGTGAGTATTTTGTTACTCCTTCTAAGAAGGACCCAAATGCCTACACTTTGGTCTTTCTTCTTGAGCTTCATGTGGTCTGTGAGTTATATCTTGGGTATTGTAAGCTTTTGGGCTAATATCCACTTACCAGTGAGTGAATACCATGTGTGTTCTTTTGTGATTGGGTTATCTCACTCAGGGTGATATTTTCTAGTTTCATCCATTTGTCTAAGAATTTCATGAAATCATTGTTTTTAATAGCTGAATATTACCACATTAGCTGTCTCCATTCCTCTGTTGAAGGACATCTGGGTTCTTTCCAGCTTCTAGCTATTATAAACAAGGCTGCTATGAACATGGTGGAGCATGTGTCCCTGTTATATGTTGGACCATCTTTTGGGTATATGTCCAGTTTTCTGAGGAACCGCCAGACTGATTTCCAGAGTGATTGTACCAGCTTATAATCCCACCAACAATGGAGGAGTGTTCCTTTTTCTCCACATGTTTGCCAGCATCTACTGTCACCTGAGTTTTTGATCTTAGCCATTCTGACTGGTGTGAGGTAGAATCTCAGGATTGTTTTGATTTGCATTTCCCTGATGACTAAGGATGTTGAACATCAACATGCTGGAAGCCAAAGTGCATGGCTTAAAGCTGAAAATGAACCCCCAGACAGAGTTATAAAATTAACAGACTGGCAAGCCAAGGACAGGTAAAATTCTGCACAGAGCCTTACCAACCTAAGATAGAAGTGAATTGCTTTTGATAATGCATATTTCATGATGGGTACAGAAGACATTCTTGGCATAATGACCTAAGACAGGCTCAGTCTGGTTTATGAAATAAAAAAGCGGGAGAGGCAGAGAGCTTTTGGGGCTGCTTGGCAAGAATCTGACATGGGCCAAGGACAAGGAAATGGGCTGCTTGGCAGAAATATGACATTGGTCAAGGACAAGGAAGTGGGCTTCAGGCAGGAATCGGACATTAGGCTAGAACAAAGAAGTAATTTCAGGCAGGAATGTAAACATTAGGCTAGAACAAAGAAGTAATTTCAGGCAGGAATCTAAATCTTAGGCTAGAACAAGGAGGTAGGCTTCAGACGTGAAAATGACTTTGGCCTAGGACAGGGAAGTTGGCTCAGATATTTTGGTCATCCTGATAAACCTTTAGAAACACTGATCACGGGAGTGTTCATGGAATTTTGTTTATTGCCTTGCTCGTTCTTTGACTATTTGTGTTTATTGTCTTGGTTGTTCCTCGACTATTTGTATCTATTGTATTGCTAGTTCTTCAACCTAGAACTGACCTTAATACTTGCATGTAATTAAAATGTTATAAAAGCAAGAAGGAGGAGGGGGGATGGCATAGGGGGTTTCTAGGGAGGGGAAATGGGGAAAGGAGATGGCATCTGAAATGTAAATAAATTAAAAAAAATTTTAAAAAGTTTCCCCTAAAGAACAATGAAGCAGGAAAGCACTCTGGAAACCACTGGAAACTTTGTGTCTGCCATAGGTGTCCTTTAGTTGGGACTTTTAAAGCACCTTTCTATTTCCATAGCCCAAAGTTTTTGTCTGTGTAATTTTTCCACATCTGGAACCTGCTGCTGTTTTTGTTGGATGTCTCAGCCTCTATTCTCATTTCTGAAGCTGGGTTACGTTACTTGTTCTGAGCTTTGCTTGATTATGTCTTGCAGGGCTTGTTCTCTTGTCTGGCCTCAGGATAGCTGCAACTTGGATCAGACACTCATCCTGTCTGTGTTGCTGACCTAGTGCTATGACAGACAATATTTCCAGATTCTAGAGTCTGTCTTGTAATTGCAGTGGTGATCCGGAGATGTCTTTAGCTACTTTGTGGGTTCTTCTTTCTTCTACCAATCTCCACCCTCTTTCTCCTCTCTTTTAACCCCTTAATACTAGACAAGAGAGAAAAAAAGGATAGAAAGGGAAGAGATCCCTGAATAAAGTCAAGGGTCAAAAATGGGGTGATATTATCTTTAGATTACTTCTTGTGATTAGGGGCATCAAGTTTCTTCGTGCAAGTTTGAACTTTGCATCAGGATATCTAATTTCTTCTTGTTGTTTCTTGTTTGTGCATGTTTACTCAACAAACTGTAACCAACAGTAGTGAACAACCATTATAAAGCAGTCAACCACAACCTCCCTCCTCCCTATATTGAGGATCCAGCATTTACACACCCACTGAAAAGTCCCCAGAATTCCAAACATCACATATCACAGAAACTATCTGCTGCTGGCAAAACTATATCTCCTCCAGAGCACAAGACAAATCATAGTCAGCTCCTGTGGACAATCTAAAACAGCCCCATATCCCACACCTGTGATTAAAACAAAAGCATATAATATTTCTGTGGTTCTTAAAGAAACCAAAGTTCCAAAATTGTCACCACAATGATCTGCTTTGCCAATTAATTTTTTGTGTAGCTTATTGATGATGCTCATAAAACAAGGGAAATGTGACAGATTCACCGTTCACAGAGAGGTCTGGTGAAAGTGGCCAGTTCCTATATAGGTAACTATATTTGATACATAAGGTGATATTGAACCTAGAGCCCTAAAAGACTTGCTAAGTTAATTTATTTCATTTGTTTTTCTGTTTTGTCTTGCCATCCATGATGAATTAAATATTGCATCAGAAATATTTCCCAAGTGTCTAGTTTCCCTGTATATGTTTTAGACCAAAAATATACTCTGTGAAGCATCCTGTTGTAAAAATTTCAGATGTGAAAGGATTTGGAGTCATTCAGTTCTATGTTGATAATTTAAAAAAAATACCCTTTGGATCCCTTCTTTCTAGGCAGCTCTTTGATGATCAGATGCCTCTGTTAGATTTACTTACTTAGTGAGTTGATATCTGCTTCCCATACCATTGTGGGCACTTCCCGTTCAGGAAGAACAGGTGTTCTTTTTACCACTTGACTCCCACTTAAAGTCACCTTAAAATTTTAGTTTCATTCCTAAAAGCATGCTTGGGAAGGAAATGCCAGTTGGATCCAGTGTTGTAGGAAAATTCACTGATTTTCTGCAATAGATCAGTTTGCTTTCCTTGCTTCTTTAGAGTTCTGAAATGGTTAGTATCTTTGAACATCACAAATTAAAGAAGTTAATCCTTACCTAAACCTTTTCATTTTCAATAGTATTTTGTGGTTTTGGGAAATATTAGTAAGAATAATTATTTTTCTTTTAATGATTTTTATTAAAATATAATTACATCATATCTCCTTTTCTCTCTCTAATTCCTTCCATGCCTTCTCTCACTTTCTTTCAAATTAATGGGATTTTTTCTTTATTATCTCTCTCTCTCTTTCACACACACACACACACATACTCACACACACAGAGAGGGAGAGAGAGAGAGAGAGAGAGAGAGAGAGAGAGAGAGAGAGAGAGAAACCATATATAAATGCATAAATATATAAACACAACCTGCTGACCTCATTTAGTGTTGCTTGTATGTACACGATTTCAGCAGTTGTGGTCATCTCTGGAGAAGACTAATTTCCCTCTCTCTACAATCCTTAGTTACCTGTAGCCTTTTGTCTGGGTGTGGATCCCATTGAGATTTTCCTCTTTCATGTTATCATGTTTATTGGTGTTGTCATTGTCCAGTTCTGCTTAGGTAGCCATATTATTGAGATTTCAGGACTATATCTTCCTTGTCTGTTCTAGAGAATACAATCTGATAGCAGATGCTCCAGTCCTCGGGCTTTTACAATCCTTCCACCCCTGCTTCCACGATGTTCCATAAACTACAGGTGCAGGAGTTGTGTTGAAGATGTATTGGATGGGCAACACCTCACAGTCATTTTCCCCCTGGATTTTCATCTCTCTCTCTCTCTCTCTCTCTCTCTCTGTGTGTGTGTGTGTGTGTGTGTGTGTTACTCTCTGTTGCAAAGAAAAGCTTCTTTGCTGAGGGGCTAAATTTATACTTATTTATGGGTACATAGATAGGTGATTAGATTCTCTTCTAATATCCATGACCTCACTAGCCCTGAGTTTCCAGTAGCTGGAATGATTTCTTTCAGTTGACCAGATGTCCAACCAGAAAGCTGTCATTGCTGCTGAGATAAGCCAAGATCCCTGTTTTATGTAAATTTAAAATGTACGCTTGCTCCTTCTTTGGAACTCTGCTCGAGCTCTCTCAATCTTTTGATGCTAGTTCCACCAAGCCGTCAAGACCAGGACCATAACGGTCTCACTCATCTCCACGCTATTTAGCCGCCTGCCTGCTAGCTTACACTCTTCAGAGATACCTGCTGTGCTCAGAGAATAGCCACTACCACATTGTTGGGTGGCTTCACTCCCATCCCTAGTTCCTCTAGTTGGCTTTGCTAAGCTACCAATATCCATTCCTCCTGAGAATGCCTGGAGCTACTGCTCAAATTCCACTAACTATCCACCCCTGAGGCTGTGCCCTCTCTCTTATCCACCTGAATTTTCCAGAATGGAAAACACCAGACAATCTTAATATTTAAAGTCAGTCTGTGATGATTTGTGTATGCTTGGCTCAGGGAGTAGTAGCCTTATTAGAAGGTGTGGCCCTGTTGGAGTAGATGTGTCACTGTGGGTATGGGTTTTAAGACCCTCATCCTAGCTGCCTGGAAGCCAGTATTCTCTTAACAGCCTTCAGATGAAAATGTAAAACTCTCAGCTCCTCTTGCACTGTGCCTGCTTGGATGTTGCCATGTTCCTGCCTTAATGATGATGGATTGAACCTCTGAACTTGTAAGCCAGCCCCAATTAAATGTTGTTCTTATAAGAGTTGCCTTGGTCATGGTATCTGTTCACAGCAATAAAACCCTAACTAAGACACAGTCAGATGTTATAATCGCTGGGTTCAGAATCTATTGTCCTAAACTCATCAGATATTCTATGTTGGAATTCTTGAGGTGGCAGAGGCCACCACTGGGTCTAACCTGAACTAGCAGGGCTACATGGTGCCTGTCTCCTCTCTCCTCCTACCTGGCTGAAAGCCTCTTTGTGTGTGTGTGTGTGTCCTCCTCTTTCTGTCTGGGACCTGGAAGACCTGCCTCCATATCCTCACCCAAGGATTGGCTTTTGCCATCTTTATTTAGCCAATCAATCAGTTAGGGAAACTCCCCCTACAGATCCCTTTAGGAGTATCTTGCCATAATGGTCTTAGTTGTGGCTCATAGGCTTTACAGCTAGGTAGAACTGTTGATTGACACCTTTGTCGGTACTCTGAAAGGTAGTACTCAGGGATGATACTTTCAGGTCAGCTTGAATTTTCTGAGTCCTGTGTCAGCAGTTGGGATTCAACTTCAACATCTTGGAGTCAACCAACGGTAATGGAAATAAATAGCCTGTATTGTTTTGGGAGGTTGTTGACTTCCCTGACCAGCAAAACTACCTTCCTCATGCTTGGTGCTGGGATTGTTGTTAGATGGTCTGTGGAGAGCATTTTCAGCCTGAGTATCTTAGTTTAATTTAATGCTACATAGAAATCATTATATTGAAAAGGAATGAAGATAGTAGACAGAGTTGGTTCTGAATTTTGAAAAGAACAAGTCTTTAAGGACATAGCTTTAAGTTTGTGGTTAGTAAGAGAATTCTTAACTTTTGAAATGAATCCTTGGAAGGGCTGCACTGTGCCAGAAAACAAAAAACCCCAGACAAATTTATTGTTTAAAAGATGGTTTGTTTAAACTACTACAACTGTGTCCAGCATGTGAATGATGACAGACAACCAACCGTTTAGTTATGCTACAGTAAGACCATATTAGTAAGCTTTTGTTTTTAAATTAATACCAAAATTACTTTATTATTTTTAATTATGTTTAAGTGAATGCCAATGCACAAGGAGGTCAGATATATCAGATACTCTTGCCCCCGAGTTGAAGTCACAGCACTTATGAGACACCTACGAACTGAATTCATGTCCATTGCAAGAGAATTACATGCTTTTAGCTGCTCTCCAGCCTTCATATTAATATGTTTCTTTGTTGGTGTTTGTTTTTGAGAGAGGGTCTTGAACCTGTGATCTAGGTGGTTATTTTTCAACTACCAAGTATTTTGATTATAAGAACGAACAACTATTCCTGGCTCCATGTTAAAAGTGTGTGTGTGTGTGTGTGTGTGTGTGTGTGTGTGAATGTGATGGTGTACACACACACTAAGGCCAGAATTCACGTTTAGTGTTGCCTTAGTTAGTGTTTCTATTGCTGCAATAAAACACCATGACAAAAAAGCAAGTGGAAGAGGAAAGGGCTTATTCACTTTGCACTTCCCCATTGCTGTTCATTACCAAAGGAACACAGAACGGGAACTCAAGTAATGCAGTAACCTGGAGGCAGGGGCTGATGCAGAGCCATGGCGGCATACTGCTTACTGGATGCTTCCCAGAGCTTTTTCAGTCTGTTTTTGTTTTTAAAGAAACCAGGACCACCTGCCCAGGGATGGCATCACCAACAATGGGCTACTTCCCAACCCACCACCAATCACTAACTGAGAAAATGCCTTGCAACTGCATGGTATGGAGGCATTTTCTCAGTTGAAGCTCCCTCCTTTTAGTAACTCCAGCTTGTGTCAAGTTGACAGAAGGCTAACCAACACAGGTGTCTTTCTTTATCACTATCTACCTTGTATTTTTTAATTTAAAATTTTATGTTTAAGAATGCTTTATTTGCAAAACAAATATCTGCACCCTGTGCGTATCTGGTGCCCATAGAGGCCAGAAGACTGGATCCCTAGAAACAGAGTTATGGATGATTGTGACCTGCTATGTGGGTGCTGGGCTTCGACCTCAAGTCCTCTGGAAGAGCAGTAGATGGTCCTCTTCACTACGGAGATATTTCTGCAGTCCCCATTTGTGCCTTATCTTTTGAGACAGAGTCTTCCACTGAACACAGAGCTCGTTGATTGGTAGGCTGGCTGGCTAGTGAGCTCCAGAGATCCACCGATTTCTGCTTTTCCAAAACTAAGGTTATAGACACTTGGCTTTTTATGTGGGTGTTGGGGCCCCAAATTCAGGTCCTCTTGGTTATGAAACAAACACTTTCTCCATTGAGCCATCTCCTTACGTCCATATTAACAGTGATTTGAAGTTCAGAATTTTGTTTTGGAGTTATGATCAGTATATACAATATAAAGAGGCATGCTTGCATTCTGAAGAAAAACTCTACATTAAAAGTTACTATTATCAAAGTCATACATACACAAAATCACATACAGTTAAAGATAATTGGTAGCATATGGTTTTGACTAGGAAATAAAAGCATTCTTCTCTATCCTTAGTACCGCTCTCCAAAATTACATCACCACTTCACTGTTCTATTTTTAGTTCTAAATGTGGCCACCACCCACTAAAGAGTATTTTTGCTTTTCTACTTCTGGAAGAATCTGTTTCAGATTATTCTGGTCAGTTTCCTGTATGAAAAATGGTTTCCTCTTTCTTTCATGCCTCCTTCCTGGATTGTATTCCTTACACTGTTGTGTCCCGTGGGAGTAGAGGAAGCCCTGAGTGTACAAAATTCTGAGTAGATGTGTGTGACTCACATGAGTCAGCCATGTTAAAGGCTGAAGCCTCATGGGAAATTTTTGACAAAGCCTCCTTGTCAGGTGTAGCTCAGAGAGGCGGCAAAGCTTTCCTCTAATCCAGCTTCCAGTGTTGACAGTTTGTGAATGAAATGTCCACTGTAGCTTTTTCTTCCTGGATATGTATGGCTTCAAGTCTGCTCCCCTAAGAGACTGTGATTAGCTAAACCTTCCTCCTTGACTTAGCTGTAATACCAGAAAACTTACCTCTCTGTATCTGCACTTAACAAATATGCTAGGCTTCTTAGGAGCTAGGTTTCTTCATTCCAGAGCCCAGGTCATCCAGCCCAAGCTTATCTCTGTGTGTGTCTGTCATTTCTTCTGTGTCTATTTTTAATTCACTGTCTGTACTTTCTTTTCCTCACTATCTCTAGTCGAGTTTCCAAACCGTGCAAGGCCACAGTAATGTCCTATTTTATTGGAAGTTGTGTTTCAGAACTTTGAATAGTGTACTTAAACATCTCTTCTTTCCTATTAACTTTAGTCAAGAAATGCTTATTAATACCTGCTGGGAACAGCCTCCTTTCATTTCTATCCCATCCGGCTGCTCACCCTGGGTGTGGTACTTTGCCCAGCACTGCTCTGAATAACCAGCAAGATGTTGCAAAATTGTCTCTGATTCCTAAAGTTAGGTCAGAAAAGATGTTGTGTTCTGTCTAGCTGTCTAGCTGTCTAGACAGCTGCCTGTCATGAGTACACTTGAACAGGCTTGAGGGGAGGTCTGGATGGCAAACATTTAAAACTTCCTGTCAATACTTAGCAACAAAGTTGTCAGCCTTATGAGTGAGCCATGTGGACTAGCAAGCAAGTCCTTCAGTGTTAGAAAGGCTGGAAGCTGATTTCTTGACAGCGAGCTCATGTGAAACTCTGAAAGCCTGAGTCAGAGCAACTCAGCTAGTTTGCTTCTGAATTCTTGACTGACAGAAATTCAATGAGATAAGAAATGTTCAGATGCTACTGTACTGATAAACATATCAACTCATAGAGACTGACGGCATGCACAAGGCCTGTACAAGTTCAAATCACACAAACTCCCAACTCAGAGAAAGGGACGCGGGCACAAATCTCATACCTTACCAAGAAGCTATCTGCAACTGACACCTGCTGGAAGAGAGAAAAATCAGTTTGCTTCAATGGAGTATAACTAAGTATATCAATCACACTCTAGGACAAACCCCATGCCCAGGAGTAGTTGGCCAACTAAAAAGAACTTCATTTGTGTGTGTGTGTGTGTGTTATAGTGTATTTTATATAGCACTAGGTAAGACCTACTAGATATGGTAACACCATATTTTTCTTAAAAGCAATTTTCTTTCTTTTATTAATCCTTTTATATCCTTCTAATTCCTGCCATCATCACTATTTTTATCATTAATTTATCATATGGCTTATTGTGTTTTAATTTTATTTGTTAGCTATAATTGCAAAATATAACAATATATACTTTTTTTGCCTTTTAAAAAGGTTGATTCTAAACTAGCATTTAACTGTTATCATCTGTCTGTCTGTCTCTCCATCCATCCATCCATCCATCCATCCATCTGTCAATCTCTTTCTAATTTTTATTTCTGATCAGGATCTTTTTTAAAATTCTCTCATTATATCTCAACTTGCAACTCATTTCAGTTTCCTTCCTTTACCTCCAGGTCCACTCCTCCTCCATTTCCCTTCAGAAAAGAGCAGTATCTCCAATATCAACTGAACACTGAACAACAAGTTACGATAAGATAAGGTACAAACTTTCTTTCTTTCTTTTTTTTTTATTGGAAGATTTATTTACATTTCATATGTTGTCCCCTTACCCCATCCCCCACCCACCCGGGAACCCCCTATCCCCTTACCCCTCCTCCTTCTTCTCTGTGGATGTAACCCCTACCTACCCCCCACTCCCACTTCCCCACCCTCAAAATTTCCACCCCCTGGGGCGTCCAGCATTCATGAGGTCAAGGATCTCATCTTCCACCTATGCCCAGCAGGGCCCTCCACTCTTACATATTCAGCTGAAGCCCTGGATCCCTCCCTAAGTGCTCCCAGGCTGGTGGTTTAGACCCTGGGAGCTCTGGTTGGTTGGTATTGTTGCTCTCCTCATGGTGCCGCAAACAGTTCCTTCAGTCTTCACTCTAACTCCTCCATTGAGAACCCCATGATCAGTTCAATCGATAGTTGTGAGCATCTGCCTCTGAATATGTCAGACTCTTGAAGGCCTCTGAGGAGACATCCATATCAGGCTCTTATCAGCATGCACTTCCTGATTTCCACATCAGCATCTACCTTTGGTGACTGCACATGGGATGGATACTCAGGTGGAAAGGTCTTCAGATGGCCCCTCCTTCAGTTTCTGTCCCTCACTTTGTCTCCATATTTGCTCCCTTGAGTATTTTGTTGCTCCTTCTAAGAAGGACTGAAGCACCCCCACTTGGTCTTCCTTTTTTATGAGCTTCATGTGGCCTGTGAGTTGCATCTTGGGCATTTCAAGGTTCTGGGCTAATATCCAATAATCAGTGAGTGAATACCATGTGTGTTCTTTTGTGATTGGCTTACTTCACTCAGGATGATAATTTCTAGTTTCATCCATTTACCTAGGAAACTCTCAAATTCATTGTTTTTAATAGCTGAGTAATACTCCATTGTGTAAATATACCACAGTTTTTTGAATCCATTCCTCAGTTGAAGGACATCTGGGTTCTTTCCAGCTCCTGGCTATTATAAATAAGGCTGCTATGAACATAGTTGCGCATATGTCCTTGTTATATGTTCGAGCACCTTCTGGGTATATGCCTAGGAGTGGTATAGCTGGATCCTCAGGTAATGCTATGTCCAATTTTCTGAGGAACCGCCACACTGATTTCCAAAGTGGTTGCACCATCTTGCAGTCCCACCAACAATGGAGGAGTGTTCCTCTTTCTCCACACCCTCGCCAGCATCTACTATCACCTGAGTTTTTAATCTTAGCCATTCTGAATGGTGTGAGATGGAATCTCAGGGTTGTTTTGATTTGCATTTCCCTGATGACTAAGGATACTGAACATTTCTTTAGGTGCTTCTCGGCCAATTTGAGTTTCTTCCTTTGAAAATTCTTTGTTAAGCTCTATACCCCATCTTTTTAAATAGGGTTTTTTGGTTGTCTGGAGTCTAATTTCTTGAGTTCTTTGTATATATTGGATATTAGCCCTCTATCAGATGTAGGATTGGTAAAGATCTTTTCCCAATTTATTGGTTGTCGTTTTGTCCTATTGACAGTGTCCTTTGCCTTACAGAAACTTTGCAATTTTATGAAGTCCCATTTGTCAATTCTTGATCTTAGAGCATATGCCATTGGTGTTCTGTTCAGGAACTTTTCCTCTGTGCCCAAGTATTCGAGGCTCTTCCCCACCTTCTCTTCTGTTAGTTTCAGTGTATCTGGCTTTATGTGAAGGTCCTTTATCCACTTAGACTTGAGCTTTGTACAAGGAGATAAGAATGGATCAATTTTCATTCTTCTACATGTTGTCCTCCAGTTGAACCAGCACCATTTGTTGAAAATGCTGTCCTTTTTCCATTGGACAATTTTAGCTCCTTTGTCAAAGATCAAGTGACCATAGGAGTGTGGGTTCATTTCTGGGTCTTCAATTCTATTCCATTGATCTTCCTGCCTGTCTCTGTACCAATACCAGGTAGTTATAATCACTATTGCTCTGTAGTACAGCTTGAGGTCAGGGATGGTGATTCCTCCAGAAGTTCTTTTATTGTTGAGAATAGTTTTCGCTATCCTGGGTTTTTTGTTATTCCATATGAATTTGAGAATTTCCTTTTCTAACTCTGTGAAGAATTGAGTTGGGATTTTGATGGGGATTGCATTGAATTTGTAGATTGCTTTTGGCAAGATGGCCATTTTTATTATATTAATCCTGCCAATCCATGAGCATGGGAGATCTTTCCATCTTCTGAGATCTTCTTCGAATTCTTTCTTCAGAGACTTGAAGTTCTTGTCATACAGGTCTTTCACTTGCTTGGTTAGAGTCACACCAAGGTATTTTATATTATTTACAACTATTGTGAAGGGTGTCATTTCCCTAATTTCTATTTCAGCCTATTTATCTTTCATGTAGAGGAAGGCTACTGATTTGTTTGAGTTGATTTTATAACCAGCCACTTTGCTGAAGTTGTTTATCAGGTTTAGGAGTTCTCTGGTGGAAGTTTGGGGGTCACTTAAGTATACTATCATATTATCTGCAAATGGTGATATTTTGACTTCTTCCTTTCCTATTTGTATCCCTTTGACTTCTTCTTGTTGTCTAATTGCTCTGGCTAGGACTTCCAGTACTATATTGAATAGGTAGGGAGAGAGTGGGCAGTCTTGTCTAGTCCCTGATCTTAGTGGGATTGCTTCAAGTTTCTCTCCATTTAGTTTGATGTTGGCTACTGGTTTGCTGTAAATTGCTTTTACTATGTTTAGGTAGGGGCCTTGATTTCCTGATCTTTCCAAGACTTTTATCATGAAGGGATGTTGAATTTTGTCAAATGCTTTCTCAACATCTAGTCAGATGATCATGTGTTTTTTTGCTTTAGTTTGTTTATATAGTGGATTACATTGATGAATTCCGGAATATTGAACCATCCCTGCACTCCTGGGATAAAACCTACTTGATCATGATGGATGATTGTTTTTATGTGTTCTTGGATTCGGTTTGCTAGAATTTTATTGAGTATTTTTGCATTGATGTTCATTAGGGAGATTGGTCTGAAGTTCTCTTTCTTTGTCGTGTCTTTGTGAGGTTTGGGTATGAGTGTAATTGTAGCTTCATAGAACAAATTGGGTAGTGTTCCTTCTGTTTCTATTTTGTGGAATAGTTTGCAGAGAATTGGTATTAGGTCTTCCTTGAAGGTCTGATAAAATTCAGCACTAAAACCATCTGGTCCTGGGCTTTTTTTAGTGGGGAGACTTTTAATGACTGCTGCTATTTCCTTAGGGGTTATGGGACTATTTAGATGGTTTATCTGCTCCTGGTTTAACTTTGGTACCTGGTATCTGTCTAGGAAATTGTCCATTTCATCCAGGTTTTCCAGTTTTGTTGAGTATAGGCCTTTGTAGTAGGATCTGATGATTTTTTGAATTTCTTCAGTTTCTGTTGTTATGTCTCCCTTTTCATTTCTGATTTTATTAATTTGGATACTGTCTCTGTGCCTTCTGGTTAATCTGGCTAAGGGTTTATCTATCTTGTTGATTTTCTCAAAGAACCAACTTCTGGTTTTATTGATATTTTGTATTGTTCTTTCTGTTTCTATTTGGTTGATTTCAGCCCTGAGTTTGATTATTTCCTGCCTTCTACTCCTCCTGGGTGTATTTGCTTCTTTTTGTTCTAGAGGTTTTAGTTGTGCAGTCAAGTTGTTAGTGTGTGCTCTTTCCAGTTTCTTTTTGTAGGCATTTAGAGCTATGAGTTTTCCTCTTAGCACTGCCTTCATGGAGTCCCACAAGTTTTGGTATGATGTGTCCTCATTTTCATTGAATTCTAAAAAGTCTTTAATTTCTTTCTTTATTTCTTCCTTGACCAAGTCATCATTGAGTAGAGAGTTGTTCAGTTTCCTTGTGCACGTGGGTTTCCCATTGTTTTTGTCATTATTAAAGACCAGTCTTAGTCTGTGGTGTTCTGATAAGATGCAAGGGTTTATTTCAATCTTTTTGTATCTGTAGAGGCCTGTTTTGTGACCAATTATATGGTCTATTTTGGAGAAGGTACCTTACTATGTAGTTCAGACTGGCCTGGGACTTGTTGTGAGGCCCAGTCTGGTCTCAAAGTCACTATCTTCTTGCCTAAGCTTATCAAGTACTGAGATTGCTGGTGACCTCACACATACTCTGTTTATATATGTAAACAGATAACATTATTGAACAAAGCCAAGAGGAATAGAGCCCTGGAGAAGGAAATGTACTTTTACTTTACCAGTCCTATGTTCCTCAAGAGCTTCCTATTTGGCCTTTGATGTTTCTGTAAGTTTCTAAAACTTTTCTCAGTTAAATAGGCCTATTGAGAAAAAAACCTAGCAAATTAAGTAAAACATGTTTCTTACACATTGGTAGGTTTTTTTTTCCAGATTCTTGGTCTTATGATTGATAGATCATGATTTTAACTTTTCCTGTCCACTCTTCTTCTCTTACTCCATTGCAGATGTCCAACACTGTGCCACTCTGTGTGGTACATCACTTTATCCTGAAAAACTTCATGGCGATGCAGCTAGTATTCAGAAGCCTTTTGAGACCCCTCCACTGTGACTTCCATTCTTTTCCAGGGAACACAGGAAAGCATTTCAGGATCCTTACTTCTTCCTTGGGGTTCTGCAGTTTCACAAGTCCACATCTTCCCTTTCATCCTGAACATAATTTTTATTTTATTTTTTTACTTACAACTTTTTAAAACAATTTTTTTCTTGGATATTTTATTTACATTTCAGATGTGATTCCCCTTTCCCCATTCCCTCCAAACCCCCAGGAGATCCCTATACCATTCCCCTCCTCCTGCTTCTATGAGGATGTGCCCTCACCTACCCTCCCACTCCTACCTCCCCACCATGAATTCCCCCACACTTGGGCATCCACCCTTCACTGGACCAAGGACTTCTTATCCCACCTATGCCAACAGTGCCATCCTCCCCTACATATACAGCTGGAGCCATGGATCCCTCCCTATGTGCTCCCAGGCTGGTGGATTAGACCTTATGAGCTCTGGTTGGATGGTATTCTTGCTCTCCCCATAGGGCCACAAACCCTTTGCTCTCCTTCAGTCTTATTTCTAACCTCCATTAGGAACCCCTTCATCAGTTCAATAATTAACTGTGAGCATCCATCTCTGTATATTACAGGCTCTGGTAGACCTCTAAGGAGACAGCTATATCAGGTTCTTGTCAGCATGCACTTCCTGACATCCACATCAGCATCTGTCTTTGATGACTGCACAAGGGATGGATACCCAGGTGGAGCAGTCTCCGGACAGCCCCTCCTTCAGTTTCTATCCCATGCTTTGTCTCCATATTTACTCCCATGGCTGTTTTGTTACTCCTTCTAAGAAGGAACAAAGCACCCACACTTTGGTCTTCCTTGTTCATGAGCTTTATGTGGTCTGTGAGTTGAATCTTGGGTATTTCAAGCTTTTGGGCTAATATCCACTATCCAGTGAGTGAATACCATGTGTGTTCTTTTGTGATTGGGTTACCTCACTCAGGATGATATATTTTAGTTCCATCCATTTACCTAAGAATTTCTCAAAGTCATTGTTTTTAAGAGGTGAGTAATACTCCATTGTGTAAAGGTACCTCATTTTCTGTATTCATTCCTCTGTTGAAGGACATCTGGGTTCTTTCCAGTTTCTGGTATTATAAATATGGCTGCTATAAACATACTGGAGCACATGTCCTTGTTATATGTTGGAGCATCTTCTGGGTATATGCCCAGGAGTGGTATAGCTGGATCCTCAGGTAATTCTAGGTCCAATTTTTCTGAGGAACCACCAGACTGATTTCTAGAGTGGTTGTACCAGCTTGCAATCCCTCCAACAATGGAAGAGTGTTCTTCTTTCCACATCCTTGCCAGCATCTGCTATCACCTGAGATTTTGATCTTAGCCATTCTTACTGGTGTGAGGTGGAATCTCAGAGTTGTTTTGATTTGCATTTCCCTGATGACTAAGGATGCTGAACATTTCTTTAGGTGCTTCTCGGCCATTTGAGTTTCCTCAGTTGAGAGTTCTTTGTTTAGCTCTGTACTCCATTTTTTAAAATAGGGTTATTTGGTTGTCTGGAGTCTAATTTCTTGAGTTCTTTGTATATATTGGATATTAGCCCTCTATCGGATATCAGATTGGTAAAGATCTTTTCCCAATCTGTTGGTTGCCATTTTTGTCCTATTGACAGTGTCCTTTGCCTTACAGAAGCTTTGCAATTTTATGAGGTCCCTTTTGTCAATTCTTGATCTTAGAGCATAAGCCATTGGTGTCCTGTTCAGGGAACTTTCCCCCTATGCCTATGTATTCAAGGGTCTTCCCCACCTTCTCTTCTATTAGTTTCAGTGTATCTGGTTTTATGTGAAGGTCCTTTATCCACTTGGACTTGAGCTTTGTACAAGGAGATAAGAATGGATCAATGTGCATTGTTCTATATGCTGACCTTCAGTTGAACCAGCACCATTTGTTGAAAATGCTGTCCTTTTTCCACTGGACAGTTTAGCTCCTTTGTCCAAGATCAAGTGACCATAGATGTGTGGGTTCATTTCTGGGTCTTCAATTTTATTCCATTGATCTTCCTGCCTGTCTCTGTACCAATACCATGCAGTTTTTACCATTATTGCTCTTAGTACAGTTTGAGGTCAGGGATGGTGATTTCCCCCAGACGTTCTTTTATTGTTGAGAATAGTTTTTGCTATCCTGGGTTTTTTGTTATTCCAAATGAATTTGCAAATTGCTCTTTCTATCCATATGAAGAGTTGAGTTGCAATTTTGATGGGGATTGCATTGAATCTGTAGATTGCTTTTGGCAAGATGGACATTTTTACTATATTAATCCTGCCAATCCATGAGCATGGGAAATCTTTCCATCTTCTGAGATCTTCTTTGGTTTCTTTCTTCAGTCACTTGAAGTTCTTGTCACACAGATCTTTCACTTGCTTGGTTAGATTCACATCAAGGTATTTTATATTATTTGTGACTATTGTGAAGGGTGTCATTTCCCTAATTTCTTTTTCTGCCTGTATATCCTTCAAGTAGAGAAAAGCTACTGATTTGTTTGAGTTGGTTTTATATCCAGCCACTTTGATGAAGTTGTTTATCAGGTTTAGGAGTTCACTTTTAGAACTTTTAGGGTCACTTAAGTATACTATCACGTCGCTTTCGAATAGTGAATTTTTGACTTCTTCCTTTCCTATTTGTATTCCTTTGATTTCCTTTTGTTCTCTGATTGCTCTGACTAGGACTTCCAGTACTATATTGAATAGGTAGGGAGAGAGTGGGCAGCCTTGTCTAGTCCCTGATTTTAGTGGGATTGCTTCTAGTTTCTCTCCATTTATTTTATGTTGGCTACTGGCTTGCTCTATATTGCTATTACTATGTTTAGGTATGGGCCTTGAAATCCTGATCTTTCCAAGACTTTTACCATGAAGGGATGTTGAATTTTGTCAAATGCTTTCTCAGCATCTAGTGAGATGATCATGGGTTTTTTTTTTTTTGAGCTTGTTTATATAGTGGATTATGTTGATGGATTTCCCGAATATTGAACCATCCCTGCATTCCTGGGATAAAGCCTACATGATCATGATGGAAGATTGTTTTGGATTCGGTTTGCGGAATCGGTTTGTGTTTTTGCATCGATATTCATAAGGGAGGTTGGTCTGAAGTTCTCTTTCTTTGTTCTGTCTTTGTGAGGTTTAGGTATGAGCATGATTGTAGCTTCATGGAATAAATTGGGTAGTGTTCCTTCTGTTTCTATTTTGTGGAATAGTTTGAAGAGAATTGATATTAGGTCTCTCTTGAAGGTCTGATAGAATTCTGCACTAAAACCATCTGGTCCTGGGCTTTTTTTGGTGGGGAGACTGTTAATGACTGCTATTTCTTTTTTTTTTTTAAGATTTATTTATTTATTTATTTTATTATGAGTACACTGTAGCTGTCTTCGGACACAACAGAAGAGGGCATCCAATCTCACTACGGATGGTTGTGAGCCACCATGTGGTTGCTGGGATTTGAACTCAGGACCTCTGGAAGAGCAGTCAGTGCTCTTAACCACTGAGCCATCTCTCCAGCCCAATGACTGCTATTTCTATAGGGGTTATGAGACTGTTTAGATGATTTATCTGCTCTTGATTTAACTTTAGTACCAGGTATCTGTCTAGAAAATTGTCCATTTCATCCAGATTTTCCAGTTTTGTTGAGTATAGGCTTTTGTATCAGGATCTAGTGATTTTCTAAAAAATGTCCTCAGTTTCTGTTGTTAAGTCTCCCTTTTCAGTTCTGATTTTGTTAATTTGGAAACTATCTCTGTGCCCTCTGGTTAGTCTGACTAAGGGTTTATCCATCTTGTTGATTTTCTCAAAGAACCAACTTCTGGTTTTGTTGATATTTTGTATTGTTCTTTCTGTTTCTACTTGGTTGATTTCAGTCCTGAGTTTGATTACTTCCTGCTGTCTACTCCTCTTGGATATATTGGCTTCTTTTTGATCTAGAGCTTTCAGGTGTGCTGTCAAGTTGCTAGTATATGCTCTCTCCAGTTTCTTTTTGTAGGCACTTAGAGCTCTGAGTTTTCCTCTTAGCACTGCTTTCATGGAGTTCCACAAGTTTTGGTATGTTGTGTTCTCATTTTCATTAAATTCTAAAAAGTCTTTAATTTCTTTCTTTATTTCTTCCTTGACCAAGTCATCATTGAGTAGAGCGTTGTTCAGTTTCTGCATGTATGTGGGCTTTTGATTGTTTTTGTCTTTATTAAAGGCCAGCCTTAGTCCGTGGTGATCTGATAGGATGCAAGGGATTATTTTAATCATTTTTGTATCTGTTGAGGCCTGTTTTGTGACCAAAATTATATGGTCTATTTTGGAGAAGGTACCATGAGGTGCTGATAAAAAGGTATATTTTTTTGTTTTAGGATGAAATGTTCTATAAATATCTGTTAAATCCATTTGTTTCATAACTTCTGTTAATTTCATTGTGTCTCTGTTTAATTTCTGTTTTCATGATCTGTCCATTGCTGAGAGAGGGGTGTTGAAATCCCCCACTATTACTGTGTGAGGTGCAATGTGTGCTTTGAGCTTTAGTAAGGTTTCTTTTATGAATGTGGTTGCCCTTGCATTTGGAGCATAGATGTTCAGAATTGAGAGTTCATCTTGGTAGATTTTTCCTTTGATGAGCATGAAGTGTCCTTCCTTATCTTTTTTGATTACTTTTGGTTGAAAGTCGATTTTATTTGATATTAGAATGGTTACTCCAGCTTGTTTCTTGGGACCATTTGCTTGGAAACTTGTTTTCCATTCTTTTACTCTGAGGTAGTGTTTGTCTTTGTCACTGAAGTGTGTTTCCAGTATGCAGCAAAATTCTGGGTCCTGTTTATGTATCCAGTCTGATACTCTATGTCTTTTTATTGGAGAATTCAGTCCATTGATGTTAAGAGATATTAAGGAAAAAATGACTGTTGCTTCCTATTATTTTTGTTATTAGAGGTGGAACTATGTTTGTGTACCTATCTTCTTTTGGGATTGTTCGAAGATTACTTTCTTGCTGTTTTTAGGTTGTAGTTTCCCTCCTTGTGTTGGAGTTTTCCATCAATTATTCTTTGAAGTGCTGGATGTGTGTGAAGATATTGTGTAAATTTGGTTTTGTCATGGAATATCATGGATTCTCCATCTATAGTAATTGAGAATTTTGCTGGATATAGTAGTCTGGGATGGCATTTTTGTTCTTTTTGGGTCTATATGATATCAGGCTTTTATAGTCTTTGGTGAGAAGCTTGGTGTAATCCTGATAGGTCTGCCTTTATATGTTACTTGACCTTTTCTCCTTACTGCTTTTAGTAATTTTTCTTTGTTTTGTGCATTTGGTGTTTTAATTATTATGTGATGGGAGGTATTTCTTTTCTGGTCTAGTCTATTTGGAATTCTGTAGGCTTCTTATATGTTCATGGACATCTCTTTCTTTAGGTTAGGGAAGTTTTTTTTCTATAATTTTGTTGAAGATGTTTACTGGCCGTTTATGTTGGGAATCTTCACTCTCATTTATACCTATTATCCTTAGGTTTGGCCTTTTCATTGTGTCCTGGGTTTCCTGGATGTTTTAGGTTTAGGAGATCTTTGCATTTTGCATTTTCTTTGAGAGTTGTGTCAATGTTTTCCATGGTATCTTCTGCACATGAGATTCTCTCTTGCATCTCTTGTATTCTGTTGGTGATGCTTACATCTATGCCTCCTGATCTATTTCCTAGGTTTTCTATCTCCAGGGTAGTCTCCCTTTGAGTTTTTTTATTGTTTCTACTTCCATTTTTTTTAGATCCTGGATGGTTTTGTTTAATTCCTTCACCTGATTGGTTGTGTTTTCTTGCAATTCTTTAAGGGATTTTTGTGTTTCGTCTTTAAGGGCTTCTACCGCTTTACTTGTGCTCTCCTCTACTTCTTTAAGGGAGTTACTTATGTCCTTCTTAAAGTCCTCTATCATCATCATGAGAAGTGATTTTAATTTTGAATCCTGCTTTTCCTGAATGCTGGGTCGTCCAGGGCTTGCTATGGTGGGAGAACTGGATTCTGATGATGCCAAGTAACTTTGGTTTTTGTTGCTTAAGTTCTTGTGGTTGCCTTTTGCCAACTGGTTATTTATAGTGCTACCTGCACTCACTGACTCTGACTGGAGCCCAGTTTTCCAGTTATTTTGCTTTTGTCAGTACTACTCAGATTCCAGATGTCTCTGTGATCCTGTGATCCTGAGCTCCTGGTTGGAAGACTCCTGGGACTCAGGCTGCCTCTGGATCCAGAAATTCTGTTTCTTTGAGTGCAGTGGTTCTTCCACTGCTCTGAGTGCAGTGATTCTCTGAGTCCAGTGGTTCCTCCAGGATGGCTCAGTATATGTTGTCTTCAAGGGAGCAGACAAGCTAGGTGTCTGCTCCAGCCAAAAGGACTAATCGAGGAGCAGAAGGGAAGTGGTATTCTGGAGGGGCTGGGTGTGGTTGGCTGATGGGTCCTGAGTGCCCCAGGCTCCCAGTTGTAGCTCTGGGGCATAGGGTAGTGGGAAGAGGTTCTTCCTCTGGTTCTACCTGCTGCTCTGCGTGCAGTGGCTCCTCTAGAAGGGCTCAGGATATGGTGTCTTCAAGGGAGCAAACCAGCTAGGCATCTGCCTCAGCCAAAAGTTGAATGCATCTTTTTCATCTCTAAGAACTTCCTTCTTTTTTCTTCCTGTAGTTGTCTTTTTACCTCCTAAGACTTTTACTTACTAATATTCTCTATTCCAGTTGATCTTTGCCCAAATTTCCTTTTTATTTTTCATGGTTTCATCTTTATGATGTATTTTCTGAGTCATTTCTCATTTTTGTAAAGCAAGTATTTTATTTTTATATTATGTGTGTGATTGTTTTGCCTGCATGCAGATCTGTGTACTATGTGCATGCCTGGTACCCCCAGAGGCTTGAAAAAGGATTCAAATCCTCTGGAACTAGAGTTATAGGCAGTTGTAAGCTGCCACATGAATGCTGGGGAATGAGCCTGGGTCCTTTGCTAGAGAAGCCAGAGTTCTGATGCTGAGTTCTCCCTCCAACCCTCAATTTTCCTTTTATGAAAATTTCCTTTTATTTCCTCCTGAAATTGTGAAAAGCATGCTTTTCGTCTTTAGGGATATTCTACACTCTGTTCCCTTTGGAATAATGTCTTATCAATTGTCTCAGCCATTTTGAAGTGTTCTAATTATATCAAGTTTATTTGATTACAAGTGATGGAAAATTGACTTTAAACTGAATTAAGAAAGAATGTCTCTTTTGCTATAAAATAAACAGAATTGTTGTAGGTTTTGCTTCGGACACACTCTAGTTTGAGCCTTGATACTGTCACTAGGATCTGTTTCCTTCTCTGTCTTAGCTCTGTTTACCTTAGCTCCATTAATAGACAGCAGCAGCCCCAGCCTAGACAGACTGAAGTTCTTGCATGGCTGAAGCCTCTCCCTGGATCCCTATAGGACTCTCAGTATCTTACTGACTCAGTCTGGAGTAAACCCTATGGTCATACGTGTAAAACTGGAAAACTCTCCACACGGTTTTAGCTGTAGTTTCTCTGTAAAAACGAGGTTGTCTGAGAAGAGCTTTAGGCCTGTGTTATCAGTACATACAACTGCAGCTGAAAAAGGAGGCTTGAGGTTAGCAGGACACAAATATCTACAAGATAGGAGTCTCAGGTATAAACTATGATTTTTTTTTGCATGAGTAGACTTTAGGAAATTTCAAATATGTAGAGACAAAAGATAGACAAATATTGGCCATTTAAAAACTTTTTTAAAAAGCATTTTTAAAATTTTAAAAACGTTTTATTTGGAGCCAGAGATATAGCTTATTGGTATAGAGCACTTGTTCTTGCAGAGGATCTGGGTTCAGTTCCTGGTACCCACATGGCAGCACAGAATTCTCTGTAACTCCAGTTTCTGGGTATCTGTTGCCTTCTCCTATTCTCTGTGAGTACCAGGCACACTTGTGATGCACATACAAACATGTGAAACACTCATACGCATAAAATAAATAAATCTAAAAAATTAATTAAAAAGACCTTTAAATAGAATATTTTATTTTTGATATTATATATAACTACAACTTTCTTCCTCTCTTTTCCTCCTCCCAAACCCTCTCATCTACCCCTCCCTATTCTTCTTCACATTCATGGTCTCTTATTTTACTAATTGTTATTGCATGCTTATGCAAATAAATTCCTAAATATAGTCTATTCAGTTCACATCATATGTATATGTGTTTTCAGGGCTGACTGATTGGCACTGGCTGACCAATTGATGTGCTATCCCTGGGGAAGGCACTCCCCTTTCCCAGCTTTCTGCAGTTCCCTATAGTTCCTGTGTCCACTTGAGACCTTGTGGGCTTTTCTCCTTCCTCTTTGGCGTGTCCATTGGCATCACCCTTGTTCAGCTTATGCTTGGAACCATCATGTTGGTGAGACTTTATTAGTGTAGCTTCTGAAATTACTAGGAGACACATTCTCACCACAAACTTCCTCATCCCTATTCTGTTTTGTACAACCTTTCCTCAATGTTCCCCAAACCTTAGGTGCAGGAGTGTTTTGTGGTACTATCCACTGGAATGGGTGGTTCTGCATTAAGTTGTGGTTTTCTGTAATGGCCTCTATCATTACTGCAAAGAGAATTTTCCTTCATGAAATGTGAAGAGTACACTTACTTCTGAGTATAAAGACAAATGTGTATAGGTTGTTGTCAGGGATCATGCTGGTTTAGACAATTTAGTGGTTGACGATTTTTCTCCAATAATCATGACTTCACTAGCACTGAGTATTAGGTAGGTTTCTAGTACAAGGCATCATTTCCTTTTTGAGGGAATCTTAAGTCTAATTAACAGACTGTTAGTTACTGCCAACAGTGACTAAGGAATGCATACCACTGTTGTGGTTCATTGTTGTGGTTCATAGGCTTCATAGCTGGGAAGGACACTTGGTTGCTTCCTTCTTTTGGAAGCTTGTATGGCACTGTGGTGGTTTGAATTTACTTGGTCCTGACTGGCACTATTAGAATTTGTGTCATTGGTGGAGCAAGTGTGGTCTTGTTGGAGGAAGAATATCACTGTGTGGGGTGGGGGTGGGGGTGGGGTTGAAGCTCCACCCAGTGTGGAAGACTCACTCTGCTCCTGGCTTCCTTATGATGAAGATGTAGAACTCTCAGCTCCTCCAGCACTATGTCTGCCTGAATGCTGCTGTGCTTTCTGCCATGATGATAATATACTGAACCTCAATTAAATGTTGTCCTTTATAAGAGTTGCTCAGTCACAGTGTCCCTTTGAAGCAATGGATATTTAAGATAGGCACCTTCATTTACCAGAAAAACTAGTTCTCAGGGAAGAGACATTCAGGTCACTTTCAGTATGAAGTGCAATATATATTCAACAACAGGGATTAACCTTCCACCTCTAGCAGTAACCAAGGACAACAGCAACAGGCCGTGTATTTAGGAGTTTCTTGGACAACCCTGGCCAACAGCTTGGAAGAGGACTTCTCATGACTGGTACTTTTTAAGTTTTAGGTGGTATTTGAATCTTGGACAGAGCATTGTCAGCCCAGATGAGAAAAGTTTGTTAAAACAATGCATGTATATTTATATACAGAATTATGTATATTATAGCTTTTTCCTCCTTTTAGGTAAATAGTTAATAGCATGATTCTTTGTGGAATTTTTCAGACATCCTTATTGTTATTTTTACTTACTTCCCTCCTTCTGTATTTAAGTATCTCCCCTACTTAAGAAGCCCCTGCCCTTCCCATTGTCTCTGTTAGATCACTGTTTTCATGTTATTCCCCTTTACCCTCCTCCTACCTTCTCTTTTATCTCTCTTACCCTCCCTAAAGAGAATAGCAGGATACAAGTGATCTGATAGGAGAAACGGAAAAGGAACATTTTTTAGTAACACATAGTTTTGCATATTTCAGGGGTATAGTAAGCTCATTCACATCGTGAATACAGTGTATATTGTTTAGGTCAGAACTATGATTAAGTTATTAGTGCTCTCATCTCCTCAAACATTATTAGTTTTTGTATTAGTTTTATTTGAATTATTTTAGTTGGTGTGTGTGTGAAGAAACCTCAGCGGGTATACCAAAATGTGTCAATGTCAAATTAAGGAATGAAAACAGAAACTTCCTCTGAAGTGTAGTTTGACCAAGAGTGAACCCAAATTTGAATTCTCCACTTCTCTTCCTGTATCTTCTGTTCACGGTCACTGGCTGATTGTATCTGTAGTGTGTAACTAATGTTTGTTGTACTTGTCTGATCTGTTAATTGTGATATTGTTTTTGTCTCCTTATGCTTGTCTGACCTGTATCTGTCCTTAGCAAAGGCTCCTGTTTTGTATTTATTGAACAGCATAGAAAACACAGCATGAGAAAGGAATGAAGAATACTTTTGGTAAAATCCTTTGACAAAGTTTCACAAGGAAACAAGTTACTTTACTGACCTCAACAGACCCAGAATAGCACTCAAAACCACAAATGTGTTATCAACCTATATCCACAAGTTGCTTCCAATATTTATGCTCTATTTGTTTAAGGTTGTTTTCAACCTGGTGACTGCATTAAACAGTACCACAGTGTGCGTGTGATGGTAGGAGAAGGGCTCCCACAACATGTCCTTGCACATGTGCACACACACAAATTCTAGTCAGGGGCATGGACATCAATTAACACTAAAGCTATGCAATTAGGATAGCCTGCAACATGTGATTGCATGGGAAATCCAAGGCATAGTAAGATTGGTTATGTTGTTTCCTCAACTGCAGGATAAAATTAAGCAGACAGAGTGTACAGTAAGGTAGCATGTTGAGTATGTGTTCTTAAATGAACTCAAGGTATATTATTAACTTGGCTGCAAAGTCTGGCAAAAGTTCATTCTCTTTGAAGGTGAGATGTTTTCAGAAAAATGTATCACTATTCAACTCCTGCTTTCTGATTACAGCAATCTGCTGTGAAAATCAGCAATTTCTTTAGTTCTTGATAAAATAAATAATGAACTATAGTTACTAACCACGTGAAGAATGTGAGGACTTACCTTTCTGTGTACTTGTATTTTGTTGCCCATTTGTTGGATGTTTTACCAAAATTCAAGGTAGTGAACTGGGCTCTAGCAAGTAGATACCATATAAATAGCCTTTTTACAGGTCTCTTATATCCTCTGTTGGAGGTGGGGCAGGGGCAGGGAAGTGGATGACTTTCAGAGACACAATGATGGAAAAGCATCCTCTGTGATCCTGGGAGTACTGAGAAAGCCAGAGACTAGTACTGATCAGCATTTCATGGGAAGTGTCCTGCCAGCTTTCCTGTTTGAAGAGGCCAGCTTGCTCCTGTACATAACAGCATGGGCTGTTACAAGACCTAGGAGCCAAGACTTTCCCAACATGACATTAAGAGCTTCTGAGTGTCTAAGGCAAGGAGAGACCAGAGCAAATGCAGTCTTGGGTGCATTTCCCGGCTTCCATGTTCCATGTCATTAACCCTTTCTCTGACAGGCTAGGATTCATCTTGGGTTTTCTTTCTTGCACCCCACTTTGTTCTCATAAGTAAAGGAAAGAAAGGCTTTGGAATGTGTGAGTAGCTTCAGAGTTTATCACATTCCTTGCTCTTTGCTCTGTGAACCACTTTGTCAAGATAGTATGACCTTTCCCAATCAATGTGTTACTAAGTCCAGAGACTAACCAGCCTTCAAACCAGCTGCAAGAGGTCAAAGAGTGGAATGAGAAGGCTTTAGTTGCTGAAAAGCTGGAAATATCAACTGCTGTTAATATTTTTCACTGTGTTTACCTAAGCGCATGTGTACTTTGATCTGTGTTACAATTGAGGCACCAGTCTCTCTTAAAAAATCTCGCTGCTTTAGCAGCATAGGTTCACAGACACAGAAATTTATCCATCATGTATAAAGCAGTTTATAAGTTAGTCCATTTTCATGGTCAGACTTCACCTAAAAAGGTAGCATCCTGAAAAAAAACTCTAGATGGCATGTAGACCAGGACTGGCTACTGGCTCTGGGGCTGTGGCCTCTATTTCATAAAGTGAGAACAAGTTCCCTCTGGTTGCTTTCAGTTTGACATATTGTTTTGCAGGTAACAAATAGAAGTTTGGATGTTTTCCAAGAACCAGTACATGAGCTGGGGTGGAGCTCAGTGGTAAATTGTGTGCTTAGCATATGTAAGGTCCTGGGTTCAATTCCCAGAAATACCACTATTAACATAAAAAGATTTCTAAAAGGTTACAAGTTATAAGAGTGGATCTCCAGGGGGAGGGGCTATGGGAAAGCACTCTCTTCTAATCCTTTCTGCAATTGCTTCCCAGCTGACATAAACAGTTTGCTTTATCAAGTGCTCCCAAAGTGATGCATTGCCATTGTTTTGGGATATTGCTTTTGGTTGGGAAAATCACTTTATTAGGGACTTGCCTCAGAAGCTTTATTGTAGACAGAAAGTGGAATAATACATTGTTTAATTATTGTCCCCCACCCTGATAGCTAGTGCTTGCAGACTGCCTGAAGGCTGAGTAATAGAAGCTGCCTGACACCTCCCTTTCCTCTATTGTTGCTTTATACCACAGGCTTTAGCTTTGCTCTGCTTCTTTGTTCTGTTTGGGGCAGGGCTCTATCTTGTTCTTCTGCTCAAGTCTAGTGTGGTGTTGTCTGTGGAAACACTCACCAGAAATCTGCATGGCTAAACTGACCTTCAGTGATATCATTATCTCTTTTCATAATGTATGGTAAATATTCTTATTCAATTTTATTTTATTTATTAAAGTATTATAGGTTTATGTTAAAAAGAATAACCAATTTGTTTATTTTCATGTGGATGAGGTATGAATTTTTCTCAACTGACAGTAGGTAAGGGAAGGCTACGGTTTCTGATAAAGGATAAGACATTTATTAGAAATTTAATTTTTTAGCCAGGCAGTGGTGGGACCTTTAATCCCAGCACTTGAGAGGCAGAGGCAGGTGGATTTCTGAGTTCGAGGACAGCCTGGTCTACAGAGTGAGTTCCAGGACAGCGAGGACTACACAGAGAAACCCTGTCTCGAAAAAAAAAAAAACCAAAAAAAAAAAGAAATTTAAATTTTTGTTAAATAACACAAAGATATTTTTCATATAAACTTATTCAAGTGTTGCTTATCTGAAATTTTAATTTCACTAGGTGTCTTTCACCCTCTCGTAGGTCTAGCTATATCTATCACATGGAGCCTAATAGAATGGAGTTTCAGATCTGCAGAAGGCGTGACCCTCCTCCTCCTCTACTGAGCCATCTGAATTACAAACATAGGCATATGTTTTCCCATTCTTCCATCTTTCTTTTTTTCTTTCACCTTTCTTGATGCTGTGCCGGAGGAATGAACGGTATGGCCAGGTGGCACTGTGTGAATGGGAAATGAGCCTTGAGTCTCATTAATGGGATTCTGAAGAACACACTAAGCTTCCTGTGAAGATTCTGCTACATTCTTCCCAAGTGGGAAACCTGTGTGCTTCCCAGATTTGCTGTGAAGGAAAATCAAGGAGATAGGAGAAGTGCAGTTTTCCTTCTTTAGTTCTCCAGTCGATGTATTCTTTATTTTTAGTGTGTGTGTGTGTGCATTGTGTATTTGTCCCTGTGTGTGTGTGTGTGTGTGTGTGTGTGTGTGTGTGTGTGTATGCCACAGTTTGTATTGGGAGGTCAGAGAACAACTTGTGTGAATCTATCTCCTACCACCTCAGGCCTTGGCAGCAATGTTAATTATTTACTGAGCTGTCTTGCTGGCAGGCCTAACCTTTTTTCTTGGGAGGAGGTTTATATGTTATAAATGGTATACTATATGCATTAATTTATGCTTTGTTCTATCAAATAAATGACTTTAACTAATCAAAAAGACCTTTTCTTTCTTGTTTTGTTTTATTGGCAAGGTTAATGTCGACCGGGTTTTGGCTGCTTTTCCTAGATAATCCACAAGATGGCAGCAGAGAAATGCTCATTTAAATTAATCCTCTACAGGACTGCTACAAGTGCAATAGAAGGAGGAGGAGGAGGAGGAGGAGGAGGAGGAGGAGGAGGAGGAGGAGGAGGAGGAGGAGGAAGAGGAGGCAGCAAACCCTAGTGATTTAGTTGTTAGTTCTTTCTCAGCAGAGTGGTCACTTAGATCTCTCAAGTGATTTCTGTTAGAGACAAAAGAGTATTTTATTTTCTTTATTAATGTTGTTTTCCTTGTATGCTGTGTTTAGAACAGTCAGATGTGGAGATGTAGCACTGTGTGGCTTCCCACGGGGTGTCTCAGTGAGCACTTAACAGGTGATCGCAGAAGATCAATACACTTTGGCATTGTCCACCTTCCTTCCCTGGCTCCTTCTCTTTACAACCAGCTGCCCCATCACAAAGAACAAGAAAGAAAGGGTAAAGAAGTGATTTGTAGATTTCAGGGCCAGCCTTGAGGAGAGAGTGGGTAGAGGGCCAGATGGAGGGCAAAGGAGGACTCTTCACTGTCTGCTGTATGCAGTTCTCACTGGGACTTAGTTCACACCTCATGCTGAGGGGTCTGCTCTCACTGTTTCTCTAGTGTGGACTTAACAATGGGCTGTGGCAGGTTGTTTTTGTTTTTGCTCTGAAGCAAAGAGGCTACTTTCCTGTTAATGACCTGAATTTTCTAATTTTAGGGTTATGAACTTCTTATGAAGTGACAATAGTCTGTTCTATAGATACTATAGTAACAAATAATATACTGTTATCTGTTATTTGTTACATTAGAGTACTTTGTGCCCTAAGCTTAGAGACTTTAAACACACACACCTCTGAACATGGATTTTTGTTTGCATAAATATGGGATTCTTCTTGCAAGATTTTATTTTACACAGGAGTGAACAAAACTGGAAATAAACTCTCCCACAGTCTACCCACAGAAGCTTGTAGCTATACTTCCAGAGATTTCTCCAAAACCAGGATAAATCTACATCTCTTTAAACAAAAAGAGACCTCATTGATATTGCTCTGCAGCTCCCATCTGAATTTTACTCATCCATGGGCATCTTCCACATGTGCACATAACTCCCTGCTGGTGATGCAGTGTTCTCAAGGGATGCTGCTGATAGATGCTGGATTTTTGGCTTTTCTTTTTTTTTTTTTCCTCTATAATTAAAACGTTGAAGGAAATAATTTTGATTGTTTAGTTGTGTACTTAAAAATCTAAACCTCTTTTTCTTTTTTTCTTTTTCTTTTTTTTTCTCCCAAAGTCTGGAACCACCAGTGAAATAACTAATGGAATCATGAGATTACACTGTAGACAGAGACTATCTAAACAGAAGAATATGTTAATGGAGCCCTCCTTTCTTTTTTACAGTGTCAGGTGAAGTTGGTACTTGACCCTACCAGCCAGCTGTGTAGAGGTTCCGTTTCTCCAGAGCAGGGATGATTTGAGAACTCCATCCTCTAAAGAGCTGCCCATCCTTACCCTTACAGGGAAGGCTGTGGGAAGTTGGGCAGGCTAGCTGGTTAAGGTACTTGTTTACTGGCTTTTATCTGTATAGCCAAACAGGGCTGAAATGTGAGCTTTCTGGGGGACCGATTCCTCCATGGTGCGGGAGATCAAGGAGCTGAAGGTTTGAAGTAGGAGAACAGTGCTTTGTGCAGGGGAAGTGGGCCTCTGAGAGCCAGCAGTGCCTGTCTGTTTGTCTTGGGGCACTCAGGGCGCACACATCTGGTTACTATGGCAGCCTTTAGCTGTGCTCCTGGCTGCTCCACTCATCCCAGCCACTTCCGGAGGCCACCGGCACACACCTTTCAGAGAACCTTTCAGCAAATGGCAGAAATTCAGATCCAAGATGTCAAGGCTCAGAACTTAAGGAGTTCATTTTCAACTCTCTGGACTCCTGTATTCAGTGCTGTGAACCAGTGCTTCTGTAAGTTGAGTGGTCATTTGTTGTTATTTATTATACTTATCAAAACAAACTTAGAAAAAGCTCCCTTTATACTCCAATGTTCACACAAAAGCATCTGTGTGTGTTCTTGCTTTAATTTCTGGAAGTGTAGTAGAGTAGACTGTACTCCTATTGTGTGTTTGGTGTCTTAGGCAATGTTAAGGTCCTAAACGCCTTGTGACTTTTCAAACAGAAATGTTCTGGGCTTGTGAGTAGCACCCACATAAAGGGGATCTACACACTTCTGTCTGCTGTTGCTGCTGTGTTTTAGGTATTGTGTCTTGGTGAAGTTTTAGTAGTGAAGGCAGAAGGAAGAACTCTGCAGTCAGTCCCGTTGACAAATGAGGCCGGTCAGTGAATTGTTTTTGTGACCAAGCAAAAAAAGACAATGAGTACTATCAGGACAATGGTTTTCAGTGTGCAGAGAAGGCTAATAGGCAACGAAAAGAACCTGGGCACCAAAGAGAATAGAAGGTGGAGGCCATGGGGAGTTTTGTGTGGTAGTGAGATTCCAAGTAGGGTCTACTCATGAGATGTGTAGGTGGAGTTTGAGCTAGGTCAGGCTGGAGCAGATGGAGAGAGCAAACAGTGGCAGACATTCTGTATGTACACTGAAAGCTACCTTGGCCGTCTTTCCTCATAGCATATCTCCCTAGTATGGCTCCAAGGAATGACAACATTTTTGTTTTTGAGATGAGACCTCGCTATTTGCCAAGACCAGCCTTAAAGTCCTGGGCTCAACTGATCCTTCTGCAGCAGCCTCCAGCGTGGCTGAGGCTTCAGGCATCCACTGCCATAACTGGCTGTGAGGGATCTCCTAAAATGCCTGAGTAGAGAAGCAGAAGAAACTTAAAAGATGGGGTATGGGAAGAACAGCAAGAAGAAAGGTCTGCAAGAAACTGTGCATACAGCATCTCTGCCTCGAAACTTTGCACTATGCTTTCTAGGACTGCAGACATTGCTAATGGCCCTCCTGCCTGTCCACTGTCTCTCTTTACCCAGTAGCTCCCAGGAGCCTCTGAAAAGCCAAACCTCTCTATTGCTCCACTGGAGACCACAAGTGGCTTTCTATGTCATCTAAGGTTCCATAGGGCCAGGTGTCCTCCCTCTCTGGATGGTCTATGTGCTCTCTCCATCTGGTGCAGCTTGAGCTCCTTGTTCGAATGTCATCTAGCCATCCCATAAGCAGTCCCTCTCTTGGTTCTGAATATTCCTAACCTGTCCTCAAGGCCTGTAGGATTCCATTACGGTTTAAAGAGTAAAACTGTCTGTTTAAAGCAGAACATTGCCTTTGTCAGCAAAAAGAGCTAGTTTATGGGGAAAAAGAAAAATTGCAAGAGACATAGTTGTGGAAAATACTTATGGCAAACATCAGCAAAATTTGGCAGTGTCTGTCTGGGATGGAGGGACAATTCCATGTGCCCAGAAGGTTTTGGATTGGTGGTTTTGAAGAGATATTGGTCATCTTTCTAACATTTAGAAACTAAAATCAGGGAGGGCCAGGAAGAAGTAATAAGTAGTTGATCTCATGAGATACATTTAACGTAACAAAGCTGGTAGAAAAAGTATTATTCAAGGCATGTGAAGTTAGAGGGTAAAAGGAAAAGAGAAAGGAGGCAGGTTAGGTGAAACAGCAACTCCACAGCAGATGGTCTTCTCTGAGCTCAAGCAGCACAAAGGGTGCTGGACTTGATGTGGAGAGGGGACAGGACAGCTCCAATTCCTGTAAACAAATGAGCTCCTGGAAGACGCCTAGGCACCCTTGGATTTTGAGTGGATGTTTTAGGTGAGATTTCTGGACCACGGGTGATGAAAATATGGTTGGCAAGGATTCCTAGACTTGTCCTCCAAGTACCCCAACAGGATTGGAGGTAATTTTTATCAACCTGCTTGGGAACAAATTTTGGGTAAAACAGAAATAGAGAAAGATATAAATCAGGCATTTAGATAATGAAAGGACATGACAAAGTTCCTTCTGCTTTCGTCATTATAAATGACTAGGTGACAAATAAACTTCCTGACCATTTTCTGAACAGGTCATGCAACAGAAGCCCCCATCCATAGTGGACAGCTTTACCTTCACAAAGGAAACAGTTTTGCCTCCAGAAGCTGCTGCACCTGACCTCTTTCTTATTAAACAGGACTTGCTTAGGCCCTGCTTTGTGTCAATTGCAAGTCACATTTTAGGAATGTGAAATTGAGCAAGGCAGGATGGAGCCTTGAGGTGGTGTAATTACGGAGGCATTCAAAGGAGCCACTGACATACACAACAGTGAGTTCACAGGAGATAGCTTAGACTTTCCAGTTATAGAGATGTCTCCTTCTTTCCCATGTGACTTTGGGAAATGTACCACTGGTTCTCACTGACCTCTTCTGAAAACTTCTGCTCTGCCCCTCAGGAGGAACAACATATGAGAAAGAACGGCCTTGAAGGAACATGAGCAGTAAGAGGTTTGGAAAGACCACACAAGCACTACAACAGAGTGAGGTAAGATTGACCCTTGGCACTCATTTAATATTCACACTGGAAATATCACCATGGCTCTGACTCTGTAAAGCAAGTGGCAGGAGCTAGTCGTTTCAGACAGCTGTGGCTTTATAAGGCAAGTGGCAGGAGCTATTTCAGACAGCCCTACCCTCCCTCATAACCTTCATTTTGGCCAAACAGTCATTTCCCTGTACAATTTGCTCTCATCAGACAGACTCTGAGCTTTTGTTAGAGTGTCGCCAACATACTGTGTTCTTATGAATATCCCACTTAGCCTTGAAGTCTGTCTCAAATGATTTTGATACAAGAAACATTTTGTTTCCCCTAGAAGTCTAACCATCTCCCTGAAGCCTCTGCTAATATTTTTCTGCTCAGCAGATTTTCCCTTCCATCATCTGCTTGTGTTTAGTGCAGATGAAAAAGATGGTGAGCCCCTTGGCAGCAGGAATGATTCGTTATCCTTTTTGACCCTCCCCACCCCAACCCCAGAACTTAGATCAGTGTCTTACCCATTTCAGAAAAGAAGATGCTACCCAAATACTAAAAACATTAGAATTTTGTCAGTCAAACCATCTTTGGTTCCAGAGTTTGTGAAAGGCTTTGTATCATTGAATGAGAGATACTCTTTCAGCAGACCTTAATTTTTGCAAAGCCATGTTGAGTGAATACTTTTGATGAGCAGGTTTTGCTGTGTTGCTGAGTTCATGTTGCCATGACAACCTTAACTTTTGGCACTTTCTGAATTTAGTGTCCTACTTAATTTCCTGTGCTTGGCTCTGAGAACCATATTGTTCTCTGCCTTTTGCTTGCCTATGAATTTTTAAACTGAAAAATTTCTGAAATTATCTTATAACCTATTAGAAAATGTATTTATTAATGTTGAGGTCTTAGTATTGTTATTGATGACATCTAAATAGCACCTATTATATTTCTGAGAGTAAGAATGTTTGTTTTAGATGAATTAAGAAACCGTTGGTTTTAGTATGCTAAGAAGATCCTGAAATCACTCATGTCCCAGTCTCCAAAGCCTGGGTGTTTTTGTCCTGTGTAGACTTTGCAGATATGACTGAGAATTATTGCTTGTGATGCTTACCTTGGATCATATGTGTGGGCAGTGTTGATAATGGGAACGTCACCAGAGAAGGGCAGGAGCAAGAGTCAGAGGAGGTGATGGGGGAGAGCAGGAGGATGGGGATGATGTAAAAAGGGGTAAGGGTGGAGGTCATTCTAGAACTGATAAAACCAAAGAAGTAGATTGTCCCCTGAAACGTCCTTCTAATACTCTGATTTTTAGAGTGAGAGTAAATTTGTACTGTTTAAAGTCATGTAGTCTATGGTAAATTACTATAACATCAATAAGACACTAGTGCAGTTGGGTAATCCATCTTAATCAATTTCAGGAATTACTGAGTGGAGCTATGAAGCACTGGGCCAATCATGCACAGAGCTTTGACTGAACCATAGACACTACACTTAGAGTAGAACTAGTATACAGTAGGAAGTGGAGAAGTTATTTTGCAGATTACAATTTAGTCTGTGTTAGAGTTTGGTCAACAGAGTTTTCTATAATTAATTTACTATATTTAAATGAAATTTACCTAACAAAACAAAACTTACTTTGAGTGTCAAATGTGCTAGGTTCTGGGCCTCTTCAGCCCTTGGGACAGACCCTCCAGGGATCCTAATGTGATAACAGAAGCCTTGGCTATTCTGGCCACTAAAGAGCTACTAAGGTAGGCTATATTGGGCCTTAAGAGATAATTGCTCAAAATAGACTAGCCAGTCAATTTTTAATAAAAAAATAAAAGGAGGAGATCTATCTCTATGACTATAAAAAGATATGATATTAAAAAGTAGAAGTGCTATAAGTACAAACCTAAAAAATATTTTAATAAATAAATAATTATAAATTATGATTAAAATAGATACATGTTTACAGGAGAAAAACTAAAAGGCTTTTTAAGACTTATAAAGGTACAGATAAATTGTTTAAGATCCATAGAGGGTGGTAGAAGCATACAAAGTATATAAAGGATAAAACTTAATATATAAAATACTAAAGTTTCTAAGGCCTAAAATCAACAATTACAAAAATTGCTACAATATATATCTACCAAGGCTTATTTAAATCTGTCTGGCTATTAAAATATTACACAATAGTTAAAAGTATGAGGTTGGTGTAACAGATCCTCTGGGTATTACTCATGTGGTATCCTGCACTGCTCTCTAATTGTAGTGGGTTACAATTTGTATTGGGGTATTGTACGAATAGTGGGCTACCATCCACTATTCCTATTTGTTTGTCGCTGGTAGGTCAAGATGGATGTGTCCATGTCATGTGAGTAAGCCATAGGCTTATTGGGGTCCAGTAGGGATCAATGGTACACTGATCAAACATCATCAATTCATTATCACTTGGGTTTCCTGGTTCCTAACCACCTACAGGCTGCCCTTGTTGGACGGATGTTTTCCAGTGTGTAGTGAGAATTTGTTACCCTGGTTTCAGAATGGAACTCTTTCTTGGGCAGCATGCCCCATGATCCTGAAGAACTCTGTGCCTCTCAATGGATGACCTGAGGTGCTGGTCAACTTGTCCTGGGGACACCCATCTAGTCTGAATAAAGACAGTTACATAGAAGCCTTTCATTGACCATGTCCTCTTGTAATGTCACCAGGGGACAAAACCCCTTTTATCTGTAGCTTTGACTGTAAGCCACAGCCATGGACAGCGGAATCATTTATGGGACTTTTAGAGAAGATGAGCTATTATAAAATGAACATCTCTTTATGTTTGGACTCACTGCCTCGGTTCACCCTCCATATATGTTACTGACTGGGAGTCTCTCTATTCCAGAAACTGGAGAACACTTCAAAATTACCCATGTCAGTGTTCCCTCTCTAGTTATATAGATTTCCCCTCCAAACTGGCCAAAGATTTATTGTACAAGTTACAGAGATTTAACTTGTTTCATATCCTTCAACATAAATCCAGTATTATGTCTGGGATACTTATGCTGATGATCTCTTTGATGATGCTAGGAGGCATTCCTTGGTTTAGGGGATATAGAAATCTCTTGTATACTCCAACCTAAGTAAATTCATCTGGCCTTAAAAATAAAAAGGGGGAACTGTTGAGGGTTGAATTAATCAATGGGAACTTTCCTGATGTGTAGAGAAGGAATTCAGCTCCTCTCACAAACCAGGAATATGCTTGGCAAAGCTGGTAACAGCCTGGGCCAGGGCTGTGGTTCCAGACCTGAGATCCCAATTCCTCTAAACATATGGAGCTGTGGTTGTCAGTCCCAAGACTGCTGTGTGGTTGGTCTATAATGTCCTTGAGATGCCCTTTGCTCCCTTTGTGCAACATTGCATGATCAGCCTCCTCCTGACAGTCACACTGTGTGGTAGATTCAGCTGACTCTGTCCCATTTCTCCCTGGGAATGGTGTATAAGGTGCTGTACTTGATACATTTGATTAGTATAAGATGTACTTGTAAAAGATTTCTCAATTCCAAACGTTCTTCTCTTTTCGGTCTACTCCTCTTTATCTCCTGATCTCTTGGTCCTCACTCTCAGGACTGACACTGAAGAACAACAATTTGATGGTCTGTCTGGTCAAGGGATTACAAAGTGTGTAAGGGCCTCAAAGAGGAACAGATGTGACTCAGTTTACTGTGAAGTGAAATTTTTAATGTCAAATCATGTATCAAACCTCGAATGAATGGCGTCTTCAGAACACAACAGTTGTTCTCAACCCTGGCTGGACATCAGACCTGTGGTGTGACCTCATAGAGTTCTCCTTGCTCAGGGCTCCACTCCTGCCCAGTCTGCCTTTGTCTTTGGGAATGGATGCTTAAAGAGTCTTGTGTCTGTGCTGTACCCAAAATCACTGGGATAACATTTTTGGGACATTGTTCTTTTTTAAAAGTTTACTTTTATTTTATTTATGTGTATTAGTGTTTTACCCGCAAGTATATCTGGGAACCACTTGTGTAGTACCCACATAGGCCAGAAGATGGCCTCAGATCCTCTGGTACTGGAATTACAGATGGTTGTGAGTGGCTATGTAGGTACTGGGAATTGAACCCAGTTCCTCTGGATGCTAGCGAATGCTTTTAACTGCTAGCCATCTCTATACCCCTTCCTCTTTTATTATTTATTTATTTTAAAATTCATACACAAGTACTGTATTTACATCTTTTCCCTCCTAGGGGACTCTTAAGAAAATACTTATATAATACAAATGGAAGTATAGTGTATATAGTATAATCCCTATATACTTGTAGCTGAGGCAGAAGGATCACTGTGAGTCTGAGGATAACAGTGAGTTTAAGATAAACCTGGGATACATAGAAAATCTCTCCTCCCTTCTCTCCCTCTCTACATCTCCCTCTTCATCTCCCTTTTTTCTCCACCTCTCTTTTACACACAACACACACACACACACACACACACACACACACACACACACACACACA